>NC_139219.1:324387167-324889667 GCF_055691185.1 Crinia signifera | reverse complement strand
TACAACAGAGATATGGTGGGTTACTGATAACCGGTAGGTGACGGGACCGGTGCCTACAACACAGAGATATGGTGGGTTACTGATAACCGGTACGTGAAGGGACCGGTGCCTACAACACTGAGATATGGTGGGTTACTGATATCCGGTACGTACAGGGACTGGTGCCTACAACAGAGATATGGTGGGTTACTGATAACCGGTAGGTGACGGGACCGGTGCCTACAACACAGAGATATGGTGGGTTACTGATAACCGGTACGTGAAGGGACTGGTGCCTACAACACAGAGATATGGTGGGTTACTGATAACCGGTACATGAAGGGACCGGTGCCTACAACACTGAGATATGGTGGGTTACTGATAACCGGTACGTGAAGGGACCGGTGCCTACAACACTGAGATATGGTGGGTTACTGATAACCGGTACATGAAGGGACCGGTGCCTACAACACTGAGATATGGTGGGTTACTGATAACCGGTACGTACAGGGACTGGTGCCTACAACAGAGATATGGTGGGTTACTGATAACCGGTAGGTGACGGGACTGGTGCCTACAACACTGAGATATGGTGGGTTACTGATAACCGGTACGTGAAGGGACCGGTGCCTACAACACTGAGATATGGTGGGTTACTGATAACCGGTACGTGAAGGGACCGGTGCCTACAACACTGAGATATGGTGGGTTACTGATAACCGGTAGGTGAAGGGACCGGTACCTACAACACAGAGATATGGTGGGTTACTGATAACCGGTAGGTGACGGGACCAGTGCCTACAACACTGAGATATGGTGGGTTACTGATAACCGGTACGTAAAGGGACCGGTGCCTACAACAGAGATATGGTGGGTTACTGATAACCGGTACATGACGGGACCGGTGCCTACAACAGAGATATGGTGGGTTACTGATAACCGGTACATGACGGGACTGGTGCCTACAACAGAGATATGGTGGGTTACTGATAACCGGTATGTGTAGGGACCGGTGCCTACAACACTGAGATATGGTGGGTTACTGATAACCGGTATGTGTAGGGACCGGTGCCTACAACACAGAGATATGGTGGGTTACTGATATCCAGTACATGATGGGACCGGTGCCTACAACACAGAGATATGGTGGGTCACTGATAACCGGTACGTACAGGGACCGGTGCCTACAACACAGAGATATGGTGGGTTACTGATAACCGGTACATGACGGGACCGGTGCCTACAACACTGAGATATGGTGGGTTACTGATAACCGGTACGTACAGGGACCGGTGCCTACAACACTGAGATATGGTGGGTTACTGATATCCAGTACATGACGGGACCGGTGCCTACAACACATGACTGAGAACCATTCTCTTTGTATTTTGTGTCCTCCTCAGATTATAACGGCATCAACTCAAGTCAGTCGCCATTCGTGTTCTGTGACTCATTAGATCCAGACCTGAACCCCTTCCCTGCCCCAACTGACACCAGTCCTCGGTCAGGGCTGACACCGGAGCAAGGCCGGGGAGTGATGACAGGAGCTCCGGCCTATCAGACAGATCCAGGTAGGTAGCACCATCTGCTGAGGTAACAAATGTCATACGTGTAGAACCAAGTATTATATCACATGAGAAAATCCTACGTACAGTCTGAAGCTCCTCCCACATCTGGGCGCTCAGATTTGAAACAGGACAAAAAGCTGAAATTTCAGTCAGTTAAACTGCGCCGATCCACTCCCTGTCTCCTTGCAGAGCCCAAATCTGGCACAGCAACCTGCCGCCTCTGAAACAGTCTCTTTCGTTGTGTTTTATCGTGTGACTTCCAGCGCTTCAGCAGAGCTTACAATCTAATCTGGGCATGCATAGGATAGGGCGGTGGTTGGAAGCTCCAATCCCGGGATTCAAATCCCAGCCGATCCTGGGGTTGGCCACCCAATAACCAATCAGATTCTACTTCTTATTTATTATAGAATCCGATTGGTTGCTATGGGCAACATGCTATCTCCAATAGTACCACCTCAATAAATTAACAGGTACTTGTTTCCTATCTGGGCGCCCGCTACGTTAATTTCGCACCATGCTATTCTCCGTATAAAAATCGGATCGCATCGGATACCACAAATGCACATACACGATATTGAACGATGCGATGCGATCCGATTTCGTTCCCGCTTTTATGGTTGGCCCATAGGATGGCCCATCTGTAACACTACTGTATTTATTTACCCTTCAAAGCCCTCCCCTTGTCACATCTGCACAGAAACACAGTATTGACGTCAACCCGAAGCGTGGCGAGCGGCGGCGGTACGCGTCCTCCGACTTTTTCATACCCCCACTATCCACGTCGGCGTGGAGTTGAGAATAGAAAGTGTGGCGAGCGCAGCGAGCCACCGAGCCTGAAGCGTGGCGAGCGGACGCGGATACTTCACAGGTATCCGTGTCCCCTCGCGGGCTTCACAGGTATCCGCGTCCCCTCGCGGGGCTCGCTGCGCTCGCCACGCTTCGGGCTCGGTGGCTCGCTGCGCTCGCCACACTTTCTATTCTCAACTCCACGCTGACGTGGATAGTGGGGGTATGAAAAAGTCGGAGGACGCGTACCGCTGCGCTCGCCACGCTTCGGGTTGACATCAATACTGGGGTGGCGTTAACAATGGAGGCGCATTTTAAACCATCAGGGGGGGTTTCCTATACAAATCATGGGTTTGCGGGGTTATTACATTGAAATCAATGTAAAATCGGGTCTCAGGGACCATTTAACATTGATTCCAATGTAAAAATCTGGTTGATCGCGTCACCGCATGCGATGCGATCCGATTTAAAATGAAATCGGATCGGATAGCATCGTACATCATCGAGTACCGAATCCGATGCGATGCGATCCGATTTCATTACGGTGCCGTACGTAGAAAACCTGGGCGCCCAGATAGGAAACAAGTACCAATTAACCTATGCGCCACCCCTAATTCCCCGCTCCAAAAATTGGTATCTGCTAATCTTATTTGGATGTAGTATAAGGAATCCGCCGGGGGGCTGCGTCACAGTCTGATCCTGCTTGGTTTGTGCGGCGCAGGCCTCATCCCTGTCACTCTGCAATTAGCGCCAGCAGCTAATCACGCCAGTCAGATGTGTGTAACAGCAGCCCGGCCTCATTATGACAGTTGCTTGTAATATGCATGTTGCATGTGTGACCACAGAGCAGCCACAGGGGGCCGTAGCACGCCCGATCCCAGCTGTATCCATTATCCATTGCAAGGGCCGAATGGAAATGTGCTATGTGACTGAGGTACATATGTGTGTGTTAGCGTGAGAGCCGGCATTACGGGGGGGCTGGATACGCCTGTACACCACAGAGATTTACTCGTTGGCTTGTATAGTCATCTCGGCTATGGCATTAACAGCTGTTGCTGAAGGAGACCTTTCTGGAGAAAACAATATTTTCTCCTCAGAAACCGCCGGCGTAATTCAGAAAGTTCCTGGTGGAGGGAAGCGACTACGGGCCCCATTTGTAAACAGGTTTTAGCCATTTAGAACTCATGAACGATAAACGGTGCTCCAGCAAATTAGTTCCTAACTGCCATGTGTTTGAAAAATGAGAGTTGGAATCTGATTAGCTGGAGTACCATTTATCATACCGAAAGAGTTTTAAATAGCTAAAATTCACCCGTAAATGCCAGTATATGCCTGTTAGCAGGCCGTTTCCTGGCACCTAGTATAGGACGTGTGTGGAAGTCTAGCTTGCCGCAAACCCAACCTGCCAACCTGTTGCGTTCCAGTTGAAACTACACATCCCAGCATGCCTTGCCGCAGTTGTTAGCATTCCTTGTTAGCAAAACAGAGGCAATGCATGCTGGGACTTGTAGTTTCACAACAGCTGGAGAGCCACAGGCTTGCCGGATCTGCATTATGCCAATGAACCAATGCGAACTGTAGAATCTATCGGTCTTTAGTTATTTAGAGCAGAGAAAGCGATGTTTCCACAGAGGGGCCATTGGCCCCTAGCGCCACCTGGTGGTCACCACGTACTGAAGAGGCGTATACGGTATGGAATCTGTAGTTAAAAACCTGTCAAGCTGCCAGTATTCCTGAATCAAAGACGACCAAACTAATACAGACGGCCTCTGTGCCTTAATCTGTTTAGTATCACTGTAGGCTTTATGTAGTAATTCTGCTCTGCTGTACTGTATGTACACCATGTCACTTCTCTATCAACAGTGCATTACCCTGCTGAGTTACTGTGTAAAATGCTGTATTCTATGCCCTTACCACCCTCCCCTGTGTCTGTTAGGTCTGCCGGACTCGGACCTGGGAATCGCTGACCAGTTTGGACACTCGGGCATTGGTGACCAGATGCCCTGGTCCGATAACCTAACGTTACTGAACCGCGTGGCACCAAATACCCAGGACGAGTGAGTACCCTCATACGCTGTGTACATTTACAAATCGGTGGTGTTGGGTGAGCTCCCTCCCAACTTTGGAGAGAGCCCTAGTGCTCCAGTGACTTTTTAACCTACTAGAACACCTGTTGGCTGTGTCTCCTCCCTATGCCCTGAAATATCTCTGGTAGCAGTCGTTTTTTGTGGGCAAAAAAACGTAATCTAGTTGGCGTATATGGTCTCTGCGAAGCCTGGCCATTGTGATGGACTTTATATTCTGCAGGGCCCGACCGCCTTTGTGCTTTGTAACTGGAGCGTAGCGGCAGGAGGCGTACTCCAAAAAGCCAAAAGGGCAGGTGGCTTAGCTAGGATAATCCTTCTGATCAGATTCCGGGTACCGGGGCCCACCAGCACCTTACTACAATACAACCACACAAGTGGAACCGGTCCAGACCTAGCTGCCGCCCGCCCTCTGTGCGGCCTCAGATATATAGGCGACTTTTTATTATTATTTTTTTTAAATGGGTCTCAAAATACAAATGTTATCCCAGTACAAAGCCTCCGGATTGGAGGAAATCTCTCTGCAAAGTGTTTTCAGCTGTCAGGAGGCATTGGAATAACGTGTGTGTGTGTGCGCTGTATATCTGTGAATATTCATGAAGGTATATTATGACCTGCGCTCGAGTGAAAATGTTTCTTTACACCGCACACTCCATAGTAATTCCTAGGCCTGTCCCAGCCCCTCTTCTGGGCCCCATCCATATGTTGTCCTTTAAACTCTGCAACTGCTAGAGGGAAGGCGAAACTTATACTGCAGAGTCCTGCAAACATCCGTAGGTTTTTGTGCCCTCCACGCTGAGACAGCGATGCAACAAGTGCCCAGGCAGTGTGGGTATTTCCTGCATATATATATATACATACATATATATGTGTGGGTGGGTGTTGTTCCGTCCACCGCGTCACGGGGTCTTTTGAGGACACTGAGCATAAAGGATCGCCTGGCTGCGCAGCTATTTTTAGCAAGCTTACGGCTGCCTGTTATTCTTTTGCTCCTTAAAAAGCTTTGGGAACTTTCTGGGGGTTTAGTGCAGACCAATGGGATCACGTGCTGTCCAGGGAAGTACCAAGCACTAATCCCCTTCAGGCGGACTTCGCTCCCCTCCGGTGCTTTTGCAGCAAATCAAAGGCACCTGAATTCCCAGGCATAATAGGATCGTTGCTGGGTTTGGAATGATTTTTTTATTTAATTTTTTTTTTTTTTGGTTTCCATCATTTACAGTAAGCGGCTTGTCGGGCTGCTCCGTGCAAGAGCTGACACCCAGTGGCCATTCGTAGGCCTGCTGGCATGTGAGGATGAAAACATTCCAGGTGTTTCCGTGAGCTGCCTTAAGCGGCGTCTTGCAAAAGCATTCGATCGCCGCTAGAAAGTCTACAGATCTGTCTGTATAGCAGGAGATCGTAGCGGAGAGTGCGGCAGATGTATGAGGCCCGGTGAAGTGATAAAGTGGTGATCACACAGGAGCCAATCACTTCCTAACTGTCAAGTTATAGGCTAGCTTTGAAAAATGAAAGTTAGGAACTGACTGCTGCCTTATCACTGCTTTATCACTTCATCGTCACTTTATCACTTCACCAGGCTTATTACATCTGCCTCAGTATTTTGTACTGCGAGCCCAAATAGAGACAGAAAATTAGTATGGATCGTAAACGCAAAGGGGACGGAGGTGGACAGACACAATGCCGCCGTTTGGGGCTGCTATCAGGCTGTTTTCTGGGTGCGTCAGAATTTTTTTTTTTAAGGTGGGTCCCTGACGTCAGCACCAGAGTCAGTATTTGAGGGCTGGGTCCTTACTGAATTGGTAACCTGTATTACTATAAATATTGGTCAATGTTTTTTTTCTGATACTTAATTTTTTTTAAATAAAGTTTTTCATGTTGTGGAATATGACCGTAGCACAAGCCCAGAGACACTACTTGGCATCCTCTGATGATCGCAGTGCCGCCTATGTGCCCAGCTGGTGCGGAGGCAGCGAAGGAGTTAACCCAGCGGGCAGAGCGGAGCTGGGACGTATTTGTTGTACCTTACCCAGCCGCTCTTTCATTTGTTTTTCTATTTCCAGCTCTGGGCTCCCACATCTGGTACTCATCTATCACTAAAAGGATAAATATTTCTAGTCCGGGGGAACCGCGCGCTCCGCGTATTTGCTCTCAAAGCCGCCTTCTGTTTTCCTAGCACATTGCAGTATTTTATTAGCCAGAATGATCCTGGGTGTAATTAGTTTTTTTTTCTTCTGGAGCCATGTATACACACACACACACACACACATACATGCACACACACACACATTACCTAGACTGTACATGTTGTTGTGTACGAGCTTCTAGACCCCTGGGTCAACTGTGACCTATTTAATGCCTTACATATGATGATTTATATGCGACTTACAGAACCAGAAAGCTGGTTTGCCGCGGTACCGCGCTTAACCCTTCGCAGTCTGGGGGCTACTGATCTGAGCATGACCAATGGGACACTTAAACGGGTGCTATTATCTGTGTAACCCACAAGCGGTCTCCTTACCTGGTCTGCTCTCCCCACCTGAGTAATGGACGACCAGAGATCACCCCATTAGAAGAGGCGCGTGTTGGTGGGGATGGCGTTATTCGCACCGGAAGGCATTTCACCGATTCACGCGATTATTCCATGTGAACCGTTGCGCATTTGTGAGATTTCACAGCCCTGTAGCAGCGTGACAATGTGAAAGACATGTAAATCCCACATTTGTCTGGTGGCTAAGCCCACCAGCCCTGGTAATTCTGCTGATGTGGAAAATGCGCTGCTGGTAATAATCCGTTCCGCTCAGTAGATGCGTTTCCGCCTGCATCGTGATTGGTGACGCTGCATTGCTGGGAATGTCTGGCCGTCTCTCCAGAAGCCACGTTTAGCGCATAGTAGCCATTCCCGGGTATCATGGCCCCTGACGTTAGCGCACCACTGCCCTTTTATTAGTACACTGATGGGCTGAATGCTCCTCGATATTAGATTAGATATTAGACCTGTAATTGGCAGCTCCGACTGTATGTTGGAGACGGCGCACTTCTCCTTCTGTGCGAACATACGGTAGACTCCAGAATATTCGGGAAGGTCACAGATACCACACAGAGCAGGTCACCCTCCCACATCCCGCCTCCTTCCTAGTGAAATGGCTGGTGAGGGATTGTGCGATGACTGGTGCCCAGTGTGACAATCAGCCGATGGCGAGCCCGTTACGTGGGTTTTGGACCTAGTCGCTCAGCTGCGATGTGCAGCCCTACACATCCATTCACTCAGCGAGCACATTCATTAGCAAGGTGGGATTTAACCCTAACGGGGAAGCCTCTTAACTAAACGCTGGCCGCTGCAACGTCGCGGCAGTGCGATCATTTGTGAATTAGTCCCGATATTACCGGTAAAGAAGAGATATTTGGTCATTTGCTGCGTATATATAATAAGTTGTTGTCTCTTCTCCTTCTGCAGGATTGACGACTTTCTGTGCCCCCCGACCACCATGGAGGGACAGAATGACGAGAAGATATTACTGGAGCAACTGGTGTCCTACCTCAACGGCAAAGATGAGAATGAGCTGGCCGAGTTAGACCGAGCCCTCGGGATTGACAAGCTGGTTCAGGTATGGAGGGTCTGGCGAGTTTGGAGCCGGGGTGGTGGGTGGGGATAGGCCTCTGTCAGGACCGTGGGCGTTATGGCTCCTGTCACTGTATACCGCAACATTACCGGCACCATGATGATATAACTATTCAACAGAGCGCAACTGACGCTCGTGGCTTCGGATCTATGATAACATTGGCTTGTATGTTGTGTTCCGTAGGGTGGGGGCCTGGACGTGGTCAATGACAGGTTCTCCCAGCAGCCCTCTGTAGCTCCGGTCCTAATGGAACAGAAGCCTGGATTGTATCAGCAACCCTATCCCTCAGCCGCTCACAACCTCGGCCTCCCCGGCCCTTTCGCCAGCATGGTCAGACAGAAGACCACATTTGGGCCTGTGCCGGTCCAGGTGCCACCACCTCCACAGCGAGGGTCCTATCCAAATAGCATGAACATGCAACCTCGGCAAACGCTGGTCCGGCCCGGGACAGCCTCCAACCAGCTCCGCCTGCAGCTGCAGCAGCGATTACAGGGACAGCAGCAGGTAACGACCCTCACCCCTAACTGTCATTTCAAACGGAGAGGTAGATTTAGTAAGCTCAGCGAAGCAATAAAGTGCCTGGTACTTTATCACCGTCCAATTGTCTCCTAACTGTCATTTTCAACCGCATTTGTAACTTGACAGTAAGGGCCAGTGATAAAGTACCAGCCACTTTATCACTTCCCAGAGCTTAATATATCTGCCCCTCTGTGTCCCACTTGTAATGCGGCCGTACAGGGGTCCTGGGGTGCATCTGACGCTGCATTGTCCATGTCTCTGTTCTGCAGATTGTACACCAGAATCGGCAAGCCATACTCAGTCAGTTCGGTGTGGGCAACACGGTTCCCATGGTGATGCGGCCGGGAATGCAACAAGCCATCACTCCCCAGGTAAGGCCAAGGGGCCCCTCTGGTGAGCCATCTGTTGCTGTGAGAGATCCTCAAAATGTCACCAAAAAATGCCGCCACCGCTCACAGCGACTGTTCTTTTTTTTTGGGTGCAATATTTCGCTAAACTTCACTGAACTGACTCGGCCGTATTTGTAGTTATTTATACTAAAAGAACAGTCGCTGTGAATGGCGCTGGCGTTTTTTAGCGGATAGTTTAAGGATCTCTGCCACTGAAAGGGTTAGATGCAGTACATGTAATACATATTCTACGTGAGAGATTTACATGTGATATAGACGTGTTCATTCGCATAATGCCGTCCTCAAACCTACCAATCCAGCGATGTTTCAGCAAGCAGCAATGTTGTCGATGCCCCTCCCCCCGGTACTTCGCAATGCATGTGAATGGAATAATGACAGGGGGAGGGGCATCGACAACAATCCTGTACTATGGCTGCCCATCGCTGGAGCACTTACGGCTGTGCGGGGAAACTAATGCAGCTTTGGTAACCGAGATTGTCTCCCATGTGATTTTCTCTGCAGCCTCCGCTGAACGCGCAGATGCTCGCACAGCGACAGCGGGAACTGTACAGCCAGCAGCACCGCCAGCAGCAGCAGCAGCTCATGCAGCAGAGAGCCCTACTGATGAGACAGCAGAGCTTCGGGAACAACCACCCAGCGGCAGCCGGCCTCCCCGTCACTATGGGGCCCGCCAGGCTCCCACAGGGTCCCCCACAGCAGTTCCCTTACCCCCACAGCTATGGTACAAACCAGGGGAACCCGCCCCCGTCAACCAGCCCCTTCTCCCCTTTGGCTACGACCCCGGAGGCCTCGCTGCCAAACCGTGGAGGCGCAAGCAGAGGCGGCATGGTGAACAGAGGCATGATGGGAAATGTCCCGGGGCAGTTCGGCTCTGGGATGAATCCTCAGATGCAGCAAAATGTCTTTCAGTACTCTAACACAGGTATGATTGCTACGATTATCCTCCCAGTGTGTCCTATAGCGCTGTCAGAGAGCATAGTGTTGTACAAGCTGTGTTAGTATGGGATGACAGTACATGCCTGGCTGCAGGGGGAGACGGAGCGCTACGTCGGTCCATCAGGACTGGATGGAGAGTTATTAGGCCTACCCCTGAGGGTGGCCATGCAGTGGAACAAGGCTGATTGACGTATATGTGTGTGTGACCTCCGGGGAGACGGGTAGAAATTGTAACCCTCACTGACTGAACAGCGCGCCATGGTATCTTCTGTCCGCTGTTATAGGTGTCTGACGGTTGTCCTGCTGTCCCAGTGAGCTCACAGGTCCGTCTCTTCTCTCCTTCAGGTATCAGTCAGCAGGGGGACCCCTCCTTCGCACCATCTCTGAGCCCCACCAGTCCCTTGATGTCCCCTCGCATCACCCCTTCCCAGAGCCCCATGCTCCAGCAGACACCGTCCACCCCAGGGTACCAGTCGCCTGACCTCAAGAGCTGGCAGCAGGGCACGATGGGAAGCTCAAGGTAAGAAGGGGGCATAGATCTCCGTCAGTACCAGCTCCATGCGCCATAAGGGAAGTGTTTGTTCCATTCGCTGGCTCCGCCTGTAAGTAGTAGTAGTAGTAGTACGTTTATTTATAAGGCGCCGCAAAGTGTCCGCAGCGCCGTACATAGCAAACAAAAAACAAATGACAAGGTAACGTACAGGGTGTGTTGAAAAATACAGTATAAATAGGGGTATAGCTGGTAGAAATAAAATCAGCATCAGTTCAGAAGTAGGTGTCAAAATTGTCGAGGAGACTGAAGATGAAGTAGAGGAAGGGAAGAACAGGACAGGAGCACAGGTGAGGTAATGAGGTAGGGTGAGTACGTGAGGCAGGAGGGCTCTACTCATAAGAGTTAACATACTAAAAGGAGGTGGGTGGACAAACGAAAAACAACAGGATAAGTAGGAACAGAGGGGAACGGAGGCAGGATAGGAAGATCAAAAGAGGTTAGGAGGAGGGATAGGCTAGTCGAAAAAAGTGGGTTTTGAGGGAGCGCTTGAAGGAGGTAAGGGAATCAGAAAGCCTGATGGGTGGCGGGAGGTTGTTCCAGTGCAGGGGGGCAGCGCGAGAGAAGTCTTGGACACGGGAGTGGGAGGAGGTGATTAAGTGAGAGGTCAGTCGGCGGTCAACGATGGAGCGAAGAGGACAGGAGGGAGTGTGGATAGAGATCAGTGAAGAGAGGTAAGGAGCGGTGGAGGAGGAGAGAGCCTTGTAGGTGGTGGTGAGAAGTTTAAAGAGAACTCGGAAAGGAATGGGGAGCCAGTGAAGAGATAGACAGAGGGGGGAGGCGGAGGTAGAGTGGCGGTAGAGGAAGATGAGCCTAGCAGCAGCGTTAAGAATGGATTGGAGAGGTGCGAGGCGGGTGAGAGGTAGCCCAGAGAGAAGGATGTTGCAGTAGTCAAGGTGGGAGATGACAAGAGAGTGAATGAGAATTTTGGTCGCGTCAGTGGAGAGGAATGGTCTGATGCGTGAGATGTTGCATAGGTGAAAGCGGCAAGACTGTGAGAGAGCACGAATGTGGGGGGTAAAAGAGAGGGAGGAGTCAATGATGACACCGAGGCAGCGCGTTTGGTCGGTGGAGGTGATCTCGGTTTCACCAATGCTGATGGAGATAGTGGGAGAAGAGGGGATGTTCGGAGGATGGAAGATTAGAAGTTCAGTTTTAGCCATGTTTAGTTTCAGGAAGCGTTGGGTCATCCAGGCTGAGAAGGTCATGAGGCATTCTGAGACCTTGGACAGGAGTGATGGGGATAGGTTGGGGGAGGAGAGATAGATTAGGGTATCATCAGCATAAAGGTGGTAATGAAAACCATAGGAGCTGATGAGGGTGCCCAGAGAGGTGGTGTAGAGGGAGAAGAGGAGAGGGCCAAGGACTGACCCTTGGAGAACACCGACTGGCTGCGGGGTAGTAGGAGAGGAGGAGCTCGGAGTGGAGACGGAGAAGGAGCGATCGGAGAGGTATGAGGTGAACCAAAAGAAGACCGTGCTAGTGATGCCAAAGGAGCGGAGGGTGTTGAGCAGGAGAGGGTGGTCAACAGTGTCAAAGGCAGCCGACAGATCAAGCTGGATGAGGATAGAGAAGAGGCCTTTGGATTTAGCCTATAGTAAATCGTTAGTGACTTTGGTCAGGGAAGTTTCAGTATGTAAGCAGTAACCAAGTAATCACTAAGTAGTTGTATTTAGAATCGCAGCTGGTTGTCCAGCCCATCAGTAAGGAAGCTGAGAGAGGACAATCAGGCTGCATAGGCCGATATCGCACATCACTGTGCTCACCATAGCAGATACGGTACTTGTGTATTTTGGCGGCGCCCGATTTCAGCATCGTGCGATGAGCGCATCGCATCGCATGCCATGTACCCGATGGCATGCGATGCGATTTTGACCCCCTATGCGATGAAAAATCGTATAAGCACCCTAAAGGGTGCTTTTGAGCACCCTAATGGGTGCTTACAATGTTAAATGCACCCCCACGCCACCCCCCCACTATAAATGTGAACCCGAAGCGTGGCGAGCGCAGCGAGCCCGCGAGGGGCGGCGGTACGCGTCCTACGACCTTTTCATACCCCCACTATCCACGTCGGCGTGGAGTTGAGAATAGAAAGTGTGGCGAGCGCAGCGAGCCACCGAGCCCGAAGCGCGGCGAGCGGACGCAGATACCTTCACAGGTATCCGCGTCCCCTGGCGGGCTTCACAAGTGTCCGCGTCCCCTCGCGTGGCTCTCCACGCGGACACCTGTGAAGCCTGCCAGGGGACGCGGATACCTGTGAAGGTATCCGCGTCCCCTCGCCACACTTTCTATTCTCAACTCCACGCCGACGTGGATAGTGGGGGTATGAAAAGGTCATAGGACGCGTACAGCCGCCCCTCGCGGGCTCGCTGCGCTCGCCACGCTTCGGGTTCACGTTTATAGTGGGGGGGTGGCGTGGGGGTGCATTTAACATTGTAAGCACCCATTAGGGTGCTTAACATTGTATAAGCACCCATTAGGGTGCTTATACAATGTTTAATCGCATCGTATGGCATTGTATACCATGTACAATGGCATACAATTTGAAAATTGTATGCCATCGCACACTATGGCACGAAATCGCGTTGCATCGCATACCATCGCATGCGTTATGGTATGCGATGGGCGCCGCCAAAATACACAAGTACCGCAGATACTAAGCGCAGTTCCTGCCATACTGTAATGTAACCATACTGTGTACCTCTTACATTCACAGCGTGTTTGGGCAGACGGGACAGACCCAGCCCGGACCGGGCCAGCAAGGGATGTACAACAACATGAGCATCACTGTGTCTATGGGAAGAGGGAACGCCGGGGTCCAGAACCTCAACCAGATGACGGGACAGATGCAGATGAGTTCCCTGCCAATGCAGAACATGGATCAGGTCAGTGACTGGTGTAGTGTGTATACACGTGTGTGTCAGTGATATACATACCATGGGCAGCGTGTGCACGGATCAGGTCAGGGACTGGTGTAGCATGTATACACGTATGTGTCAGTGATATACAGACCATGGGCAGCGTGTGCACGGATCAGGTCAGTGACTGGGACTGGTGTAGCATGTATACACGTATGTGTCAGTAATATACAGACCATGGGCAGCATGTGCACGAATCAGGTCAGGGATGGACTGGTGTAGCGTGTATACACGTATGTGTCAGTGATATACAGACCATGGGCAGCGTGTGCACGGATCAGGTCAGTGACGGACTGGTGTAGCGTGTATACCCGTATGTGTCAGTAATATACAGATCATGGGCAGCGTGTGCACGGATCAGGTCAGTGACGGACTGGTGTAGTGTGTATACACATATGTGTCAGTGATATACAGACCATGGGCAGCGTGTGCACGGATCAGGTCAGTGACTGGGACTGGTGTAGCGTGTATACACGTATGTGTCAGCGATATACAGATCATGGGCAGCTTGTGCACGGATCAGGTCAGGGACTGGTGTAGCATGTATACACGTATGTGTCAGTGATATACAGACCATGGGCAGCGTGTGCACGGATCAGGTCAGGGACTGGGACTGGTGTAGCGTGTATACACGTGTGTGTCAGTGATATACAGACCATGTGCAGCTTGTGCACAAATCAGGTCAGGAACTGGTGTAGCATGTATACACGTATGTGTCAGTGATATACATACCATGGGCAGCGTGTGCACGGATCAGGTCAGTGATGGACTGGTGTAGCGTGCATACACATATGTGTCAGTGATATACAGACCATGGGCAGCGTGTGCACGGATCAGGTCAGTGACGGACTGGTGTAGCATGTATACACATATGTGTCAGTGATATACAGACCATGGGCAGCGTGTGCACGGATCAGGTCAGTGACAGGGACTGGTGTAGCGTGTATACACGTATGTGTCAGTGATATACAGACCCTGGGCAGCGTGTGCACGGAGCAGGTCAGTGACAGGGACTGGTGTAGCATGTATACACGTATGTGTCAGTGAAATACAGACCATGGGCAGCGTGTGCACGGAGCAGGTCAGGGACTGGGACTGGTGTAGCGTGTATACACATATGTGTCAGTGATATACAGACCATGGGCAGCGTGTGCACGGATCAGGTCAGTGATTGGTGTAGCGTGTATACATGTATGTGTCAGTGATATACAGACCATGAGCAGCGTGTGCACGGATCAGGTCAGTGATTGGTGTAGCGTGTATACACGTATGTGTCAGTGATATACAGACCATGGGCAGCTTGTGCACGGATCAGGTCAGGGACTGGTGTAGCGTGTATACACGTATGTGTCAGTGATATACAGACCATGGGCAGCGTGTGCACGGATCAGGTCAGGGACTGGTGTAGCGTGTATACACGTATGTGTCAGTGATATAGAGACCATGGGCAGTGTGTGCACGGATCAGGTCAGGGACTGGTGTAGCGTGTATACACATATGTGCCAGTAATGTACAGATCATGGGCAGCGTGTGCACGGATCAGGTCAGTGACTGGGACTGGTGTAGCATGATGTGTACACGTATGTGTCAGTGATATACAGATCATGGGCAGCGTGTGCACGGATCAGGTCAGTGACTGGTGTAGCGTGTGCACGGATCAGGTCAGGGACTGGTGTAGCGTGTATACACGTGTGTGTCAGTGATATAGAGACCATGGGCAGCGTGTGCACGGATCAGGTCAGTGACTGGGACTGGTGTAGCATGATGTGTACATGTGTGTGTCAGTGATATACAGACCATGGGCAGCGTGTGCACGGATCAGGTCAGTGACTGGTGTAGCGTGTATACACGTATGTGTCAGTGATATACAGACCATGGGCAGTGTGTGCACGGGTCAGGGACTGGGACTGGTGTAGCGTGTATACACGTATGTGTCAGTGATATACAGACCATGGGCAGCGTGTGCACGGATCAGGTCAGTTACTGGGACTGGTGTAGCGTGTATACACGTATGTGTCAGTGATATACAGACCATGGGCAGCGTGTGCACGGATCAGGTCAGGGACTGGGACTGGTAAAGTGTGTATACACGTATGTGTCAGTGATATACAGATCATGGGCAGTGTGTGCACGGATCAGGTCAGGGACTGGGACTGGTGTAGCTTGTATACACACATGTGCCAGTGATATACAGACCATGGGAAGCGTGTGCACGGATCAAGTCAGTGACTGGGACTGGTGTAGCGTGTATACACGTATGTGTCAGTGATATACAGACCATGGGCAGCGTGTGCACGGATCAGGTCAGGGACTGGTGTAGCGTGTATACACGTATGTGTCAGTGATATAGAGACCATGGGCAGTGTGTGCACGGATCAGGTCAGGGACTGGGACTGGTGTAGCGTGTATACACGTATGTGTCAGTGATATACAGACCATGGGCAGTGTGTGCACGGATGAGGTCAGGGACTGGTGTAGCGTGTATACACGTATGTGTCAGTGATATAGAGACCATGGGCAGTGTGTGCATGGATCAGGTCAGGGACTGGGACTGGTGTAGCGTGTATACACGTATGTGTCAGTGATATACAGACCATGGGCAGCGTGTGCACGGATGAGGTCAGGGACTGGTGTAGCGTGTATACACGTATGTGTCAGTGATATAGAGACCATGGGCAGTGTGTGCATGGATCAGGTCAGGGACTGGGACTGGTGTAGCGTGTATACACGTATGTGTCAGTGATATACAGACCATGGGCAGCGTGTGCACGGATCAGGTCAGTGATTGGTGTAGCGTGTATACATGTATGTGTCAGTGATATACAGACCATGGGCAGCGTGTGCACGGATCAGGTCAGTGATTGGTGTAGCGTGTATACACGTATGTGTCAGTGATATACAGACCATGGGCAGCTTGTGCACGGATCAGGTCAGGGACTGGTGTAGCGTGTATACACGTATGTGTCAGTGATATACAGACCATGGGCAGCGTGTGCACGGATCAGGTCAGGGACTGGTGTAGCGTGTATACACGTATGTGTCAGTGATATAGAGACCATGGGCAGTGTGTGCACGGATCAGGTCAGGGACTGGTGTAGCGTGTATACACATATGTGCCAGTAATGTACAGATCATGGGCAGCGTGTGCACGGATCAGGTCAGTGACTGGGACTGGTGTAGCATGATGTGTACACGTATGTGTCAGTGATATACAGATCATGGGCAGCGTGTGCACGGATCAGGTCAGTGACTGGTGTAGCGTGTGCACGGATCAGGTCAGGGACTGGTGTAGCGTGTATACACGTGTGTGTCAGTGATATAGAGACCATGGGCAGCGTGTGCACGGATCAGGTCAGTGACTGGGACTGGTGTAGCATGATGTGTACATGTGTGTGTCAGTGATATACAGACCATGGGCAGCGTGTGCACGGATCAGGTCAGTGACTGGTGTAGCGTGTATACACGTATGTGTCAGTGATATACAGACCATGGGCAGTGTGTGCACGGGTCAGGGACTGGGACTGGTGTAGCGTGTATACACGTATGTGTCAGTGATATACAGACCATGGGCAGCGTGTGCACGGATCAGGTCAGTTACTGGGACTGGTGTAGCGTGTATACACGTATGTGTCAGTGATATACAGACCATGGGCAGCGTGTGCACGGATCAGGTCAGGGACTGGGACTGGTAAAGTGTGTATACACGTATGTGTCAGTGATATACAGATCATGGGCAGTGTGTGCACGGATCAGGTCAGGGACTGGGACTGGTGTAGCTTGTATACACACATGTGCCAGTGATATACAGACCATGGGAAGCGTGTGCACGGATCAAGTCAGTGACTGGGACTGGTGTAGCGTGTATACACGTATGTGTCAGTGATATACAGACCATGGGCAGCGTGTGCACGGATCAGGTCAGGGACTGGTGTAGCGTGTATACACGTATGTGTCAGTGATATAGAGACCATGGGCAGTGTGTGCACGGATCAGGTCAGGGACTGGGACTGGTGTAGCGTGTATACACGTATGTGTCAGTGATATACAGACCATGGGCAGTGTGTGCACGGATGAGGTCAGGGACTGGTGTAGCGTGTATACACGTATGTGTCAGTGATATAGAGACCATGGGCAGTGTGTGCATGGATCAGGTCAGGGACTGGGACTGGTGTAGCGTGTATACACGTATGTGTCAGTGATATACAGACCATGGGCAGCGTGTGCACGGATGAGGTCAGGGACTGGTGTAGCGTGTATACACGTATGTGTCAGTGATATAGAGACCATGGGCAGTGTGTGCATGGATCAGGTCAGGGACTGGGACTGGTGTAGCGTGTATACACGTATGTGTCAGTGATATACAGACCATGGGCAGCGTGTGCACGGATCAGGTCAGTGATTGGTGTAGCGTGTATACATGTATGTGTCAGTGATATACAGACCATGGGCAGCGTGTGCACGGATCAGGTCAGTGATTGGTGTAGCGTGTATACACGTATGTGTCAGTGATATACAGACCATGGGCAGCTTGTGCACGGATCAGGTCAGGGACTGGTGTAGCGTGTATACACGTATGTGTCAGTGATATACAGACCATGGGCAGCGTGTGCACGGATCAGGTCAGGGACTGGTGTAGCGTGTATACACGTATGTGTCAGTGATATAGAGACCATGGGCAGTGTGTGCACGGATCAGGTCAGGGACTGGTGTAGCGTGTATACACATATGTGCCAGTAATGTACAGATCATGGGCAGCGTGTGCACGGATCAGGTCAGTGACTGGGACTGGTGTAGCATGATGTGTACACGTATGTGTCAGTGATATACAGATCATGGGCAGCGTGTGCACGGATCAGGTCAGTGACTGGTGTAGCGTGTGCACGGATCAGGTCAGGGACTGGTGTAGCGTGTATACACGTGTGTGTCAGTGATATAGAGACCATGGGCAGCGTGTGCACGGATCAGGTCAGTGACTGGGACTGGTGTAGCATGATGTGTACATGTGTGTGTCAGTGATATACAGACCATGGGCAGCGTGTGCACGGATCAGGTCAGTGACTGGTGTAGCGTGTATACACGTATGTGTCAGTGATATACAGACCATGGGCAGTGTGTGCACGGGTCAGGGACTGGGACTGGTGTAGCGTGTATACACGTATGTGTCAGTGATATACAGACCATGGGCAGCGTGTGCACGGATCAGGTCAGTTACTGGGACTGGTGTAGCGTGTATACACGTATGTGTCAGTGATATACAGACCATGGGCAGCGTGTGCACGGATCAGGTCAGGGACTGGGACTGGTAAAGTGTGTATACACGTATGTGTCAGTGATATACAGATCATGGGCAGTGTGTGCACGGATCAGGTCAGGGACTGGGACTGGTGTAGCTTGTATACACACATGTGCCAGTGATATACAGACCATGGGAAGCGTGTGCACGGATCAAGTCAGTGACTGGGACTGGTGTAGCGTGTATACACGTATGTGTCAGTGATATACAGACCATGGGCAGCGTGTGCACGGATCAGGTCAGGGACTGGTGTAGCGTGTATACACGTATGTGTCAGTGATATAGAGACCATGGGCAGTGTGTGCACGGATCAGGTCAGGGACTGGGACTGGTGTAGCGTGTATACACGTATGTGTCAGTGATATACAGACCATGGGCAGTGTGTGCACGGAGGAGGTCAGGGACTGGTGTAGCGTGTATACACGTATGTGTCAGTGATATAGAGACCATGGGCAGTGTGTGCATGGATCAGGTCAGGGACTGGGACTGGTGTAGCGTGTATACACGTATGTGTCAGTGATATACAGACCATGGGCAGCGTGTGCACGGATGAGGTCAGGGACTGGTGTAGCGTGTATACACGTATGTGTCAGTGATATAGAGACCATGGGCAGTGTGTGCATGGATCAGGTCAGGGACTGGGACTGGTGTAGCGTGTATACACGTATGTGTCAGTGATATACAGACCATGGGCAGCGTGTGCACGGATGAGGTCAGGGACTGGTGTAGCGTGTATACACGTATGTGTCAGTGATATAGAGACCATGGGCAGTGTGTGCACTGATCAGGTTAGGGACTGGGACTGATGTAGCGTGTATACACGTATGTGCCAGTAATGTACAGATCATGGGCAGCGTGTGCACGGATCAGGTCAGTGACTGGGATTGGTGTAGCATGATGTGTACACGTATGTGTCAGTGATATACAGATCATGGGCAGCGTGTGCACGGATCAGGTCAGGGACTGGTGTAGTGTGTATACACGTATGTGTCAGTGATATACAGATCATGGGCAGCGTGTGCACAGATCAGGTCAGTGACTGGGACTGGTGTAGCATGTATACATGTATGTGTCAGTGATATACAGACCATGAGCAGCGTGTGCACGGAGCAGGTCAGTGACTGGGACTGGTGTAGCAGTGAGGTGGCGATGTACCTATGGCAGCAGAGCAGTGAGGTGGCGGTGTACCTATGGCAGCAGAGCAGTGAGGTGGCGGTGTACCTATGGCAGCAGAGCAGTGAGGTGGCGGTGTACCTATGGCAGCAGAGCAGTGAGGTGTCGGTGTACCTATGGCAGCAGAGCAGTGAAGTGGTGGTGTACCTCTGGCAGCAGAGCAGTGAGGTGGCGGTGTACCTATGGCAGCAGAGCATTGAGGTGGCGGTGTACCTATGGCAGCAGAGCAGTGAGGTGGCGGTATATCTATGGCAGCAGAGCAGTGAGGTGGTGGTGTACCTATGGCAGCAGAGCAGTGAGGTGGTGGTGTACCTATGGCAGCAGAGCAGTGAGGTGGCGGTGTACCTATGCGAGCAGAGCAGTGAGGTGGCGGTGTACCTATGGCAGCAGCGCAGTGAGGTGGCGGTGTACCTATGACAGCAGAGTAGGGAGGTGGCAGTGAATTTATGGTGACTAGGTAGTATGGGTGGCCCGGTGGTATACCCATGGTGGCGGTGTTCCGAAGGTGACTGTGTATCATGGGTGGCGGTAAGTCTATGGTGGCTAGGTTGTATGGGTGGCCAGGTGGTATACCCATGGTGGCGGTGTTCCGAAGGTGACTGTGTATCATGGGTGGCGGTAAGTCTATGGTAGCTAGGTTGTATGGGTGGCCCGGAGGTATACCCATGGTGGCGGTGTACTGAAGGTGACTGTGAATCATGGGTGGTGGTAAGTCTATGGTGGCTAGGTAGTATGGGTGGCCAGGTGGTATACCCAGGGTGGCAGTGTACTGAAGGTGACTGTGTATCTTGGGTGGTGGTGAGTCTATGGTGGCTAGGTAGCATTGGGTGGGTGGCTGTATGGATGTCTGTGGTGATTGTATCAGTAGTGGTGATATAGTGACAGTAACGTAGGTAGATGGTGGTTAATGTCAGTGGCACAGATGGATCTATACAGGAACTGAGGCCTCTACCTAGCTGTAACAGGGAAATGGCCTGACGATGAGGTAGAGAGAAAGCACCAGACAATGCTTTCCTTACTGAATGTTATACGTGTTAATAGCCTCTGGCCAGTTTTGTTGTTGTATGGTTTGCATGGAGCACAAGCTGCACAGCCTCTCACTGACTTCCCTGGTGTCTTTATTACAGCAAGTGAATGATCCATCCATGAGGCCCGGGGGCCTTTACTGCAACCAACTCTCCTCAACAGATCTGCTGAAAACGGACCCAGACACGGGGCAGGTAAATGTCTCCAAGGAGAACCAGCCAACTTCTGTCCATATGGACATGCCTCAAATCCGTGTGTGGTGTGTGTCTAAGTCCTCCCCTTTCACTTTGTCAGCAGGTGCAACAAGTGCAGGTGTTTGCAGATGTCCAGTGCACGGTGAACCTCGTGGGCGGGGATCCCTACCTGAACCAATCAGGATCGATGAACACACAGAAAACCACGCCCGGATCCCAGACTCCTCAGTCTCAGCAAAAGAGCCTATTGCAACAGCTGCTCACCGAATGACAGCTTTGTCCAGATCAGACCTTGTGACCACAACAGAGATGCAACGAGTAACACAGACGTGTTATAGAAATACATATATATATATGCAACGTATATATGGTCTCTATTTTTGCAGACATGTTGGATTATCTCTTTAAACTGCAGCCATGGCTGTGAGTCGGAAGACTGCTGTCAAAAAAAGGAGAGGAGGAAAAAGAGAAAAGACAATGTTTGTCGGGTGGGATATTTGTTTTTCTTCAATCCCCCTTAAGCCCCTTGCCCTCCTTGAATGGCGCTTAACGGCGTTGGACGATTGGAGAGAGCTGCAGGGCTGGACAATCGGACCTTTGGTCCCCTTTCGAGCCAAATGACAGATGAAACTTATTTTTGTACGCAGTTGCTGTGATGACACTGAACGAAACGGGCGCTTTTTTTTTTTCCCTGGCGCCCGGAGAGAATGTCGCAGAATGTCAGTTTCAGCTGGTTCTGTCACTGATGTGGAACCCGAAGATGAGAAGAGAGGAGGGTTCTGGGTAATTTACGGGTGGTGGGGATTGGGGGGGGGGGGAAAGAGAGAGAAAAAGTATATATAAATATATATTATACCGAGGTAAAGCTCATCTTTGTTGCAGCTAAGGTGCATTTGTAGAGCTATTTCTGGCTTGTATGTACAATCATGTTTTTTAAGTGTGAGGCCTGCTTTGCGCACCTTTTTAGGGCCTGTTTTATACCCCTTTCTTGCTGCTGCAGCAGCGAACATGACAGCCTGCGTATTTTTTCCCGACGTTTGACAAATTTCTTGGGGAAACCAATGAAAGTCTTTTCTCGGCAGCAAAAAAATCACGGAGTTCATTTCAAGTGATTTTTCTTTTCAAGTTTTCTGTCCATCGCTGTATACAGGAAGGAAGTCAGTGAGATTTACATAAGGGGGGGCCTACAATGCGCTGGCCGCCCCTTCACCCCTCGCTATGTAAATTGGTATTCAGACACTGAAGAGAGGCGAAACCTGTTGACGTCCTGCCACATTACCTCAGCAAAGACGACGAAAGCCCACTGAGTGATTGTTATTTTTGAAAGCAGAGGTAGGCCAAAGCCTGCACTAAATTACGACCCACCCACAAGATACAGTAGGGGAACAGCCATTTCCTTTCATGGCAAATATCACACACCGGCTCTAATTTCATCAGTTATGTGTTTCATGATAAGTTCATAAGCATTCATTCGGTCACCGCCAAATTTTGTACCCCTTTAGACAGTAGCTTTATGAATTTCAGTATTACATAGAAAACAGTTTCCATACAATACCCCCCCGCCCCCAGCTGTTGCCGGGCGTCCTGGGTCACACCTATAGCAGTGGGCGATTACTGTAAGATTACGGAACTGTGGCTCCAGATCGGCTTTCATAATTGATTCCATTGGCATAAAATATTTGAATTCCCCATCGCAATGGAGAAGCCACGTTTGTGGTCAACTTTATTACATTAAATTGGACTCATCAGGGATAAAATGTCAGCTGCTGAGGTTTGGCTGGGCCGTTTCTAGAAGCGGGCTGCATTCTACGGAACAAAGTACTATACGTCTGATTCTCTGACATCGGTACACCCAAAAACATTTCATATAGGCACATCCGGGCCGCAGACTGCCACGTGTACACCGCCGGCCATCTTGTTGCTGCTGCTGTTGCGGCAGAAACTGGTGCGGTGACGTACTGTATTCATGCACAGGCTTGGAGGCGCTGTCTGCCTGATTCATGCCATGGACACATATATCATACAGGCTGTAGGCAGCGGACAGTATACTGGGCGATCTCCCGTAGAGGTGTTAACTATTACTCTGCAACCGTATAAAGGGCCCCAAAATCAACCGAGCCCTTGAAAGTAAAACTGCAAAAGAGACGGGGACTGAGCGGCGAAACAGACTGATACCCCGGTGTGCTTACAATCACATTTTACCAATGGGCAATAGCTGTGTTGCCCCTGCCGCTATGCATTTTGCCCATCACAAGACAGAGTGGCTTGTCTTCTGTTCCCGCCTTGGCGCTCAGACCTCTAGTAATCGCTTTAACCTGCTGCTAGGATATTGTACACCCTTCAGACTCGCCATTACTAAGTCCATAACAATGTAACCTATACTCAGGATATTCCTACTGCCTGTACCTTACCGCGGTACCACGCAGCCGGAATCTGTATATTTTTATGTTGCTTTTCTTAAGAACAGGGCCTTCGACTTTTTTTTTTTCTTTTTCTTATAGTTTTTTTTTTCCATTTACATGGGAAGGAAATCTCTATTTACACCAGTATTTTTTTTTTTTTTTTATTAGTTAGATTTCGGAGAGAGCATAAAGGACTTTATAATAGTCATTTTGTACATGTTGTTGTTTTTATTCTGTGTTTTGATTGTTCAGCGGCGCTGCCTTTTGTGTCACCTGTGTCCTCCTGTCCTAAATGCTTCTTACAAAGAGGGGTCCGGCTGGTCCTGTTGCCAGAGTCAGAATGGGTAAGAGATCAATAAACATCAATCTAGTCTGAATCTCAGTATGGGTATGGGTATACATCTAACCTGCTTTCATGGGGAAGCCTTTCATCCGGATTTGAGAACCCAGTAAAACCTAAACACCTTTAATGCTTTGAAGGCTAGCAGATGTAGTTTCACTTGTTGCCAACAGATGGCAGTGTAAGCCCGCCCAAAGTAAATGCTTCCAAAGCTAGTAGATCTAGTTTCACTTGCTGCCACTAGATGGCAGCGTTTCGGAGTCACATGGACACTAGACTATATATATATATAGGTACTTGTTTCCTATCTGGGCGCCCGTCGCGGGCATCGCGGGTACATTTATGTATGGCCGCGACGCGACCGACGCGATGCCCGCGATTTCCCATTGAAACCAATGTTAAACTTGGAAATCGTGTTGGTCGCGTCGCGGCCGGCCATAAATGTACCCGCGATGCCCGCGACGCGATGCTCACGATTTCCCATAGGAATCAATGTTAAAAGCCGCGATGGACCCGATTTTACTGTTAAATGCCTCAATCCACCCGATTTGGCCATAGGAATCAATGTTAAATGGGCTACAGAGCCCATTAACCCTTAAATGTCCCCCCCAATTTTTGACGCCACCCCACGATCGACGCCAACCCGAAGCGTGGCGAGCGCAGCGAGCCCGCGAGGGGCGGCGGTACGCGTCCTCCGACCTTTTCATGCCCTACTATCCACTAGGGCGTGGTGTGAGAATATAATAGTGTGGCGAGCGCAGCGAGCCACCGAGCCCGAAGCGTGGCGAGCGGACGCGGATACCTTCACAATTATGCGCGTCCCCTCGCGGCCTTCACAGTGAAGGTATCCGCGTCCCCTCGCGGGGCTCGCTGCGCTCGCCACGCTTCGGGCTCGGTGGCTCGCTGCGCTCGCCACACTATTATATTCTCACACCACGCCTTAGTGGATAGTAGGGCATGAAAAGGTCGGAGGACACGTACCGCCGCCCCTCGCGGGCTCGCTGCGCTCGCCACGCTTCGGGTTGGCGTGGATCGTGGGGTGGCGTCAAAAATTGGGGGGGACATTTAAGGGTTAATTGGGCCTAATTCAGGGTTAATATGGCCAAATCGGGTCAATTGAGCCATTTAACAGTGAAATCGCGGTCAATCAGCCTTTTTAACATTGTTCCCTATGGGAAAATCGCGGTCATCGCGGGCATCGCGACCATCCAATTTTACCCGCGATGACCGCGATCACCGCGATTTTTACCCCCGATGACCGCGATTTTGATCGTGGGCGCCCAGATAGGAAACAAGTACCTATATATATATATATATATATATCAATTTGCGTATGCTCCCTTTAATTTTTACAACCCCACACTATTCATGAGGATTGCATTAATTAAAACATAAATTGACGTAATTTAGAGAACACCACCCCACAGCTGTACATTTATTTTACTGTAAGAGTTTCACTGTTGTATTTGTAATTTATTTGAAAGTGGAGAAATTCCCTAAAAATTATGAATTACTTAAAATATGAGATTTTTTTTCCCCCAATTCCCTAAATCTGCACATCTGCCTCAGATCCAAAGGTCTAGCTGAGATTTTTAAATAATTTGTAACGTCTCATTTCTGGGATCCAAAAGGCTCTTTCTTGTAGGCAGGTCTCATGAAAAAGTCCCATTTGTGGTAACAGGGAGGAAAAAAAAAAGGATATCTATCTATCTATATATATATATATATATATATATATATATATATATATATATATATATATATATATATATATATATATATCTCTATCTATCTATATATATATATATATATATATATATGTTAGAAAATACACAAAGGGCAGCGCCTATTACAGCGCTTCAGTAACTAACTTAGTTACGTTTGCTGTTGCAGATAAAACAATAGGCTTTATATAATGCTCTGGATACAAATGCTTTATATAATTATCCAGATACAACTACTTATTGTTTTCCTTCTAATGTGGTGGGCACCTTTCACTTTATCCAAAAATCTGACTTCTGAAACTTGTAAAATAACCAGCATGTCAAGATGTTTTTTATTTTACTGTTTTTTTTTTTTTTATATTATTATATTATTTGCTCTAGAAAGGGCCTTGTTTCCAAGTCCTACTGCTAAATATTGATATAAAAAAAAGGAAAAATGTAAAATACAAGGCCCAACATTTCGGTAAATTGCTATATACAATTTTATTCTTACATTTTGAATCGAGATTCTTTAGCCAGCTGCTTTTTGGTAAAGTAATAAGGTATGAAGATCAGTTTCGAATATTTTGTATCGCTATTATTTCTTAAGAAAAAGAAAAAAAAAGTGTAAACATCGTGATTTTTTAATATTTTTCCCCCTAAACGGGAAAAAAATAAAAAATAAAGTTCAACTTTTTTTCTGCTAAATAAAAATTTGTTCCCTTTAAAAAAAAAAAAAAAAAAAGTTTTATATTTTGTTTGAAATAAATGCTGGCTACTATTGTAATGGACGGAGATAATTTATTGTAAAAAAAAATAAAATGAAAAAATAAAATAACTGATCTTGATTTTAATTTCGTAAGGAAATGCATAGTGAAATAAAAAAAAATTCAAGGTTTTGCTTCTATTTTTCTCTACATAAACTTTGCTAAGAGTAAAGGAAAAAGAATGTACTGTAAGATGGAGAACTGAATGAAACCCTACCGCTTCGGATATGTCTCGTGAGGTGTTTTTGCCGATCAATGGATATTATTTTTTTTTTTAAGTTTGCTCTAGAAAATGATAAATCTGTTTTACAGGACAGTGACTTCTCTAGAAACACGTAACAATGCATTCACAGATGAGACGAGAATGTAAGGTGCCCTATGAACTCACCGGTTTCCAGATACCTGTGGCATGTCATTTAGTTTGGAACACCTTTCCTGCCTGTACTGTTTTTGCAGACCCCACACCTTGCAGATCCTCCAGGCAGTGAAGTGGTTAAATAATACCTGCTTTGTGCTGTTTATATTATTGCCTTGTTCAATGTTTAATTATTCTGTTTATTGTAAATAAAGTCATTTAAAATTCGGATTCTGGATTGATTTATTGTGTGAAAATTGCAATTACATTTTTTTTTAAACTCCTCTCATTGTTAAACTGCAATTGTCACCTGTCCTCCTGTTGGGGATTGGGGGGACTCAATTAGGCACATCCTGAGCCCCCAAATGTGTTCAGTTCTGCATCTGAGATATAATAATTAGAACCCAATAATCAGATCACGCACAAAATAAGTAATTCATTCAGTGACCAGAAATATTATAGGAGTGAAACTGCTACCAGAACCGGGATACATACAGATGACCGGCGGTCAGAAGGAGAACGATCCCAACACGGATCAAGTGCGTTTACCTACCCTCCTGCTGCCCCACCTAACCTCCCCTTCTAGCCAGTGGTGTAACTAAAAGTTGTGCGCCCCCGTCCAAAAAAAAGTTCAATGCCTCCACCTCTCACCGCTAACAGGACCACTGCCATCGCCAAGTCTTTTCCGGCTCTGCTGCCAGCCCGCCCTGACCAGCAGATCTACCTGTCTGCAGTCCCGATGCTCCTCCCTGATAGAATGAAAAATGTCCCTTGCAAAATGGCCGCTGCCTCACAGCAGACAGTTAAGGAAGCAAGAGGAGGCCACCGCTGCCTTCTCTACCAATTAAAAATTGTCCCTTGCAAAATGTCTGCTGCCTCACAGCAGACAGTTATTAAGGATGCAAGAGGAGGTCATCGCTGCCTCCTCCTCTTCTCAAGGCAGTTGGGTTGCCGGTGTCGACATACTGAATGGCGGCATTCTGACTGCATCCCATCAGTACCAGGTATCGCCCCCTTTTAGCAACAGTATCTTCAATATGAGGCTTACAGTATAGTAGTTGTTGCTCATTCCCACACATGTTGGCCCATTCCTCGGTACACAAGCTCATGGCTGTTGGTGGCTTTCTGGTATGTTTACCCCACAGTGGGTCCTGCTACAACAAAGGGCCTGATTCAAACCTGATAGCTGATCTGCAGATGACTAAGCGGCCATGCAAAATGGCCGCTGCCTCACAGCAGACAGTTAAGGATGCAAGAGGAGGCAAGAGAGGCACTATCACATTGGCATCCCTTGAATCCATACCCCTTTTAATGCATGCCAGTGTCCGGTTTGCTTTTGCTGCTGCACTTGAGCGTTGTGCACAATTACCCAATTTTTCATCTATGATGACCCCCAGTCCTTCTCTACAGCAGAATTCCCTATAACTCCATTTAGCCTATAAGTAGCTTGTTCATTTGTGTTCCCATAATGAATTACTTTACATCTTTCAACGTTAATCTGCATTTTCCTCCTATCCGCCCACCTTTCCAGTTTATTTAAGTCACTTTGTAGTGTTTCCACATCCTCTTCTGGGTTAATTTCCTTACTTAATTTTGTGTCGTCTGCAAATATTGCAATTTTACTTACGATGTCACTTCCAATATCATTAATGGATATAATAAACAAGGTGGGTCCCAATATTGAACCTTGCGGGACTCCACTTTGGACATTATCCCAGCTAGAATGTATGCCATTTACCACCACTCTCTGTCCCCGATTGTGCAACCAGTTTTTAATCCAATTACAAATTTTATCTCCTTACCCTAAATTACCTAGTTTTATTAATAACCTTTTATGACAGATTTCCCTATGTCCAGCCCCTTACTGACTTCCTCATAGAATAATTAAATTAGTCTGACCTGATCTATTTTTGACGGACCCATGCTGAGCCTTACTTATCACTCTCTCCTGTTCTAAGAAATTTTGGATACTATCTCTTATTATTCCTTCTATTTTCCCCACAATGGATACAAGGCTGACCGGCCTATAATTTTCAGGGTTAGTTTTGCTACTGTTCTTCCATATTGGTACTACGTTAGCTATGCGCCAGTCCCTTGGTACCATCCCCGAGTTTATTGATTCCTCGAATATCAGATATAATGATAGTTCTATGACAGAACTCAATTCTTTTAGTATCCTAGGGTGTATTCCGTCCGGGCCAGGAGATTTGTTACTATTTAGGTTCTATAATCTATTTTTGACTATTTCCTCACTCAAACATACAGTTTGGGAGCAGTCAAGAGCCGAGCATTTAATCTGTAGGAGATCTTCTGAAGATTCTTCCCTTGTAAATACCGAAGCAAAAAATTCATTGAATAATTCCGCTTTCTCTTTTCCATCTATTATCAGGGTACCCTGCTTATTTTTTAGTGGGCCAATATTTTCCTTCCTTAATCGTTTCCCGTTTATTTAACTGTAGCATTTTTTGGGATTAGATTTGCTATCTGTGACTATTTTACCTTCAGTCTATCATTTTGCCATCTTGATTGTATTTTTACGTTTCTTATTACATTATTTATATGCGGCAAATGATTTGGGTGTCCCATCTTGTTCAAATGTTTTGAACGCCCTCCTTTTTTTTTAGCTATTTCAAATTTGACTTTGCGGTTAAGCCACATAGTTTCCTTCTGACATTTGTTCTTTTATTTACCCTAGGAATAAATGTATTAGTGCCCGCCAGCAGTATTCTTTTTAAAAGTTTGCCACCGTTCAGTAGTGTCCATACCTCCATACATAATTACTTCCAGTTTATATACTTTAAGGACTCCTCAAACTTACCAAAGTTTGCGTTTCTGAAATTTAAGGACCTACTTGCTCCAATATAATTATCTTTGTTAAAATCTAAATAAAATGTGATCATATTGTGATCACTGTTCCCCAATGTCTCACTTATGGTTATGTTAGTAACAATGTCCCCATTGTTGTTTATCAAGAGATCCAGGCTATTATTATTTCTGGTTGGACTTTGAATAAATTGATACAAATATTGGTCATTTAGGGCATCCAATAAAACATTTCCCTTAGCGGTACTACTTGACCTATACTTCCAATTTATTTCTGGGTGGTTAAAGTCACCCATAATAATAATAATGTCCCCTAAGCTGGCCGCTCTTCCCACCTGTAGCAAGAGGTCTTTTTCCTCCTCCGTATTTATGTTGGGTGGTTTATAACATGTTCCTACTATAAGTTTTTTAGCCCCTTTAATATTACCTGTGATTTCTACCCATACCGATCTACTGACTCCATTGTGCTCTTGTTAATGTCTTCCCTTATGTATGGTTTAACATATAAACAAACCCCACCTCCCCTTCTACCTAATCTGTTTTTTTCTAAAGACAATGGGGCCCATTTATCAAACTATATTTGCGGCTAAATCCCCGAAAACGCATGTTTTCGGGGTTTAGCCGCAAATATTAAGTATCTCCTAAATGTATCAAAGGGGGACCGCAGCAGGGATCTCTTATCCCTGCTGCGATCCTCCCTGCAGCGCCGCCGGCTGCATCCCCCATAGGTTTCTATGGGGGATGCGAAGCTGCCTGATGTATTAACATCGGGCAGCCCAGCATCGCAGCCCTGGGCTATCGCCATTCTGATATGGCGATAGCTCATTGTAGCCTATGGCTACACTTCGCACTGCCCGAGCAGGGCATTGCGGTCAGAGAGGTCGGCGGGGGTCAGCGCATAACCGCGCATGCGCTGACCTCCCGGCATCCAGGTTAGGGCTTCGCAGGGAAGGGCTCCTATCGGAGCCCTGTCCCTGCGCCCTTAAAAATTATACATCCCCCGATATGATCGCATATTACAATGTGATCCTGGGCGGTAATATTCCGCCCAGATCGCATTGTAAAATGCGATCTTGATAAATGCGCCCCTATAACCTTCTATGTTAGCCCCCACTTATGTGATTCATCCCACCAAGTTTCAGTAATACCTGAGATCAAAATCTTCCTCCAAAACCAGAGTCTCTAGTTCCCCCATTTTACCAGTAAAACTCCTAGCATTCAGATAAAGGCATCTCAGGTCTTGTTTTTCCTTTGCCCGCGTCATGCTACCCGTTATAGTTGCAGAAGGTTCCTGAAATTATAAATCCGCATCATGGACAATATTTGTACTTGTCTGTGTCTCTCATACACTTCTCTTATACCTTGTTCCCTTTTTCCTCCTGTCCCCTTGCTTCCTCCACAATGTAGCTGTCTTCGCCCTCTATTCTACACTCATTTATTGGTTTAAGGTTTCTTACTATACTGTTCCCCAATGTCTCCCTTATGGTTATGTTAGTAACAATGTCCCCATTGTTGTTTATCAAGAGATCCAGGCTATTATTATTTCTGGTTGGACTTTGAATAAATTGATACAAATATTGGTCATTTAGGGCATCCAATAAAACATTTCCCTTAGCGGTACTACTTGACCTATACTTCCAATTTATTTCTGGGTGGTTAAAGTCACCCATAATAATAATAATGTCCCCTAAGCTGGCCGCTCTTCCCACCTGTAGCAAGAGGTCTTTTTCCTCCTCCGTATTTATGTTGGGTGGTTTATAACATGTTCCTACTATAAGTTTTTTAGCCCCTTTAATATTACCTGTGATTTCTACCCATACCGATCTACTGACTCCATTGTGCTCTTGTTAATGTCTTCCCTTATGTATGGTTTAACATATAAACAAACCCCACCTCCCCTTCTACCTAATCTGTTTTCTTCTAAAGACTATGGGGCCCATTTATCAAACTATATTTGCGGCTAAATCCCCGAAAACGCACGTTTTCGGGGTTTAGCCGCAAATATTAAGTATCTCCTAAATGTATCAAAGGGGGACCGCAGCAGGGATCTCTTATCCCTGCTGCGATCCTCCCTGCAGCGCCGCCGGCTGCATCCCCCATAGGTTTCTATGGGGGATGCGAAGCTGCCCGATGTATTAACATCGGGCAGCCCAGCATCGCAGCCCTGGGCTATCGCCATTCTGATATGGCGATAGCTCATTGTAGCCTATGGCTACACTTCGCACTGCCCGAGCAGGGCATTGCGGTCAGAGAGGTCGGCGGGGGTCAGCGCATAACCGCCAAGAACACAGCTGCGCTCTCACACAGGCGCATTTCCCCCTCCCTCCTGTGAGTAGCGCTCCTCGCACTATCTATCCAGGAGTGGGGGGGCAGCGTGCTCCCGGTCACTGTGCAGTGCACACTCAGCAGTAAGTGACCTGGAGCGCACAGCAGCAGCAGCACCATTCACCACGACGGACCTGCTCTTTCCTCTATCTGGCTCCTATACAGCAGGTGGGAGCGGAGGAGGGGTTGACGACCGGCGGCACTGCGCTAGAGGGCAGACGTTCTCTGGCTTGTAGGCTGCCGCGCATGTGCTGAAGAGGCGGCTTTCTTGTTTAAAAAAAAAAAAAAAAAAAATCGAGAATAAAAGGTGAAGGCTGGCGGCGGCTGCGAGGGCCACATGAAGAGGCCTGGCGGGCCGGATTTGGCCCGCGGGCCTTGTGTTTGACACCCCTGCTCTAGATCATGGGTCTTCAAACTGTGACCCTCCAGATGTTGTGAAACTACAAATCCCAGCATGCCTTGACACCGTTTTAACACTCCCTTATAGCAAAACTGTGTCAAGGCATGCTGGGATTTGTAGTTTCACAACATCTGGAGGGCCACAGTTTGAAGACCCATGCTCTAGATCCTTGACCTTGGCTTCCAGAGCAATCACCTGCTTGCATCTGGTATTCACCTTTGTCCCAACGATCAACACTTCGTCCCCACAACTGATCTGGTCCCCCGAGAGCTTCACATGCTTTTCCTCATAAATATTCTTTTCCATCAATAACTAAAAGAGTGTGTGTGTGTGTTGTTACTGGGTTCTCTTAGTTTATGATGGACAGAAAGAGATTAGCACATTTAAGGTGACTTTAATGTAAGAATTTGGTAGATTCCAAATTGTCCCAAAACTTTGTAGAACCGGATGTATTGTAAGATGTGATTCTCTGCACTCTCCCAACTGCTGCAATACAGTGTTTTATGGCAGCCTCCGGAACATGGACATCTGGGGGCCTACACCTGAGACCCTCTACCTGTTAAACTATAATATATCCATTTCTTTGTGGTGTCAATCATGGTGCTTGTTAGTCATTTTCTTATAAACCATCCATAGCTGATGGTTTACCGGCCATGTCTCTCAGTCTGTGGCTTCCTGCTGCCCCCATTCCCCTCCTCACATCATGTCACTGCCCCTGTCACATGCAGCCCTGTCCTCACTGACACATCACTCATCTCCTGATATACTCTGTGCTGCTGGGGATCCTGCTCCTCCCACTATATAACTCTCAGTCTGTGGCTTCCTGCTGCCTCCATTCCCCTCCTCACATCATGTCACTGCCCCTGTCACATGCAGCCCTGTCCTCACTGACACATCACTCATCTCCTGATATACTCTGTGCTGCTGGGGACCCTGCTCCTCCCACTATATCACTCTCAGGCTTCCTGCTGCCTCCATTCCCCTTCTCAAATCATGTCACTGTCCCTGTCACATGCACCCCTGTCCTCACTGACACATCCCTCATCTCCTGATATACTCTGTGCTGCTGGGGACCCTGCTCCTCCCACTATATAACTCTCAGTCTGTGGCTTCCTGCTGCCCCCATTCCCCTCCTCACATCATGTCACTGCCCCTGTCACATGCAGCCCTGTCCTCACTGACACATCCCTCATCTCCTAATATAGTCTGTGCTGCTGGGGAACCTGCTCCTCCTACTATATAACTCTCAGTCTGTGGCTTCCTGCTGCCTCCATTCCCCTTCTCAAATCATGTCACTGCCCCGGTCACATGCAGCCCTGTCCTCACTGACACATCACTCCTCTCCTGACATACTCTGTGCTGCTGGGGGGATCCTGCTCCTCCCACTGTATAACTCTCAGTCTGTGGCTTCCTGCTGCCTCCATTCCCCTCCTCACATCATGTCACTGCCCCTGTCCTCACTGACACATCACTCATCTCCTGATATACTCTGTGCTGCTGGGGACCCTGCTCCTCCCACTATATAACTCTCAGTCTGTGGCTTCCTGCTGCCTCCATTCCCCTCCTCACATCATGTCACTGCCCCTGTCACATGCAGCCCTGTCCTCACTGACACATCCCTCATCTCCTGATATACTCTGTGCTGCTGGGGATCCTGCTCCTCCCACTGTATAACTCTGTCTGTGGCTTCCTGCTGCTTCCATTCCCCTCCTCACATCATGTCACTGCCCCTGTCACATGCAGCCATGTCCTCACTGACACATCACTCATCTCCTGATAAACTCTGTGCTGCTGGGGACCCTGCTCCACCCACTATATAACTCAGTCTGTGGCTTCCTGCTGCCTCCATTCCCCTCCTCACATCATGTCACTGCCCCAGTCACATGCAGCCTTGTCCTCACTGACACATCACACATCTCCTGATATACTCTGTGCTGCTGGGGACCCTGCTCCTCCCACTATATAACTCTCAGTCTGTGGCTTCCTGCTGCCTCCATTCCCCTCCTCACATCATGTCACTGCTCCTGTCACATGCAGCCCTGTCCTCACTGACACATCACTCATCTCCTGATATACTCTGTGCTGCTGGGGACCCTGCTCCTCCCACTATATAACTCTCAGTCTGTCGCTTCCTGCAGCCTGCATTCCTCTCCTCACATCATGTCACTGCCCCTGTCTTCACTGACACATCTCCTGAGTGATGTGGAGGAGTGGTGAAATGCACAGCTATGTGTTACACACTACATCACACCCCATTTGTGTGGCAGCAGATACACAATCACAATGTCATGTCCTGCAGCGTGTGACGGCCTCCTCTCACCTCGGGATTATAGAGGCCCAGTCACTGGCAGCGCTCCGATGGAGGAAAGAGCAGATTGACTTGAACCTACGCCGGACCCTTCCTTTCACCTTCCCGTTGGCTGTCTCATATATAGAGATATTTGCATTAAAAACAGAATAGTTACTTAGTTTTTTTTTTTACATAAAAGTTTTTAATGATACATGTTGTCCTTGCTGCATTTGCCTAATGTGAGGAATAAGTGGATAAAAGGATTTCGGGGAGCAGCATTCCCCGTGTCTGTCCAGCACAGACCTGCCCACCCAGCACCAGGACGGGAGATGTGGCCTCCTGACCAGGCATGTATATGGTACCATGGGAGGCTGGTCCAGATGTCATGGGTACACAGGGCACTTCCAAGTCCAGCCTCTACCCCCTGTGCCAGGTGCATTGTGTCTGTGGGTTCCTCCTCCATTACAGTGCATAGCACACAACAGTATTGCAGTCAGATCCAGCTATTACCATTACACTGGGTAGAGCGTGTACACGATGGGGGTTACAGTGTCACCAGTCCCCTAGATGCCAATATACCGCAGTTTCCTAGGCAGAGCGGTCACTTCAGCAGCTTGAACTTCCTCAGGTAGGATTGCACCTCTTCTTTGGGGTATGGTCGGAGGGCCAGACAGGTGGCGATGTTCTCAGGCTGCTCCATCCACAGCTTGTGGTCCACGTTGGCCAGCTTTAACGTCTCGGCTAGTGTGGTTAGAGTCACCTCATCCGGTACCTGGGAGGCACAAACCCCAACATCATGGTGTCAGTATAGATTAATACATACAGCTTAGAGTTATTAGATGCACTCAGCGTGGGCCAGCCACAGCACAGTATCACAGTGGTAAGCATTGCCACCTCACAGAACTGATGGAGAGGTATACGGCAGCATGCAGCAGCAAGGGGACATTGCAGTAAAGTATATGGCAGTGGACAGTATAATGTGGTAGCAGGGGACAGTATATGGCAGTAAGGAGCAGTAAAATGAGGTATACGGCAGCAGAGGACAGTATATTATGGTATATGGCAGCAAGAAGCAGTACACAGGTATACAGCAGCACTGAACAGTACATTGCAGTATAAGGCAGCAAGGAGCTGTACACAGCAGCAGGGGACAGCATATGGCAGCAAGAAGCAATACAATAAGATATACATACACGACAGCAAGAAGCAATACACAGATATACAGCAGCAGGGGACAGTACAGTGAGGTATATGGCAGCAAGAAGCAGTACACTGGGGTATACAGCAGTAGGTGACAGTATATGGCAGCAAGAAGCAGTACACTGGTAGGTATAAAGGAGCAGGGGGACATTACAGTGAGGTATATGGCAGCAAGTAGCAGTACACAGGGGTATACGGCAGCAGGGGACAGTATATTGAGGTATATGGCAGCAAGCAGCAGTATACTGTGAGGTATACAGCAGCAGGGAGCAGTACAATGAGGTATATGGCAGCAGGTATAGTGCAGTGTAGTTCTGGTAAGGTACAGCCACCCTCTCACCTCCAGCACCACCTTGTGCATGGTGTCCAGCTCCTGCAGGTAGGCCCGGGTCTGCGGGTGCTCATAGTGAAGGTGGATGGCAGCTGTGGCCGCATGACAAGCCTGAGCCACCAGGGCTCCCAGTGGCCACCCCAGTCCGGCCTGTAGGTCCCTCCGCAGCACCACGTACTGCACGAGCGCCGCCATCTCTCCGCCAGCTGCCGGCCGGTGTCACTGTGTGACTGTCCACACAACACACAAATAAAGTTATGTGAAACTATAGGCAGGAACGTATCGGATCGCGGCCGGTGACGTCTCATAAACCCCTCCCTCACCGCCTTCTCATTGGTTGTGCGTTCCACTGCGAGCCTATCACAGCCCAGAAGCTGTGCCGCGCCGAGATAACCACTAGTCTCCTAGCAACCGCGTATATTCAGAGACTAGAGAGCAAACTGACGCTCTTTCTTCTGTCTCCATTCCCAACAGCCACCGTGTCCATGCCTATCAAGTAATACGGTCTCCGAGAAAATGGCCGCAACGCCTTTACTGTAAACCCATTGACGGAGACAGAAAACAACATTGTTTATTCCTCTAGTGACCCCCAGTACGTTACCGCCGGGCAGTGCTGCTATACGTACTTACTGGCGGTAAATACATCTATGTGTATCCGATTCCGCCGCGGCTGAGGTACAGGACAGGTATGATGGGTGACAGGGCCCAGTCTGTGGGATGTAGCCTCCACTTCTCAACCGTCTCAGTTTAATCTCTTGGTTTATTGTTTCTCCTATGGAATTAGATACTCCAGGTCTGTCCAGGTGCAGCTGTATGACTACAAGTCCCAGCAAGCTTTCCATATGTTACAGGACAACAAGTTCCAGCAAGCTCCTCTAGTATAGCCAAATGCCAGGACAATAAGTACCAGGGTGGTCTCCAAATAACAGGACTACAAGTCCCAGAATGTTCTTTAAAGGATATAGCACTACAAGTGGCAGCATGCCCCCCTCCCCCAGTTTCTCCAGCCGTTGTGAAATCACAAATTTATGGAGGCATGCTGAGACTTGTAGTTCTATAGCTGCATCAGGGTGTTCTACAATTTTTTCCTGCTTGTTAATAGGGATGGCCATCATTGCCTTTGACATCGATGGTTGCCATTGATGGCAATAGTGCAACTGGTCATCGATAGTGTCATACTATGCAAGGGATGACCATAAATGATTTTACCTATCGACGGACATCCATTTTTCTTTGACTGATTGGCCTGTGGGCCAATGAAAACACAGGGACGATGCTTCACAGTTGTCAGGGTGGAGCTATGCTCCGTATCCCAGTCCCTTGGGGGGAGAAAGAAAAATTAAACTATTTGTTCTCACCCATCGATGGCAAAACTAATCTACATTGGCCATTGAATTTTGAATCATCGATGTCCATCCCTAGTTGTTAACAGAGCTTGTATGTTCCCTTGTATATGTGATGTCTGATCTATTTCTGTATGTCTGATGCAGATCCCGCTCTTCCCCTTCCATGTGATTACAAGCCAGCACCTCCGGAGGGTGCTCTCTCTCTATCCTTAATAAGCAGCCACCATGGAACAGGTGCAAACTCTCTTCAGGGAAGGTGAGACCCTGTAACTGCTGTATTTCCCTTCCATTGCTGTTTGACACCATACTATAGAAGAAACACATGTATTATATATATATATATATATATATATATATATATATATATATATATATATATATATATATATATATATATATATATATATATATATATTCGCTGGTCTGTGGTCTCTCTAACTCTGTGTCTTACTTGGAAGGTGTCCTATCCCACCTGGAGCAGCTGGAGTTACTGTCGCATACCCTAGCGGAGAAGCAGGAGCAGCGCCGGGGGCAGGAGGACGCCCTACAGCAGAAGGAAGCCACCGTTCTCCAACTACAGAGAGAGCGAGATGAGCTTTTGGCCCTGATCAGGCTGCAGGAAGAGGAGGTGTGTGTTGTCTGACCTTCTGCTGGTTACTGGTACCGGCCGTCTCGTACGACGCATAACAGCAACTGACGGGGTTTGTGGCTGACAATATCGAGCCACACAGATTGGGCAGCCATTTTGGTGTAGTATACAATTCTGTATAATTGTCAAAATTCTGTATAATTAAGTGTCAATTAACAAAATGCAAAATGAATGAAGATAAATCTAAATCGCAACAGTATTTGGTGTGTCCACCCTTCGTCTTCAAAATATCCTACATTTTTGTAGGTACGCTTGTTCAAAGTCAGGTATTTTGTAGGATTATAGTCAGGCGTATGATTAACCGATCAGACCAAACAGGTGGTACTGAGTCATCATTTTTATATGTAGGTTGAAACAGTCATTAACTGAAACAGTAACAGCTGTGTAGCAGGCTTACAACTGGGTGAGGAACAGCCAAACTCTGGGCCTGAAGGCAAAGGGTGGTCAACCCAAATGTTCAGATTTCTCTTCTATTCATTCACTTTGCATTCTGTTCTCAGAGGCCATGATGGAATGTGCTTGTGTCTTCAGCTCCAGGTACTAACCGCAGAGAAGAGTGGTGTCTCAGGTGCAGGGCAGAGCACACAGGAAGTGTTGCAGGAGATGCGGATGGATGAATTGCGGAGCATTATGGAGGCGCTTTGGTTCACAGGTACATAGCATGTGCCGAACGGGTTTTGCGACATCGCTTTTAGACTCCCCTTAGCTGCAGCATGATTGACCTTCTGTGGCCTTTAGGAGGTGGTGACTGACAGGTCCAGGGTCTGCTTTGTCGGACACCTAGACTTCCTGGACCCGGCTGCCTGGATCCTGCTGCCTGCCTGAGTAAGCTTTGGGATTTGAGTAAGCTATGTAATTAGGATCTCGCAGTCTGCTAGTAATGACAACGTTACAGTCTTCAGAGTTGGTTACATATGGCCCACACCTCCCATCATGGAGATAATCCCCATATAATGCTTATACTGTTTTCAGGGATCAGCGGGAAGATGACGGACAAGGGGGTATGCTTCTGCATCAGCACTGCCTTTGAGGGCACTTACCTGGACACGTACTATCTGCAAGTGGATAACCTGAACAATCCACAGATCAGGCGCCACTCCATCCCAGCGTTCATCCCCCTGGCGGACATCGCCAAGACGCACCTACAGTCGGACCTCAAGAAATTCCTCTCTGTCCTGTTTGATCACTTAAATGGCTACGAGGGGAGAAAATACCAGGCGGAGCAGCTGCAGGTAATGACGGGCTGCGGTAATCTGATCAGAGTTATACAATGTTAGCCTCCTACAACCGATCCTATATTTATCACCTCACCAGCGCATCATGCATCATTTATAACATTCACCCTACACACTGGACGATACTCACTCAATATCGTCCATATGATTACCGATAAATCACCCAGTGTATACCCAGCGTAAGGGAAATTGCAGTGATAATGGGGGGGGGGGGGGTACGCAAGCTAAAAGAACTCTGTGGGTACGCAAGCTAAAAGAAGCACAGTTGTGCTGTTGTAATCGGCGCTTCCACGTCGTTCAGCCTGCACATCGCTGACGTCAGATCTACACTATGTAGGCAAAAGTGATTGGATACAACAGAAAATAGATTTTTAGATACAACAGAAAATAGATAAAAGGAGAGTTTATTGACATCAGTACTTTGTAGGTCCGCTACGTGCAGAGATTACTGGCAAACTGTTCACAAGGTCCTGGTCAACAGCTGGCACTATGTTTTGTCACTCCGCCTTAAGTACAGTGACACTGAAAAAGGTAGAGTCAGCCTAGAATGCGCCCGTTACCGCATTTCTGTCCCAGAGGTTCTCAGCGGGGTTAAGATCTGAACTCCAGCAGGAGCACAATATTGTGCGGGGTCTGTCCAATCGGTGATCGTCCAATAAGTTATCATCCAATCACTATTGTCAACATAGTGTCATTGAATTTCCCCCCTAATTTTATTTCATGACTGGAAAATGTAAACAGCCGGTTGGGTGAATTGTTATCCACCTTTTAGGAATATTGTAATCTGTGCCGGTATCTCCATATATACCGTGTAGAGTGTGTGATAAGTGATACGAGGTTACATGTTCTCTCTGTAAATCAGGAGGCCCCGGCAACATACATCTCTGGGACCCTGCAGAGAAATTCTCTGTATACGTTGCTGTCCTTCGACTACTATGCCAAGGTGGACGGAGGGATGCGCTGCTTTGCCGCAGAATTAATGTACGGTGACGTTACTCGTATTCTGCCAACAGAGGCACAGATCAAATGCTCAGGTAACGCGGCCACCAACCAGCGGGTGTACACCCTCATGTACAGACTTATGAGCAGTTTTATGGAACATGTACAAAGATGGACGTTCTGTGCGACGTCATCACCGCCACTAGGGATAATTATAATGCTTTGTTTCTGCTTTTCAGATAATAGCGCCTCTCGTGAAGAGACAGTGGCGGCTCACTCAGTCCTGTTCTGCAGCCAACCTCTTCACAGAGCGGCAGAGTCACTGGGGTCATAGGGCAGGATGCTTGAACTATGGAAATCCCTTCCTGATTCTTCAGGAGCCGCTACGTGTGGACATGACGGACAGATCACCTTGTTGCAAGGCTTTCTCTGTCCCTTCCAGACTCTTGTGCTTAGCTGATAAGAGACAAATAGTTATTTGTTATTTGACGAGTACAAGATCACCGGTCTGAGCTCTGTCAGCCAAAAGTTATAGTACAGTATATAATATCCATTGCTGTGACATTGCAGGGAGCGCCCTCTTGTGGCTGCATTTGAAACCAATGTTACATTACCGGTTGTGATGAGACTTTTCATATACAGTATGTCATGGAAGACCTGAGGGAGATGTATCTTAGCATAGCTGTAGAGTTAAGCTGGATACACACTGGGCAATATATTGTTAGCGATATGGACAATATTGTTAATGAGATATAGTGCAAATCGCTCCTTGTGTAGTTACTATATCATTAACACGTGTACAGGTAACCGTATCGCCAGGGCCAGGAATCGCTAAATGCGCACCCACCGTTAGAGGCGATTTTTACATTTGCAATTTATGTCTAAAATAAAACTTACTACTACATCCAGTTTGTTCATTTCCTTTTACACCTGTGATCTAGGAATAATTTTGTTCTTTAGGTTCTTCCGCCTCTCAAATGAAACCTAAAATAAAGATTTAAGGGCTGGTTCTGAGTTTAGAGTAAAGCATTAAGAGCAAGTAACTATACCTGGGCAATACCATGCTGCACTGCAGATGGGGCAGATGTAACGTGCAAAGAGATAGAAATGTGGGAGAGGCCTCTCCAAACTAAAATCTAATTTCCTGCGTAAGAATAAATCTGACCAGCATGTGTGGGATACATGCAAAAGCAGCCAGTATTTACCCTGCATGCAAACATTCGTGTACAGGCAATTCTCATCCATTCCATCAGCCACCTTAGACTGTAGGGCCTGATTCAGTACAGCAGTCCTTTGCTGCTTAGCGAGCAGCTTACCTCCACCCAGCTGAATGCCTGCCCTGCATGGGTTAAACTTCTATGTGTCAACATTTTGTCAGTCCGCCTAGATCCTGTAGACTTTTCCGTCCACACCCAAGACGAACAGACGGGCTGATAGCACTGCAGATGGTGGGATTGCTGAGCGCTGAAGGTTCCGGATATTCCAACCAGAGAATTGTCAGTGTTATCTGCCTGACTTGGGCAGCAGATACGGGGTAGCAGTATAGAGGTAATATTATACATTATGTGTAAAGCACCATCATATTCTGCAGTTCCAAAATGGGGACAGTTGGAAAGTGTGACTAATTCTGTTTAGGATTTACAGTCCAGCCCCACTGACTTCACATTACTGGCCACTGCTAACATGGCTACCCCAGGCTGCTAACATGGCTACCCCAGGCTACCGCCCTTCTCTGCTGACACCGGGTCTCCCCATTACCACACTCTACCTCTGCTGATATGAAGTGTCCTTAGAACCCCTTACCAACTGAATTACATGCCTAGAACAGGGTTGAGTGAAATCCTTTGCTGATATATCACCCCTGTCATCCCAGCACTGCTCTCGTCTCGTGTCCTTCGTTACTATGAATTGGGGACACTTCTGTGCGGCTTACTATGAATTGGGGACACTTCTGTGCGGCTTACTATGAATTGGGAACACGGCTGTGAGGCTGCAAGTGTGTATGTGTTCGTACACATATATATATACATATATATATATCAGCACAAATCAGCCTGGCACTCTTCCTGGGGGTGTTCACCTGCCCCGGAGCCCCCTCGTACAAACAATATAAAGAAGATCCGATAAACAGGCAGAGGCACTCTGGAGGTCTTAGTGCAGAAAACAAAACTTTAGTAGTCCAACGTTTCGGGGTTAGCAAACCCCTTCGTCAAGGTACACCCAGGGCCGGCGCCACCACTAGGCAAATCTAGGCATTTGCCTAGGGCGCCGGCCACTGGAGGGCGGCATTTTGCCCCCCCCACCGTGCCGCCCGGGTACCTGTCCTGCGGCGCTGTGTATTTAAAGCTGGCAGCGGGGGTCCCTGCAGTCCATTAGAAATAACGAGCGCTATCCGCCGGGCTATGCGGAAGCGCTTCTGTTGTGATAGCGCTCGTTATTTCTAATGGACTGCAGGGACCCCCGCTGCCTCCGCCGCCAGCTTTAAATACACAGCGCCGCAGGACAGGTACCCCCCGGCACCGGACAGCGCCGCAGGACAGGTACCCCCGGCACCGGGGTGCCCCCACCCCGACTCGCCTGGGGCGCTCCGGTGCCTTGCACCGGCCCTGGGTACACCTTGACAAAGGGGTTTACTAACCCCGAAATGTTGGACTACTAAAGTTTTGTTTTCTGCACTAAGACCTCCAGAGTGCCTTTGCCTGTTTATTGGATCTTCTTTATTTCCCTACGAGCGCTATCCGCCGGGCTATGCGGAAGCGCTTCTTTTGTGAAAACACTGGCAGCACGGCGCACGCTGATCTCAGCCAATCAGCGTGCTGCCAGTGTTTTCACAACAGAAGCGCTTCCGCATAGCCCGGCGGATAGCGCTCGTTATTTCTAATGGACTGCAGGGACCCCCGCTGCCTCCGCCGCCAGCTTTAAATACACAGCGCCGCAGGACAGGTACCCCCCGGCACTGGACAGCGCCGCAGGACAGGTATCCCCCGGCACCAGACAGCGCCGCAGGACAGGTACCCCCGGCACCGGGGCGCCCCCACCCCGACTCGCCTGGGGCGCTCCGGTGCCTTGCACCGGCCCTGGGTACACCTTGACAAAGGGGTTTACTAACCCCGAAATGTTGGACTACTAAAGTTTTGTTTTCTGCACTAAGACCTCCAGAGTGCCTCTGCCTGTTTATTGGATCTTCTTTATATATATATATATATATCCCCAGGGAAAAGTGTTCTATGTGTTTAATGTTCTACACACCCCACCCCCTTGACATCACCTCCCCCCCGCCCAGCGAGGTCTACAGTACACGCCCACCATTACTCCACAGCCACCATTACTCCCGCACCCCCCCCCCCCCTCTCTGCCAGCAAAAAAAAAACCCGGACACCCATGACCCCCCTCCCACGTTTCAGGCGTACCCGTGACCCCCCCTCCCACGATTCATGCCCCTCCCATGATTTGTGGCATCCCCACGACGCAGGACCACTGTGACCCTCCTGCGATTCGCGGGACCCCCGTGACCCCCCTCCCACGATTCGTGGGACCCCCGCGACCCCCCTCCCAGGATTTGCGGGACCCCAACGACCCCCCTCCCGCGATTCGCGGGACCCCCCTCCCGCGATTCATGCCCCCGTGCGATTTGCGGCACCTCCCCCAATTCGCGGGACCCCCGTGACCCCCTCCCGCGATTCGCGGGGCCCCTGTGACCCCCAATCCCGCAATTCGCAGGACCACCGTGACCCCGCAATTCGCGGGACTCCCGCGACCCCCAAATCATCAAATCATCGATGGTTTATGGCCGATGTTGAATACTTTTGCCATCGATGTGGGAGGACCAGATGATTTCCCTACATCAATGGCAAAGGAGAACCGATCAAGTTTCAAATTTTTTTTAAGGTGCCGGGACACGGAGCATAGATCCGCCCCCCCCACACCCGGAAGTCCCGCCACCGAGTTCTGATTGACCCACGGCCTGTTCAGTCAGATATAATGGATGACCATCGATAGCTACAACAATCTATGGTTATCCAAGTAATATGTTACTACTATCGATGGCATGGTGCTGGACCCTCACCCACTGGCAGAAGCTGCACAGTGTCCCCCACCCTCCTCTTTAGTCCCCCTTATGCCCACATACCCTCACGACGGTGTGAAGAGCGCCCGTAGGGCGGGATGAATCACCTAGTATATATATATATATATATATATATATATATACGAGATTTCGGCGGCACTCCCAAAATAATGCAAATTCAGTCACGTATACGGCAACGTTTCGAGGCGTTTATTACCTCGTCATCAGGTCAAAGATACAAATACACAGAAAACATTTAAATACATACATACCGGTGCGTGTCCCTCCTCTCGGTACGGACGCCGTTGTTTCACTTCCGCACACGTCATCAACGTGCGCTGCACTGCGTAGCTGCGCACGGACGTATGTGCGTCATTCCGTCCCAGCGGCACCCGTTGCCTGGGAGATAGGTACCTAAACATAGAGCAAACTTTATTAACACCAATAAAACGAAATGTGAAAACAGCCCACATACAATATATATAAGGAAACAGCAAAATAAGGTTAAAATAGATAACGCAATTATTCTGCAGGCACATAAAATACGTGGATGCACAAGAATCTATTTTTAGCTATTTTTTAGGGGAGCAGTAACATCACTGCTGATGAGAGTGTCATAATAGGGACCACAATTATATTATAAAAGGAAACATTGATAAATGAAATATCACAATAGACATTTGAGTCCCAAATATTCATTAAGGCCTTTGGGAGCCAGGGTTTGGAGACGATTAATCCAAGAAGTCTCACACTGTAATAATTTACGTGACCTATCACCTCTTCTAATTGAGGGTGGAATATGATCAATTAAAATGAACCTCATTGAAGGGATACTGTGGCCTGCCTGCAAAAAATGGCACGCCACTGGTTGGTCACTTATACCAGTCTCTAAGGCTTTTTTTGATTGAGGAGCGATGGAGAGCCATACGTTCCTTAGCCGTCCTGTCGGTTTTACCAACATAGCTCTTGCCACACGGGCACGTCAGTAAATAAACATCAAACTTGGTGGTACATGTAAGTTTATGTTTGATGTGATAGTTTTTTCCTGTAAGCGGATGGCAAAAAAATGTGGAAGCAGTCATGGAACTGCAGGTCCGACACCCCAGGCACCTGTAGCAACCATTCTTCCTAGAGAGGAAGCCGTCGCCACATACCTGGCTGTCAGTCATGCCAGTCACGTCTGTATGGACCACCCAATCAAAAATATTGCGGCCACGTTGGTAACGGCATAAGACGGCTATCACTGAGGCCTATTTTCGGGTCTGAGGTGATAATAGGCCACCACTTTTTGGATGTCCTATTGATGGTGGTGCTGAAAGTATTAAAGTGGTTGACCCACGGAAATTTACCAACATTTCGTTTTTTTAGGGTTAACACGCAGTAAATCACTACGTTGCACTCTCAGTGCCCTATCCTTGGCCTCCAATAATAAATGTGTCTCATACCCACGATTAGCAAATTTGGTCACCATAAGGTCTATCTGTCTACTGGCTGCTTCATCTGTGCTACAAATCCTTCTAGCCCTGAGGAATTGTGAGTATGGTAAACCATACTTAAGTGGCTTTGGGTGGCAGCTATTTGCATTTAAGATGGTGTTCCTATCTGTATCCTTGGAGAATAGATCGGTGCCAACAATCCCATCCCTCAAGGACACAGCTTCATCCAAGAAGCTCACATGAGTAGGATGTATTACAGATGTAAACTTAACCGGATTGTCCATCATATTATGTGCAGCCAGATAAGTCTCAAGAACATCAACAGGTCCTGACCGTATAAAAAACAGATCATCGATAAACCTGGCATATGATATGATGTACTCCTTAATGCCAGGTTTATCCAAGAACACCTCACGTTCCACCTGCAGCATGTAGGCATTGGCGTACGATGGGGCCACATTGGACCCCATCGCACAGCCTGACACCTGCAGGTAGATTTGTCCATCAAAAATAAAGTAATTATGTGTCAACAACATGTCAAGCAGTTCAAGTATCCGATCTACCGGTGGACCAGTATAATTTGGATTGTCCACAATAAGCCTCCTCATGGCTGCTAAGCCCGCTCCATTCGGAATGACCGTATATAGGCTTGTGATGTCTAGGCTTACCAATACACTGCCATGTGGTATATCTCCTGCTGACATGAGGGTATTTAAAAATGCAGTAGTGTCCCGAATATAGCCCGGGCTATTGGCTATACAAGGTTGAATTAAGGCGTCCAAATAAACTGACACAGCCTGAAACAAAGATTTCTTAGCCGATATAATTGGCCGTCCCGGCGGACACTTTGCATTTTTATGCACTTTTGGAAGTGTATACATGATTGCCACTGTAGGTTCTCAAGGTAAAAGTGCATCACATAATTTCTGTTCGATGGCACCTGCCATGACAGCTGCAGTCAGCAAATTACTAAGCTTTTTCTTGAAGCAATCAGTAGGGTCACCCGACAATTTACAATAGACATTAGAGTCTGAAAGTTGACGAAGAATCTCCTGTTTGTATTGCCCCAAGCCCTGTATGACAATCGCCCCGCCTTTATCAGCGGGACGTATGACGATGTCATTATATCTCGATAAGTCCATCAGGGCGGAGTACTCATCATGAGTTAAATTGTTGGGCACCAGTTGCTTCTCAGGAGGTACAATGCTGGTTTCCAGCATGTTACTGAATGCCTTGATGGATGTATCATTGGAGATTGGCTCATAAGAAGATCACGGCATGATTTTTCGCAACTGGGGAGGAATGATCTCTGGTGTCTGGGGTAAAGGATTATTGAAGAAATGCTCTTTGAGCTTAAGTTGTCGTTGTAGTCGATATTTCTCTGATTCCCATTTAAGGCCATTGAGGCTGGTCATATGAAAGGCCCTTATTCAATACTTTAATCTCAGAGTCAGTAAGGACATGCGAAGACAAGTTGATTATCGTTGTCTCCGAGTGCGGTTGAGTGGGGGCCGTCCCACTTTGCCACGTCCTCTTCCACCGCGACGGGTATACCTGCGCTGGCGTTTAGTTCTTGTGAACTGGATGGTATTCCTAAAGGGGAATTACCGCGGGAATTTTGATATGGTTGTACTGCATCAGAATCACTGGATGTAATAGCCTCGTATGATGAGCCTGCATCTTGAGCAGGTCTCCATCTCCTCTTATTGGAGAATTTTTCACGACCACGTGGTGGACCTTCAGTGCGACCACCATTGGTCATACAGATAGTGGTAGATGCTCAAATTAGTTCAGTAAAACTTTTCAGGTGCATGCAAGGGAGGGGTTAATACTTAGTAAGTAACAAGACATTGGTTCCCCCCGGCATACTGAATAGTTTTAGCAACCAATCTTGAACACTACATGATAATAGAATTCAGAGAGATTGGTTACATATACCTGCGCAGGTGTATGATATGCCCCCAAGCCGCGTCAAGGCTTCTCTGTATATAGGGGATCCCTAGCGCTATATCTAGGTGCAGGGTGTGGCACCCCAAAAACTATCATAAGCTAGGAGGCCCAGTGCGGCATGCCAGTGAGATACTAAGGGCAGTATTCAATGTGAAAAATTCGCCGTGCATGGCGAGAGATTTTTTCTCTCGCCCTCTTCCGGAGGGCTCGCTGCCACTCCTGCTCCCTCTATTCAATGTGGTTAAGACTCGCCACCACTCGCGGCGAGTCTTAACCCCTGCAGCGGACGAGCGTCCGCGGCAGGGAGCTGGAAGGGAGCCGTGGGACGGTGGCAGCCAGAGAGATTAAAGTCTCCCTGGCTGCCCCAGAACATATGTGGAGGGGAGGGGGCTCCCCGGGACCCAGGCAGCACAAGCTGCCCCCCCTATAGCCAGCGGGGGACCCAGTATTCACTGCGCCCGATCGTGCATATGTAATGATCAGATGCAGTGAATATATGAATATCTAATGAGCCGCTCGAGCGCTCCGGCCCCCTGCTGGCTGCTCTGTGTAAAAAAAATATATATATATATATTTTTTTTTTTATTAAATATATATTCATGTGCTATAAGCACATGAATCAAAATAACATGCCCCTTCTCCTGACACCAAAATTAAAAAAAATAACCTTTTAGTTTAAAAGTTCACATTCCAGCTCTCCATGAAAAGATGGAGAATTGCTACACGGAGAGAGACGGCGAAAATCACTTAGAAAGACGGCGAATATTTCACATTGAATAGGGTTGCTCGCTTTTGGAGAGCAAAATGCTCCGTCCAAGGCGAAAAAAGCACAAATTCGCCATAAAACAGGGCAAATTGAATACTGCCCTAAGTGTTAATAATTAGTGATAGGAAGCCGAAGCTATACATAAAGAGAGAGATAAATGAAATGTAATTAAAATAAGAGAGAGTGTTAGTGAGGGAAAAGTGTTAATAGAATGTAAGGGCATGCCGCACTAAAGCCACCCAGCCCAACCAGTCCAGGAGCACCGCACCCCACACCACTGTTACCCTAAATTGGGTCTACGATTAGTCAGCAAGGAACCACATGATAATGGCTCCTTACTTGGTATATCTGAACTAAGAGCTACCTACCTTGGAGCAACCCCGGACTACTCCATGTGGCATATCAGGACCAGCATCTCAGCCTAATACAAGCACCTCTGCCTCTCACAACATACATACAGATAGTGGTAGATGCTCAAATTAGTTCAGTAAAACTCTTCAGGTGCATGCAAAACTCCGTTTTAAATAAATGTAGTTTTGATTTGATCTTATTGGTCATTGAAGAGTCTGGACGTGAATTGGGGGTTATTCGTGATAAAATCGCCCAATTTGAACTGCAGCATAAGACATCATTTGAATCCGATGTTGAGAATAACTGGCTCGATAAATTATCAAAACAACTATCCACGTATAAGAGAGACCTTATTGCATTTAAAAAGCAGAAACTGCAGAAAGTGACTCTTGATTATGAACAAAACAGAGTGTACCAGTGGACCAATGGTGGTCGCACTGAGGGTCCACCACGTGGTTGTGAAAAATTCTCCAATAGGAGGAGATGGAGACCTGCTCAAGATGCAGGCTCATCATATGAGGCTATTACATCCAGTGATTCTGATGCAGTACAACCATCTCAAAATTCCTGCGGTAATTCCCCTTTAGGAATACCATCCAGTTCACAAGAACTGAACGCCAGCGCAGGTATACCCGTCGCGGTGGCCAGGGGAAGAGGACGTGGCAAAGTGGGACGGCCCCCACTCAACCACACTCGGAAACAACGATAGGGCACTGAGAGTGCAACGTAGTGATTTACTGCGTGTTAACCTTAAAAAAACTAATGTTGGTAATTTCCGTGGGTCAACCACTTTAATACTTTCAGCACCACCATCAATAGGACATCCAAAAAGTGGTGGCCTATTATCACCTCAGACCCGAAAATAGGCCTCAGTGATAGCCGTCTTATGCCCTGTTACCAACGTGGCCGCAATATTTTTGATTGGGTGGTCCATACAGACATGACTGGCAGCCAGGTATGTGGCGACGGCTTCCTCTCTAGGAAGAATGGTTGCTACAGGTGCCTGGGGTGTCGGACCTGCAGTTCCATGACTCTTTCCACATTTTTTTGCCATCCGCTTACAGGAAAAAACTATCACATCAAACATAAACTTACATGTACCACCAAGTTTGATGTTTATTTACTGACGTGCCCGTGTGGCAAGAGCTATGTTGGTAAAACCGACAGGCTAAGGAACGTATGGCTCTCCATCGCTCCTCAATCAAAAAAAGCCTTAGAGACTGGTATAAGTGACCAACCAGTGGCGTGCCATTTTTTGCAGGCAGGCCACAGTATCCCTTCAATGAGGTTCATTTTAATTGATCATATTCCACCCTCAATTAGAAGAGGTGATAGGTCACTTAAATTATTACAGTGTTAGACTTCTTGGATTTATCATCTCCAAACCCTGGCTCCCAAAGGCCTTAATGAATATTTGGGACTTAAATGTCTATTGTGATATTTCATTTATCAATGTTTCCTTTTATAATATAATTGTGGTCCCTATTATGACACTCTCATCAGCAGTGATGTTACTGCTCCCCTAAAAAATAGCTAAAAATAGATTCTTGTGTATCCACGTATTTTATGTGCCTGCAGAATAATTGCGTTAACTATTTTAACCTTATTTTGCTGTTTCCTTATATATATTGTATGTGGGCTGTTTTCACATTTCGTTTTGTTGGTGTTAATAAAGTTTGCTCTATGTTTAGGTACCTATCTCCCAGGCAACGGGTGCCGCTGGGACGGAATGACGCACATACGTCCGTGCGCAGCTACGCAGTGCAGCGCACGGTGATGAAGTGTGTGGAAGTAAAACATCGGCGTCCGTACCGGGAGGAGGGACACGCACCGGTATGTATGTATTTAAATGTTTCCTGTGTATTTGTATCTTTGACCTGATGACGAGGTAATAAACGCTTCGGGTACTTGTGTATTTTGGCGGCGCCCGTCGTGGGCATCGTGTGCCTTAACTTTAAGGCACAGGACGCGACGCGATGGACCCGATTTCTCCATAGGCTTCAATGTTAAAATATTTTTAACATTGAACCCGATGGAGAAATCGGGTCCATCGCTTCGCGTCCTGTGCCTTAAAGTTAAGGCACACGACGCGACCGACACGATTTCTCCATAGGCTTCAATGTTAAAATATTTTTAACATTGAAATACTGTCGGTCGCGTCGGACTTGTGCCATTATAATGGCACAAGATCAAATGTAGTTGTTAAAATACATCTAACATAGAAAACAATGGGAAATGGGCCAATATGGCCCATTTCTCATTGTATATGGCCCCGTCATGTCCAAATATAAATGCCCCCCATTGTCAGCGACACCCCAGTATTGACGCCAACCCGAAGCGTGGCGAGCGTAGCGAGCCCGCGAGGGGCGATGGTACGCGTCCTACGACCTTTTCATACCCCTACTATCCACGTCGGCGTGGAGTTGAGAATAGAATAGTGTGGCGAGCGCAGCGAGCCACCGAGCCCGAAGCGTGGCGAGCGCAGCCGGATACCTTCACAGGTATCCGCGTCCCCACGCGGGCTTCACAGGTGTCCGTGGCCACGCGGACACCTGTGAAGTCCGCGAAGGGACGCGTTTACCTGTGAAGGTATCCGCGTCCCCTCGCGGGGCTCGCTGCGCTCGCCACGCTTCGGGCTCGGTGGCTCGCTGCACTCGCCACACTATTCTATTCTCAACTCCACGCCGACGTGGATAGTAGGGGTATGAAAAGGTCGGAGGACGCGCACCGCCGCCCCTCGCGGGCTCGCTGCGCTCGCCACGCTTCGGGTTGACGTCAATACTGGGGTGCCGCTCACAATGGGGGGCAGTTATATTTGGACATGACGGGGACATATACAATGAAAAATGGGCCATATTGGCCCATTTCCCATTTTATTCCATGTAAAATGGACTTTATCAAGTCCATCTTATCTTGTGCCATTATAATGGCACAAGACCGACGCGACCGACACGATTTCAATGTTAAAATATTTTAACATTGAAGCCTATGGAGAAATCGGGTCCATCGCGTCGGTCGCGTCGTGTGCCATGTTAATGCACACGACGCGACGCGATGGACCCGATTTTTCACACACGATGGACGCGATCCTCATCGTGGGCGCCGCCAAAATACACAAGTACCACGCTTCGAAACGTTCCCGTATACCTGACTGAATTTGCATTATTTTGGGAGTGCCGCCGAAATCTCGTATGTATATGGAACCAGGGATTTCTGGAACCAGGCTGGAGCACCAATTCAGTATTCTTGCATTGTGTGGCCCTGCTGCTCCAACTGAACTTGTGTATATATATATATGTATGTATATATATACTAGGTGATTCATCGCGCCCTACGGGCGCTCTTCACACCGGCGTAAGGGGCTACGCACCTTAATTTGTGAACGTTTGTATTGTGAGAAATATGGTTAGAATTGTATGAAAGATGCCCTGTATTGCAGCTTCTGCCAGTGGGTGAGGGTCCAGCGTGGCAGCACAGGAGTACAGGATGGTGGCCCTGAGTCAGTGTCTCCTCCTACTGGGTGGGAGTTAGGGTGCATGAGAGCAGGAGGCTGGGATATGAGGCATAATAGGGGTATGTGGGCAACACAGCGTCAGCGATTACCCAGTGGTGGAAGTTACGGTTCAGGAGAGCAGGAGGCTGGGTAGTGATAGGGGTGTGTGGGCATACGGGGGACTAAAGAGGGTGGGGGACACTGTGCAGCTTCTGCCAGTGGGTGAGGGTCCAGCGTGGCAGCACAGAAGTACAGGACGGTGGCCCTGAGTCAGTGTCTCCTCGGCCTGGGTGGGAGTTAGGGTGCATGAGAGCAGGAGGCTGGGCGGTAAAGCATGATAGGGGAATGTGGGCAACACAGGGTGAGCGGGTCCCCACTGGCGGAAGTTACGGGGCAGGAGAACAGGAGGCAGGGCAGTGATAGAGGTGTGTGGGCATGAGGGGTAATAAAGGTTTTTGGCTGTTGCGGAGTAGGGATAGGCATTGGTGCAGACACCATCGATGGTTGGCATTGATGGCGATTTTGCACCCTTGTTGTAGCTATCGATGGTCATCCATTATATCTGACTGAATAGGCCGTGGGTCAATCAGAACTTGGTGGCCTAAAAAAATATGAAACTTGATCGGTTCTCCTTTGCCATCGTTGTAGGGAAACCATCTTGTCCTCCCACATTGATGGCAAAAGTATTCAACATCGGCCATAAACCATTGATTATTTGAAATCATTGATGGTCGATGGGCATCCCTAGAACTGGAGGAGGGTGGGGGACAGTATGCAGCTCCCGGCAGTGGGTGAGCGTCTCCTCCCACTGGGAGGGAGTGTGCGTGCATGAGAGCAGGAGGCTGTATAATAGTGGTATGTGGGCAAGACATTGATAAAAGTTGTGGCGCTGGTGCAGAGGGCAGTGGGGAAACCTGCAGTGCGGCAGCCAGGGCCGGATTTCGCTGGGGTCCCGCGAATTGCGGGAGGGGGTGGTCGCGGGGGGTCCCACGAATCGCGGGAGGGGGGGTCGCGGGGGTCCCGCGATTCGCGGGAGGGTCATGGGGGTCCTGCGAATCGCGGGGGGGGGGGTCGCGGGGGTCCTGGCAGAGGGTAGGGATGTGCAGGAGTAATGGTGGATGGTGGCTGTGGAGTAATGGTGGACGTGTACTGTAGCCCTGGCTGGGCGGGGGGAGGTGATGTCAAGGGGGTGGAACGTTAGACACATGAAAATGTTCTACACAGGAACGTTCTACACAGGGGTTGAGTGACAGATCTGGCTAAATATATAAGAGATATATAGAGTCGAAGAAGACCGCACTCTCACTTTTAAACCAAGTTAGTTCAGGGGTGTTCAAAGGGGGTTGGCGTGGATCACCACGTGTCCCAAATATATTCCAGAGATCCCTCCACGTGTTGGGGTGGAATTGAACACTCGCCTTGGTATAATAATAGATAAAAGTCACTGGTGTTGTGTAAAAATCATGTAAGTTGTTTATTCATTCCAATAAGGTAATTTCCATCATTGGAATGAATAAACAACTTACCGTACGTGATTTTTACACAACACCAGTGACTTTTATCTATTATTATACCAAGGCGAGTGTTCAATTCCCCCCCAACACGTGGAGGGATCTCTGGAATATATATATATATATTGTAACAGATGACCTTCCACCAGCAAGTGGGGATTTACCTGAGCAACGCTGATGTCTGTGTAGCCAGCAAGTGGGGATTTACCTGAGCAACGCTGGTGTCTGTGTAGCCAGCAAGTGGGGATTTACCAGACAGACAGAGGTGTGTAAAACTCGAGTGGTGTGTACTTACTGTATATATTGGTGTCAGCAGCACTATGACAGGTGCAGATTATCCGTCCCTGTATTGCCTCTTAGGCCTGTGGCTGGGCGTCGGCACTGGCACTCCCTTAACGCAGCCACTGTTCGCGAAGGCTACTAGCCAGCCTCCCCGTTACCACTCAAGAACGCCCAATCCCTTTTCCACAACAATTCGAATGCCTTACTTTACCAATGGCAACAGCGTCTTTGTGAGTAGTCCGCGTAATGTAAGTGTCATATAAATGATCACACCTGCAAACGTCGCTCAACATTGTAATTTGCCGTTGATTGAGAACACCTCAAACCCAGGTCAAATATAACTTGTCGCCCCCCCAACCCACTGAGGGGGCCGGATCACAGAGCAAGCTAGAGGTTACGGCATATGCGGCCCCTCAAAACTTCACCTGTGGCCTCCAACTCCCTTCGGTTTTATTTTTGTATTTGTTTTTATTTAGTAGCTCACTGGTGTTGTCACTGGATTGGGTTAGACCAGTGGTTGGGTAAGACCAAACTTGGTCCCCCACACGGTTCACATTGTCACTCGACAGGTGCACTCATTACTGACTGACACATTTTAAAAGAGCCACAGGTGGAGCTAATTATTTCACTTGTGATTCTGTGAGGAGACCTGCAAAACATGCACTGTGTGGGGTCCTGGGGACCGACTTTGAGAACCTGTGAGTTAGACAGTTACATTTTTCAACCATTGGACGTGTCATTTTATTTTGACCCTGATGATCGTATATGTATGTTGATCTTTTTATAGTTGACACACCATGCCAACGTGTTGGCTACGGTTTTGAATATATCACATTATTACTAAGCGGATATATAGGCCTACCCACGAGGTCCATCGCGGCCCTATAACAACTACGGTTTTGAATACATCACATTATTACGAAGCGGATATATAGGCCTACCCACGAGATCCATCGCGGCGCTATAACAACTACGGTTTTGAATATATCACATTATTACTAAGCGGATATAGGCCTACCCACGAGGTCCATTGCGGCTCTATAACAACTACGGTTTTGAATATATCACTTTATTACTAAGCGGATATATAGGCCTACCCACGAGGTCCATTGCGGCTCTATAACAACTACGGTTTTGAATATATCACATTATTACTAAGCGGATATATAGGCCTACCCACGAGGTCCATTGCGGCGCTATAACCTGTTCGATAAGGAATGAGAACATTGGCATTTCCGTTGTGTGGAATATATGGTCTCTCCTTCATGTTTTCTCTGAATGAATCAAATAGTAAAATATCCTGGATTGCAGGGATAGAAAATCACACTACACACATGACAAGAACAAAAATGGACATCTAATACGTCTTAAATAAAAACTGTTTAATAGAATATGGTGCCCACATTTCCAAGAACATTTTCAGATCCCACCACCCTCACTGGATCCCTCGCAATGGGGCTGACTCTGAGGTGGCTACAGTCGGGTCTCCATCTTTACGCCAATGCCACCCCCTCTTTGTAAAAGAGCCGAGAACGGAGACACCAGCTTTTTGGCGCCAACATGGGTCACATCATAGAAACGTGCACCTGCACTAGGGTAAGTGAGTCTCTCCATCTGAGTATGGCCTTTCAGCAACACACCTGTGTCCGCTTTGCCCCCCCCCCCCATCTGATTTTGTGTCACGCCACCATGCGCCATATTCTGTGGCCCCCTTGCATGCGCCCTGGACACCACAACCACCTCTGAATCAGACCCAGTGTCTTATATGCTCAGCATGATTATGGGTGCCATAATCCATACAACCATGTCTCTGGAGAAGGTTTTGAAAACCGGTGCAAATTAAAAAGTTGGCGTTTCCCATAGCAACCAATCATCGGTCCCAGCGCAGTTTTATAAAAATCCAACATCTGGATGGATGCTCAGGACTGTTATCAAACCGGACCTTCTTTTGTAGCTACCGAATGCCGTGACACACAATGTGGGCGAAGAGCTTGCGCTCCATGATTGGGACGTGTGACTGGTGCAGCCTCTAATTCTGCGTTTCAGAGATATTGCACAGTGCATGACTCTAGGAACATGCATATATTTTATTTGGGGGGGGGGGGTATAAATTTTGCATATGCACACAATTCATTCTAAAGAACGGTTATCTGCATTATATTCATATCAGGATAAAAGTAAGTATGGGTTACTGTATTCCCAGCTTATTACCGACACAGTCTTTCAGTACGTTCCGTCGATACGTCACTCTTACCTTTTTGTAGTAGCTATCAAATCCTAACCTGACGTTAATACCAGATACGTCCCTGCTCCGCTCAGCCCCTTGATGCCTATTTCATTTCGTACAGCGCATTTCAGGATTTTTATATAATATATTTATAATTCGTAAAAATATAAATCTGAAAAAACATGTAAATTACATCTCTATCTCATATACGACCTTCTTTATCCTCTGTTACTCCCGCTCCAATCCCTGTAATAAAATGTAACATGTCTGGAAGCTGCAGGTTTATTTGTACAAAAGTATATTAATTTTTTTTATTATTATTATTATTTTTGTTAGGAAAAAAAATATAGAAATCACAGAGACTCTGAATTAAGGTTTCTCCGTCCTAAGCTCTGACGCTCTCTCTCTCTCTCTCTCTGTGTGGGTGAGGATTCGCTAAACAGTCTTCCTCCCAAGTCCCTGCAAATTCTTATTTAAAGCAAGAGAAAGGGGTGCGGGTAAGCGAGGAGGCGGCAGTATCCGGTAGCAAATACTAGCCGGCAATTAAAAATATAAATGGTTTTAATGTCTTTTCTTGCCGTGTGTGTTAGTGTGTATATATATAGTGGTTTTGTAAATTTTAGTTTTGTAATAATTTTTTTTTTTTAACTTTTTTTTTTTTTCTTTTACTCCAAATATAATGAAATATATTGCACTCGCACTCATGGCATTCCCACTAACTAAATGGGCAGATTATTATTATCACAGTAAACTAGCAGTAAATCAGCCGTCCTGTTTATGATTCAAGCTGTCCCATTGCACTGAAGATGTGCTGCTTCAACGACGCGTTTCGCACCATTCACTGTGCTCATCTTGTATGTTCGGGGATAAGGCTCCATTCCAGTCTTTTGTGTCACAAAGCATCTTGTTTGTATCCTCTACAATATCTACTGCTGAGGCACAATCACCCCTGATCTTCAGCAATGGGTCTGCTGACCCCCCCCTTCCCCCTCCAGGTCAGCCTCCTATCTTGTCACCCCAAAGCCCGCAGGACCTGAGGATGTCAGGCAGAAATTTTTAAAAAGGCAACTCCAGAAATGAAGAAAAATGATTTAACTATGTATAAGTGGTCCATAAGGTGTTTTTGTTTTCCTAGTTATTTCTGTATGACTTCCTTGTCTCAGGCATCTGCCTTCTCTGACCTCCCTTGGCGTCTCCCACTAAGATCTTTGCGTGACGACACAGCCGCTAATCAGGAGTTTTCCACCACCTGGTGGGGTAGGGTGACTGATGAGCCGTTGATAAAGGAGCCTTGTTTGTCCCGGCCTTTCAAGAAGAAAGTGAGCAATTCGCCTTTTCCCTTAACGAAGATAGGACCTCGTCGGACAAAACGGAAGCCGTATTCCTTGAGGATATCGTGTGTGTCCTCCACAACCTGCAAAACAGAAGAGTCTGGTCAGGAATCTGTTTCAAGTGTGGTTGGTGGTGACGTGCTCCAAGATATAGCTGTAGATCACTAAATTCTGGGGAGAATACCTGAATGTTCCCCATGACACCGGTGGATTCCATTCTGCTTGCCACGTTCACGGTGTTCCCCCAGATGTCGTAGTGTGGTTTCCGTGCTCCTATCACACCTGCTAGAACCCCTCCTTTATTAAGTCCTGCAAGAATAGGACATTGAATTTATCCTTAGACATGTCTAACACTGTCATCGCTTCACATTTCCAGGTGGCAGGTAAGCGCCCATAAACGTGAATTAAGATGCGTCACCTACAATGTGAAGTTGGGTTGAACCAGTAGGCTGTTTTCTAGCAACCAGTGACATCACTCGTGCGCTGTATGAATACTATCATGATTCCTGAATCATTTTGTGAGCACTTCATGAGGCCTGATTAGTATTTGTGACCAAAATAAAATTCATGAGACCTGGCTAATATTTATGTGACTGGTATAATATTCCGGAGGCCTGACTAATATTTATGTAACTTGAATAGTATTCATGAGGCCTGACTAATATTTATATAACTGGAGTAATATTTTTGAATCCTGACTAATTTTTACATGACCAGAATAATATTCAGGAGGCCTTTCTAATATTTATGTGGCTGGATTCATATGTATGAGGCCTGATGTATTTATGTGACCAGAATAATATTCATTAGTCCTGACTAATATTTATGATGCCGGACTAATTTGCATGAGACCTACATGACCAAAATAATATTCATGAGACCTGACTAATATTTATGTTACCGGAATAATATTCATGAGGCCTGACCTAATATTTATGCGGCTGGACTAAAATCATAAGACCTGACTAATATTTTTGTAACTGGAGTAATATTTATGAATCCTGACTAATATTTATGAGGCTGGACTAATAAGCATGAGACCTGACTAATATTTATGTGGCTGGACAAATAAAGCAGAGGTCTGGCACTCCCGTGGGACAGATACTTGGCTGCAGCCGGTGCCCTCTCAAGGGTGATGCATACAGAGACTGGAGGAGCGGCACTCGTGGCTTCAATGTTGATGAATCAATAAATACACCGTGACACGGTAATAGTGATCAACGTTTCAAATAACTTTGTATTTTTCTTCAGGATAAAGGTCATAAAAAACACACATACCTTTATAGGTGAGTACAGACAAGTGCAAACAACGTGCTGGAGAGGAGAGGCCCGCCCTGTCACAGGACGGGGGTGTGTGACATCATCATTGTGCGTCGAATGGACGCTATACATGGTTACCATGGTGACTACTTTGAAAACTACACGGATAAGAAATAACATACATTAGTCTCTTGGTACAAATTAGAGAGGCATATAGATACCATAAGGGAGATCACTAGCGGGTATATGCTACTATGCATGAGAGAAGATATATGGAAACATGGTTGCTATGTAGGTAAATGGCCATACATTAGCAGATGAAGTGCGTACGCAGTTAAATTCTACAAGAATATACGTACAAGCATTAGCGAATACATAAACATAAATGAATGCCGCATGATGAAGGATCGCAGAGTAAAGTGCTGGACATACGTGTATTATTTGAAAACGGCGAATGAGATGTTTTCATTCAAGCCGCGCGGTGCGATCACATTGAGTCTGTGCATCCAGCGTGATTCACATTGCAACAATTTTTTGGAGATGTTGCCTCCTCTGATTGATGGTTTAACACAATCTATCATACGATATCGCAGTGTGTGTATGGCATGTTTTTGCTCAAGAAAGTGGCGAGCCACTGGTTGATCACTGTGGCCGCTACTCAAAGCTTTTTTAATCGCACTACGGTGCGCCCCCATCCTTTCTTTAAATTTGCGTTCTGTTTTTCCGATGTAGCATAAGCTACACGGACAAATAATTTGGTAAACAATAAATTTGGATTCGCAGGTGAAATGGTGGCGGATAGTATATTGTTTGCCACTATGAGGATGGGCAAAGGTGTCACCAGTCAGTAAATACTGGCATGTGACGCAGGAGCATTTAAAGCAGCCGTTTTTCAAGGGTTTCAAAAAACCGGTGTACACATTGGGCGATAAATTGATGGATACTTCAGTTTTGACAAGCAAATCTCTCAGATTGCGTCCTCTAGAATAGCATGGCATGATTCTTTTAGTGTTAAATGGAAGAGATGAGTCTGATTTTACAATTGGCCAGTGTTTTTTTATGGTTGACCATAAAAAAACACTGGCCAATTGTAAAATCAGACTCATCTCTTCCGTTTAACACTTTATCGCCCAATGTGTACACCGGTTTTTTGAAACCCTTGAAAAACGGCTGCTTTAAATGCTCCTGCGTCACATGCCAGTATTTACTGACTGGTGACACCTTTGCCCATCCTCATAGTGGCAAACAATATACTATCCGCCACCATTTCACCTGCGAATCCAAATTTATTGTTTACCAAATTATTTGTCCGTGTAGCTTATGCTACATCGGAAAAACAGAACGCAAATTTAAAGAAAGGATGGGGGCGCACCGTAGTGCGATTAAAAAAGCTTTGAGTAGCGGCCACAGTGATCAACCAGTGGCTCGCCACTTTCTTGAGCAAAAACATGCCATACACACAGCGATATCGTATGATAGATTGTGTTAAACCATCAATCAGAGGAGGCAACATCTCCAAAAAATTGTTGCAATGTGAATCACGCTGGATGCACAGACTCAATGTGACCGCACCGCGCGGCTAGAATTAAAACATCTCATTCGCCGTTTTCAAATAATACACGTATGTCCAGCACTTTACTCTGCGATCCTTCATCATGCGGCATTCATTTATGTTTGTGTATTCGCTAATGCTTGTACGTATATTCTTGTAGAATTTAACTGCGTACGCACTTCATCTGCTAATGTATGGCCATTTACCTACATAGCAACCATGTTTCTATATATCTTCTCTCATGCATAGTAGCATATACCCGCTAGTGATCTCCCTTATGGTATCTATATGCCTCTCTAATTTGTACCAAGAGACTAATGTATGTTATTTCTTATCCGTGTAGATTTCAAAGTAGTCACCATGGTAACCATGTGTAGCGTCCATTCGACGCACAATGATGATGTCACACACCCCCGTCCTGTGACAGGGCGGGCCTCTCCTCTCCAGCACGTTGTTTGCACTTGTCTGTACTCACCTATAAAGGTATGTGTGTTTTTTATGACCTTTATCCTGAAGAAAAATACAAAGTTATTTGAAACGTTGATCACTATTACCGTGTCACGGTGTATTTATTGATTCATCAACATTGAAGCCACGAGTGCCGCTCCTCCAGTCTCTGGCTGGACAAATATGCATGAGGCCTGACTAATTTTCATGAGACCTAATATTTTTGTGACTGGAATAATATTCATGTGGCCTGACTAATATATATGTGACTGGAATAATATTCAGGAGGCATTTCTAATATTTATGTGGCTGGATTCATATGTATGAGGCCTGACGTATTTATGTGACCAGAATAATATTCATTAGTCCTGACTAATATTTATGAGGCTGGACTAATTTGCATGAGACCTACATAACCAAAATAATATTCATGATGCCTGACTAATATTTATGTGTCTGGAATAATATTCATGTGACTGGAATAATAATCATGAGGCCTGACTAATATTTATGTGACCAGAACAATATTCCTGAGGCCTAACTAATATGTATGTGACTGGAGTAATATTCATGAGTCCTAACTAATATTTATGCGGCTGGACTAATATTTATGTGGCTGGACTAAAATCATGAGAACTGACTAATATTTTTGTAACTGGAGTATTATTTATGAATCCTGACTAATATTTATGAGGCTGGACTAACAAGCATGAGACCTGACTAGTATTTACATGACCGGAATGATATTCATGTGGCTGGACTAATATTTATGTGACTGGAATAATATTCATGAGGCCTGACTAATATTTATGTGCCTGGAATAATATTCATGAAGCCTGACTAATATTTATGCAACCAAAATAATATTCATGAAGCCTGACTAATATAGATGAGTCCTAATTAATATTTATGTGGCCAGAATAAAATTCTTTAATCCTGACTAATATCTATGTAACTGGAGTAATATTTATGAATCCTGACTAATATTCATAAAGTATGGCTAAAATTTATGTGACCAGTATAATATTCATGCTGCCTGACTTGTATTTATGTAGCTGGACAAATATGCATGAGGCCTGACTAATATTCATGAGACCTAATATTTTTGTGACTGGAATAATATTCATGAATCCTGACTAATATTTATGTGACTGGAATATATAATCGGTAGGCCTTTCTAATATTTATGTGGCTGCATTTATATGCATGAGGCCTGACATATTTATGTGACCAGAATAAAATTCATTAGTCCTGACTAAAATTTATGTGGCTGGACTTATAAGCATGAGACCTGACTAATATTTACATGACCAGAATAATATTCATGAGACCTGACTAATATTTATGTGACCAGAATAATATTCATGCGACTGGAATGTGACTGGAATAATATTCATGAGACTGGACTAATATTTATGTGTCTTTAATAATATTCATGAGGCTTGACTAATATTTATGTGACCAGAAAAATATTCATGAGACTGGATTAATATTTATGTGACTGGAATAATATTCAGGAGACTGGACTAATATTTATGTGACTGGAATAATATTCATGAGACTGAACTAATATTTATGTGACCAGAATAATATTCATGAGACTGGACTAATATTTATGTGACCAGAATAATATTCATGCGACTGGAATGTGACTGGAATAATATTCATGAGACTGGACTAATATTTATGTGTCTTTAATAATATTCATGAGGCTTGACTAATATTTATGTGACCAGAAAAATATTCATGAGACTGGATTAATATTTATGTGACTGGAATATTATTCATGAGACTGAACTAATATTTATGTGACTGGGATAATATTCATGAGACTGGACTAATACTTATGTGACTGGAATAATATTCATGAGACTGAACTAATATTTATGTGACCAGAATAATATTCATGAGACTGGACTAATATTTACGTGACCGAAATAAAATTCATGAGACTGGACCAATATTTATGTGATCAGAATAATATTCATTAGTCCTGACTAATATTTATGCAGCTGAACTAATAAGTATGAAGCTGGACTAATAACCATGAGACCTGTCTAATATTTATGTAACCAGAATAATATTTATGTGACTGGACTAATATTTATTTGACTGGAATAATATTTATTTAACCAGAATACTATTCAGGTGACTGGAATAATATTCATGTGACCGGACTAATATTTATGTAACCGGAATAATATTCATGTGACTGGACAAATATTCATGTGATTGGAATAATATTCATGAGACTGAACTAATATTTATGGGTACTTGTGTATTTTGGCGGTGCCCATCGCATCGCATACGGCATGCGATGCGATATCGCGCGATATTGTACAATGTCATACAATTTTAAAATTGTATGACATTGTATATGGCATACAATGCCCTACAATGCGATGCGATTAAACATTGTATAAGCACCCTAATGGGTGCTTAAATGCACCCCCACGCCCCCCCCCCCCCACTATAAACGTGAACCTGAAGCGTGGCGAGCGCAGCGAGCCTGCGAGGGGCGCCGCTACGCGTCCTCCGACCTTTTCATACCCCCACTATCCACGTCGGCGTGGAGTTGAGAATAGAAAGTGTGGCGAGCCCGCGTGAGGGGACACGGATACCTGTGAAGGTATCCGCGTCCCCTCGCTTCGGGCTCGTAAAAGCACGGATCGGAACTCTTTGCTGTTTGCTACAAGTAACCATCCGCCAGGACTCAAAGATAGTCTACCTATCTCGCAGTTCATGCGGGTCCTCCGCAACAACTCGAGAATATGCATGAGGCCTGACTAATATTCATGAGACCTAATATTTTTGTGACTGGAATAATATTCATGAGGCCTGATTAATATTTATGTGCCTGGAATAATATTCATGAAGCCTGACTAATATTTATGCAACCAAAATAATATTCATGAGGCCTGACTAATATAGATGAGTCCTAATTAATATTTATGTGGCCAGAATAAAATTCTTTAATCCTGACTAATATCTATGTAACTGGAGTAATATTTATGAATCCTGACTAATATTCATAAAGTATGGCTAAAATTTATGTGACCAGTATAATATTCATGCTGCCTGACTTGTATTTATGTAGCTGGACAAATATGCATGAGGCCTGACTAATATTCATGAGACCTAATATTTTTGTGACTGGAATAATATTCATGAATCCTGACTAATATTTATGTGACTGGAATATATAATCAGGAGGCCTTTCTAATATTTATGTGGCTGCATTTATATGCATGAGGCCTGACATATTTATGTGACCAGAATAATATTCATTAGTCCTGACTAAAACTGGAGTATTATTTATGAATCTTGACTAATATTTATGAGGCTGGACTAATAAGCATGAGACCTGACTAATATTTACATGACCAGAATAATATTCATGAGACCTGACTAATATTTATGTGACTGGAATAATATTCAGGAGACTGGACTAATATATATGTAACCAGAAAAATATTCATGCGAGTGGAATAATATTCATGAGACTGGACTAATATTTATGTGACCGGTATAATATTCATGAGACTGGACTAATATTTATGTGACTGGGATAATATTCATGTGACTGGATTAATATTTATGTGACTGGGATAATATTTATGTGACTGGATTAATATAGGTGACCGGTATAATATTCATGAGACTGGACTAATATTCATGAGACTGGACTAATATTTACGTGACCGGTATAATATTCATGAGACTAGACTCATATTTATGTGACCGGTATAATATTCATGAGACTGGACTAATATTTATGTGACCGGTATAATATTCATGAGACTGGACTAATATTTACGTGACCGGTATAATATTCATGAGACTGGACTAATATTTATGTGACCGGTATAATATTCATGAGACTGGACTAATATTTACGTGACCGGTATAATATTCATGAGACTGGACTAATATTTATGTGACCGGTATAATATTCATGAGACTGGACTAATATTTATGTGACCGGTATAATATTCATGAGACTGGACTAATATTTACGTGACCGGTATAATATTCATGAGACTGGACTAATATTTATGTGACTGGTATAATATTCATGAGACTGGACTAATATTTACGTGACCGGTATAATATTCATGTGACTAGACTAATATTTATGTGACCGGTATAATATTCATGAGACTGGACTAATATTTACGTGACCGGTATAATATTCATGTGACTGGACTAATATGTATGTGACCGGTATAATATTCATGAGACTGGACTGTGCCCAGGAAAATGCTTGGTGTCCCTATACGACCTCAGACGGCTGGCGTCGGTTCCCGCTCCGTTCTCTGAGACGGACGCTGCAAACATGGGTCAGTCAACAGAGATCCACATATACAATATGATGTATATGCAACAGCAAACAGAATAATCCTATAATAATCCGGGGGGCACTTACCGATCCGAAGCATAAAGTTGTTAAATGACTGGTAGTTGATGTTCATCAATGTCACTTTCATTGCCAGCGCGAAGTCAGCCAGATCAGCCAAGTGCTGCCAGCGCTCTTTGTCCGAGATCTCCTCCTTCTGCAGAGAGATCAGAGATGAACCATAAATGTGTCCAGATATGGCTGCTTACCACCCCAGTCCCAGGACAGCTGTATTCCGGCTTATGTGCTAAATGCAAGAGTGGTATTCCTCGTAGTGTTGGGAATCGTTTGGTACGATATTTATTGTGGTGGCTTAGTTTGTCTTGAATATCCCATCGGGAATGTTGGTGCACATCTGAATGTCCCTGCGTATAATGTATCTTTATGCAGACATACAATGCACTGAAAATTGTGGATCTAGCCTGTACCAACATGGCTGCCACACTGGTTTATCATCCCCCCCCCCCTTCCGCTTTAATCTCACTCCTTACAGTGTGTTTCTGCCTAAATAAGTGTTTGATGTACACTATATATCCAATAATGCACATTGCAGGCTTGTATTATACCACCCAGAATATCTCACTGATTCTACATAATGTAGTAATTAATACGGCCAAATTCATTCATGTGTCAGAGGAACATTATACTGTCATAGAGGACGGCTGAACAGTTTTATATTTCGTTTAATGAAATATCATTAACAAAAGTTTACAGATACTTTAGCAAGTAGGCGTGGCTAGTATAATGTCGCAAGTAGACGTGGCTAGTATAATGCTGCAAGTGGGCGTGGCTAGTATAATGGCGCAAGTAGACGTGGCTAGTATAATGCTGCAAGTAGGCGTGGCTAGTATAATGGCGCAAGTAGACGTGGCTAGTTTAATGCTGCAAGTAGGCGTGGCTAGTATAATGGCGCAAGTGGGCGTGGCTAGTATAATGGCGCAAGTGGGCGTGGTTAGTATAATGTCGCAAGTGGGCGTGGCTAGTATAATGAGGCAAGCAGATGTGGCTAATATAATGTACAAAGTAGGCTTACAATAGCTATTATAATGTGGTAAGTAGGTGTGATTTGGCAAGTATAATCTACCAAGTAGGCTTAACTGGTATAATGGATAGTAGGTATGGCTAGTATAATGTAGGCATTGCTAGTATGATGTGGCAAGCAGGGGCGGATTTAGGAGTGAGGGCGCCCGTAGGCACAACAATAATGCCCCCACCCCCTGCCTAATTGTATTATTTTTATTGATTATTTATAAGCCCTCATTTGATAGAATAGAATAAGTAAGTAGGACAGATTACAGGGACAGTATCTGCATGCCCTATCCATGTACACTCTATACAAGATGGAATATGGAACAGTACAGTGGATATTGTGCAGTTACTGGTACATTTCAGGCTGACAGCAGCAACAGAAGCATCCAAGTGCCGCCCCCAAACATGTGCCGCCCCTAGGCACGTGCCTAATGGTAAATTCGGGACTGGTGGCAAGTGGGTGTGGCGTGGCTAGTATATTGTGAACAGGTAGGCTTGGCTTGTATGATCTAGCAAGTAGGTGTGGCTAGTATAATGTAAATAGGCATGGCTAGTATAATGTAAGTAGGTGTGGCTAGTATAATGTAAGTAGGTGTGGCTAGTATAATGTAAGTGGACGTGGCTAGTATGTAAACCGGTAGGCTTGGCTTGTATGATCTAGCAAGTAGGTGTATCTAGTATAATTTAGTAAGTAGGCATGGCTAGTATAATGTAAGTAGGTGTGGCTAGTATAATGTAAGTAGGCATGGCTAGTATAATGTAAACCGGTAGGCTTGGCTTGTATGATCTAGCAAGTAGGTGTGGCTAGGATAATGTAAGTAGGCATGGCTAGTATAATTTAGTAAGTAGGCATGGCTAGTATAATTTAGTAAGTAGGCATGGCTAGTATAATTTAGTAAGTAGGCATGGCTAGTATAATGTAAGTAGGTGTGGCTAGTATAATGTAGTAAGTAGGCATGACTAGTATAATGTAAGTGGACGTGGCTAGTATAATGATGCAAGTGGGCGTGGCTTGGCTAGTATAATGTAAGTAGGTGTGGCTAGTATAATGTAAGTATGTGTGGCTAGTATAATGTAAGTGGACGTGGCTAGTATGTAAACTGGTAGGCTTGGCTTGTATGATCTAGCAAGTAGGTGTGGCTAGTATAATGTAAGTAGGCATGGCTAGTATAATGTAAGTAGGTGTGGCTAGTATAATGTAAGTGGACGTGGCTAGTATGTAAACCGGTAGGCTTGGCTTGTATGATCTAGCAAGTAGGTGTATCTAGTATAATTTAGTAAGTAGGCATGGCTAGTATAATGTAAGTAGGTGTGGCTAGTATAATGTAAGTGGGCATGGCTAGTTTAATGTAAACCGGTAGGCTTGGCTTGTATGATCTAGCAAGTAGGTGTATCTAGTATAATTTAGTAAGTAGGCATGGCTAGTATAATTTAGTAAGTAGGCATGGCTAGTATAATTTAGTAAGTAGGCGTGGCTAGTATAATGTAAGTAGGTGTGGCTAGTATAATGTAAGTATGTGTGGCTAGTATAATGTAAGTGGACGTGGCTAGTATGTAAACCGGTAGGCTTGGCTTGTATGATCTAGCAAGTAGGTGTATCTAGTATAATTTAGTAAGTAGGCATGGCTAGTATAATGTAAGTGGGCGTGGCTAGTATAATGTAAACCGGTAGGCTTGGCTTGTATGATCTAGCAAGTAGGTGTGGCTAATATAATGTAAGTAGGCATGGCTAGTATAATGTAAGAAGGTGTGGCTAGTATAATGTAGTAAGTAGGCATGGCTAGTATAATGTAAGTAGACGTGGCTAGTATAATTAGGCAAGTGGGCGTGGCTCGGCTAGTATAATGTAAACCTGTATGCTAGTCTAGTATAATGTAAGTAGGCGTGGCTAGTATAATTAGGCAAGTGGGCGTGGCTCGGCTAGTATAATGTAAACAGGTATGCTAGTCTAGTATAATGTAAGTAGGCGTGGCTAGTATAATTAGGCAAGTGGGCGTGGCTCGGCTAGTATAATGTAAACATGTATGCTAGTCTAGTATAATGTAAGTAGACGTGGCTAGTATAATAAGGCAAGTGGGCGTGGCTTGGCTAGTATAATGTAAACATGTATGCTAGTCTAGTATAATGTAAGTAGGCGTGGCTGGTATAATTAGACAAGTGGGCGTGGCTCGGCTAGTATAATGTAAACAGGTATGCTTGGCTAGTATAATCTAGCAAATAGGCGAGGTAATATACGCATACTAATTAGCAGCCCATCACAATGACGAAACATAACTAATGTCAGAACCAGTGGCTGTGTGTGACCGAATAGAGCAGTTATTCAATTGCTCCACCAAGAGCCATCTGTTATCATATAGGATGGCTCCTTACGAATGCCCCTGTGGAGCAGAGATAAGAAGCCCTGTGCCAGTGGTGGTTGGTACCTTGATGATGTTGTTGTAGCCGTTTGTGTTGGGGTCTGGCGTCACCCCGGATGCCGCCATGTAGGTGCTACCGATGGTTTTTATCTTTGTGATGCATCGGAACTGCGGCTCATCCAGCAGCTGGAACAGACACACAACAGAATCACCCTTCATTATGTACAGAGAGAACTGCAAACCTCAGATCGCCTGACACTGCGCCAATGTATCCCGGAGAGTCTACACATCAGTGATGACGCTTATGTTATAAATATATAATACTATATATATATGATATGTAATCATTTGAATAGACTTGATATGCACTATTTTTCTATATCATTTTGCTTATAGAAACATTTGATGCAGATTCGATCCCGTTGCGCGCTCCCGTGTAATGTAAATCGAATAGAAAAAATAGTCTTGGCAGGCCAGGCTGTATACTGTAGTACAGATCTGTACTATATAGTCAAATCCAATGCATTTTGCGTACCATTCGAATCGATCCTAATTCAATCCCGATCCGATCCCAATTGAATCGGGATCAAATCGCAAACAAAATTGTACTGTTTGTACCCACTTTACAGTCAGCCTGTTTGACCAATCAGAAGACATGATCACAGACAGTATAGCTTCTGATTGGTCATCAACACACCTCAGGGTGGCATGACCAACCATCACCAGGTTAGGCCTCATCGGTCAATATTTTTATCCATCAGGAGCAAACCATCAATGTCCTTCCTGTTCATGCGTGCACAGATCATGGCCAGCATCCAACATCAGATCTCCCTTGACTGATGTTCACCATCCATTGAAAAACTACTCACCATCGGTGTCAGACTATCAATGCGTGGCTGATGGTCATCCCTAGTGCTTATATGTTATTGTAGTCTGGGCATTTCCAAACTGTGGCCCTCCAGCTGTTGTGAAACTACACATCCCAGCATGCCTTGCCATAGTTTTAGCATCCCCTTATCGCAAAACTGTGGCAAGGCATGATGGGACTTTCACATCAGCTGGAGGGTCATAGTTTGGACATGTCTGTTGTAGTAACACAGAACTATGAGCCCCTTCTACAGATTGTAGACCACCCAGGTTATACGGTGACGGTCACTGACTAATGGCGGAACTGCCTCTAGTCTAGATGGTAATCTTTATGAATGTGACTTTATTGTCTTCTTTATTGTGTTTCAGTAAAACCAATTCATTACACATAGCGAGGCACATACCGCATCGAAATCTGAGATGATCTCGTTGAGGAACCTCAGGCACTCGATGCCTCCATTGTTGATGCTTTCTTCTGTGTAGAAGTCTGAGAAGTTTGGGATGGAAGCAAACATCACCCCGATCTCGTCATACGACTGGCTGTACAGCTCCTGCCGGACAGTAAATTGGTGGTATATTTACTAGAGCGCAGGTTTATAGAAGTGGAGGTTGCCCATATCAACCAATCAGATTCTAGCTCTGATCTTCTAGAAGGTACTAGATACATAATAAGTTGGGGGGGGGATTAGGTATGGTGCATGCTTCATTTTGGTGATTGGGGAGACTTTCTATGGATAGATTGAAAGCATGGACAGGGTGATGCGCCTGTTGACGCATCCATCTCAGGGGTCTCCTCTTACCTCATCTCTCTTCTTGGAGCCCAGGAAGTGTCGGGCCACGTGTTCGGGCAGCATGTTGGTGACCAAAGCCTCGTTCCACCGCCTCATGTCATACACCTTCTCCTTCTGATCATGGACGTCAATCTTCCACAGGAACAAGGTCCTGGCCAACTTCTCCACCTACAAGAGAGACCGCTTGGCCTTTAATATGTTCGGATGTAAATAAGGGCAAAGAGAACTCCAGCTAGAAGTTACCGTCGCTTTATAGAATATAATGGGGGGATCTCAAGGGTCTTTTGATTTTAGATGTAGTATATATCTCGGGAGGGCTATATTTCATGAACTGTGTGTCCACAAACTACATACGCCAGCACCAAAATGTCTGAATGACACATGTTACTTCATGTACAATGATAAGATGTTCAAAATATTGGAGGTCATTCAGGTTTGTTCTCACCGTTGCGAATTCGCAACGGTAAGCGGTGTTTATGGGTTGGGCATATGTGCAGATCTAAGACACCAGAGAGTGTCTTAGATCTGCGAGCGCTGGGGAAATCATTCGATGGTCGGCGGCCATCGAATGATTTCGCCCCCGCACGAAATCTCCGAATGGATGTTTATGTAAAACATCCAATCACATGCATGCGGGGACATTCGCTGTGCGGGCGGTGTTTGGTTGACTTGCAAAGCTGCAAATTTTGCAGCTTTGAGAATCAACCAGAATGACCTCCATAATCCGTTGACATCTCCACCTCACCCTAAACGGCCCAGCCTGTCAATCAAGCTTAAAGAGCATTGTGTCTGACGACGCAAGATCCGCTTGTCCCAAGCTCAGATTGCAACATTTCTGCGTTATCCCCTATTTGTTTCCACTGCTTAGTCCTTGTCCTAGTCCATGCCTATGAGGTGTCGGACGACCTCCCAACAGCCAGTGTACCATAGGAATCCCAACTGGTAAATGCCTGACCCCTATAGAGGGAGAACAACCTGTGGCGAGCCTGCAAGGGGCTTTATTTCGCTCACCGCCTGTCGGAGTACTAGTGGTGGGATACCGATGTCAGAATCCCGACAGTCTGCCCCCTATACCACGCCCGTGCCTATGTACTTACACAATTGTATTGCTATTTTTATTTCTTGTTAAATAAATTTATATTTAAAACATCCATTTTTCTGTATTTGTTAATTGCAGTAGCAACGTTTCATTGGGTGGCTGCATAGTTATTTATTCATTTATTAACAATTATTTATATAGCGCCAACATATTCAGTTGCGCTGTACAACTGGGCCCAAGGCTGACATGGCAATGATCGACAGATTAAATGGTCAATAAGATTTTTTTCACAATTTTTTTGTTTGTATTTTTTTACACTTTACCCGTGTGGGCTCAGGTGGTGACTGCGACACCAATACATTGCGAAAAACTCATGTTAACTTTTTTTGTGTGTGTCAACAGTCTCCATGCCAACATTTTGTTGCTGTCAACCTTGTGCATGTCGTCCTTTTGGTGTAGACCAATTTACTGTTGACCTAGACACCTGTCTGTGAGCTAATCCACATCTTGGGCCTTATTCTGGTTGGAGCGGCCGGGCCGTACGCGGACGTCCCGGTGTTTTTTATGATCTGCGCATGCGTACATTCGCTAATGCGCAGGCGCGACCACTCCACAACGCTTACGGACGGGTCTCTACGTGCGAAAAAACCTATACGCGAGTGTACGGGCATTGGGGGCGGCATAGGGGCGTGATGAGGGGAGCGGCCGAAATAATGAGGGAAAATGGGCGTAAATATGGGCGTACACGGGGGTGTGCACCAAAAATGAGCGGTGCTACTACCGCACGATCGCCTACAGCACCGTTCATTTCGGACACAAAACAGGCGGCCGCCAACCGCCATCTCAAACCACCCCTACAGATACCGCATGCCAGCGTGGGCCTGGGTTTGCTAATTTACGCTGCTTACTACCAAACACATACACCTGAATGTAATAACCAATGCTGCAGTCTATTAAGTCCAAACCATGATTTCACTACCTGCAAGCCACACACAGCACTCAAACACATTGGAAGCTTATCTTTCCATACTTCTCTACATTTAAAGGTTTGTTTAATTTAAGGTAAGAATCTTTTTAAGACCTGCTTATATATGCTAAGGTAGGTATTTGTTAAACAGTTAGACACATTCACTACGTGCTTTCATAGACTTTACACAGTAGCACACTCAATCTACACAAGTCGACATGTGTCAATGTGTTCACTCTAATACAAACATAGGTTTTGTATTTATGATACAATAACATAAACCACATCTAACACCTACAAAGGATGTTTCAGCAATGTTTTAAGCCCATGCCCACTATTTTGCACATTAATTAATTCAATCAATTAATTAATTTTCATAATTATAGTTGAAAGGCAAGATTTGCAGGTCCATATATGTGAAGGGTATGTCAGCGTACACGGACGTACGCTCACTCTCACGAGCGGTGACATAAGCTGACTTTTCTATTGAAAACTATAGGGACCCGTTCGTGCAAGCTGGCGTACGCTCAGATAGCCGCAAGAAGTCGGTGGGAAGACGGACGAGAGATGTCCGTAAACGGTGGTGTACGCTCAATTGTACGCCAGTTGTCGGAGTGTAAGGGCTGGCCCGTCCGTGTACGTTGGCGTACGCACATTTGTACGCCACTCCCCTTCGACGTTGTTTCTGGCCGTACGTATGCGGCTGAGTTGTGGGTGGACTTAACCCCAACGGCCGCGTGCGGATAGCGTACGTTATTAGCGAACGTACGCACGTTTGGCCGCTCCGATCAGAATAAGGCCCCTTGTGTGGCCTATGATACCTATAATTATAAGGATTTATTTTCATTATTTGATTACTGTATGTCGGATGGCATGTCGGCCATTTTGGCTTTGTTATGTCCGTCCCGGGATCCGGGTTGCACCGGACGGGCTATGTATGATTACAGTCATAAAGAATAAACATAAACTTACGTGTCGGGCAAAGTAGTAGAAGCTCAGCATCATGATAAATATCATCACAGTCATGGAATACTTGGAAGGCACCAGGAAGGCCCTGCGGACATAGAGACATTCCAGCTAAGATTCCAGACATACAGCAACTGCATTATCCAGCGTTCTCCCCACATGACACAAGCTCTGACGCCCATGGGGGGATTAAGCGACATTCTAGAGAAAAGTCTACAGCAGTGGCGGCTCCTATCTCTTTGAAGGAGGGGTACTGCTGCTGTCCGCATCTTGCTTCCTGCCACCGGATCCCACTTCCCGCTGCAGTCCACTGATGGGGAGCGGTATCTGCATGCACAGTATCAGCGAGGGTACTGCGCATACCTCTGGCTTTTATGGGCTGCATCGGCTGTAGTCCATAGAAGCTGACTAGGGCTGCAAGGCAGGGAGTGACTTCCTACAGGAAGCCAGCTCTTTGCCTGTCGCAGCCTGGTCTGGCAGTCCCGGAGGGAGGGAACACCTCCCAATGGGGCTGCAGGTGACTGGCAGGTATTACTTCCAATAGGAAAGGGGGAGGTGCAGTCCTGCAGCCAACAGGTAAAACCACCACTGGCCTACAGCTAAATATCTGTGATAATGGGAGTTCAAGCATTGAAAAGAGTCAGTAATTGGCCAGTGAGAAGTTGCCCATGGCAACTAAATCAGCTTCTACCTATAATTTTCTGCAATGCATTTGAGAAATGCTACCTGAAAGCTGGTTGGTTGTTTTGGGCAACTTCACTGGTCCTCTTCACCACTGTGTCAACCCCCCTCCACCCCCCCACCTACTACTCATCACATAAATGGTGCACGCTGGCGAGCCCAGAGCATGTCACAGCAGATGGACAGCGGCCATGTTAAGGGTAAGAGAGATCCTCACACGTAGGAACTGAAGCGTTTTCTGTCGTAATCATCAAAAATAGGTTTCCAGGCATAAATGTTCACGATTCCGACCGCGCCGGTGATCATCAGCATCAAGGTCAACTTCACCATGTGGCTGACCTGGACCAACATGATGGTGGCAATGAGGGCGAGGACGGCGATGTAGCTGTAGTACTTGGGGTTCTCCACACAGCCCCAGGTGGCAGCGGAGGGCGATGTGCTGTTATAGGAGGTGGAGTAGTACTGTAAGCAGCTGAGCTGTGAGGAGATGGAGGAACGGTGGTTAGTCCTTATCGCCCAACTGTATCTCAGTAGCACCACAGGGCGATGGCAGAACATTACCAGTGATGTACCGTGGTGCAAGCCACCATTTATACTGTGTGCATGTTGTGTCCTGACCACCCCACTACCCACCCAAGGGCAATTTATTACTCTTCCACTAAAACCATCACCGGATTTTTTGAGGGAAATGAGCCGTATAATCCTCACAATCCTAATCTGTATAATCCACACCCTGTTCTATATAATCCACACACTGATCCCTATAATCCACACCCTGAACTGTATAATCCACACCCTGATCCCTATAAACTACACCCTGATCTGTATAATCCACACCCTGATCCGTATAATCCACACCCTGATCTGTATAATCCACACCCTGATCTGTATAATCCACACCCTGATCCATATAATCCACACCCTGTTCTATATAATCCACACCCTGATCCGTATAATCTACACCCTAATCCTTATAATCCAAACTCTGATCCGTATAATCTACACCCTAATCCGTATAATCCAAACTCTGATCCATATAATCCACACCCTAATCCGTATAATCCACACCCTGATCTGTATAACCCACACCCTGATCCGTATAATCCACACCGTAATCCGTATAATCCACACCCTGATCTGTATAACCCACACCCTGATCCGTATAATCCACACTCTGATCCGTATAACCCACACCCTAATCCGTATAATCCACACCCTGATCCGTATAATCCACACACTGATCCCTATAATCCACACCCTGAACTGTATAATCCACACCCTGATCCCTATAAACTACACCCTGATCTGTATAATCCACACCCTGATCCGTATAATCCACACCCTGATCTGTATAATCCACACCCTGATCTGTATAATCCACACCCTGATCCATATAATCCACACCCTGTTCTATATAATCCACACCCTGATCCGTATAATCTACACCCTAATCCTTATAATCCAAACTCTGATCCGTATAATCTACACCCTAATCCGTATAATCCAAACTCTGATCCATATAATCCACACCCTAATCCGTATAATCCACACCCTGATCTGTATAACCCACACCCTGATCCGTATAATCCACACTCTGATCCGTATAATCCACACCGTAATCCGTATAATCCACACCCTGATCTGTATAACCCACACCCTGATCCGTATAATCCACACTCTGATCCGTATAACCCACACCCTAATCCGTATAATCCACACCCTGATCTGTATAATCCACACCCTGATCCGTATAATCCACACCCTGATCCGTATAATCCAAACTCTGATCCGTATAATCCAAACTCTGATCTGTATAATACACACCCTGATCCATATAATCCACACCCTAATCCGTATAATCCACACCCTGATCCATATAATCCAAACTCTGATCTGTATAATACACACCCTGATCCGTATAATCCACACCCTAATCCGTATAATCCACACCCTGATCTGTATAATCCACACCCTGATCCGTATAATCCACACCCTGAACTGTATAATCCACACCCTGAACTGTATAATCCACACCCTGAACTGTATAATCCACACCCTGAACTGTATAATCCACACCCTTATCCGTATAAACCACACCCTTATCCGTATAAACCACACCCTTATCTGTATAAACCAAACTCTGATCGGTATAAACCGCACCCCATCCTTATTAACCACACCCTGATCTGTATAAACTGCAACCTGATCTGTATAAACAACACCCTGACCTATACAGGCTACACCCAATTTACTGAAACCACACCCTGATTTACTAAAACCACCCCCATTAGGATCCATTGCTTTAAGGCTGGGGTAGCCAACCCTAGTCCTCGAGAGCTACCAACAGTGCATGTTTTGCAGGTCTCCTCACAGAATCACAAGTGAGCTAATTAGCTCCATCTGTGTATCTTTTAAAATGTGTCAGTGATTAATGAGTGCAGCTGTGCAGCAGCTAGGTTGTCTGGAAAATGTGAACTGTTGGTAGCTCTCGAGGGCTAGGGTTGGCTACCACTGCTTTAAGGTGTTGATGAAGCATTGGCAGGTGGCTGATTAGGGTTATTGCATATTTGTACTTGTACATATTGCTAAAAAAAAAATGGTTGTGATGGTCTCTTACCATATCCACTATATCCGCCATAGTCAGAATAAAAATGGCCGACATCGCCCAAGTGTTTCGTGCCCACCTGGTCCGATCAATCCAAGTGGAAAAGGCTACTAACTTTTTTGGGAAAACCTATAGGAACAGGGATAAGAGAGGTCCAGTAATGTAACTACCACAATAATGTATCCCTACACTGATTGCTCAGTTATGATGCATATAGACGGCAGAACCACTGGACTAATCTATGCTGCACTGCAGGTGGGGCAGATGTTACAGGTGTAGAGAGAGTTAGATTTGGGTGGGGTGTGTTCAAACTGACATCTGAATTGCAATGTATGCAGCCAGTATTTACCCTGCACAGAAACAAAATAACCCACCCAAGTCTTGAGGATATGACCCTTATTCTGGTTCACTCGCAAAGGCAAATTCCTTCTCAAACGGACAAAACCATGCGCACTGCAGGGGGGCAGATGTAACATGTGCAGAGAGAATTAGATTTGGGTGAGTTATTTTGTTTCTGTGCAGGGTAAATACTGACTGCTTTATTTTTACACTGCAATATATATCTCACTTTGAAGTAAAACCCCACCCAAATCTAATTCTCTCTGCACATGTTACATCTGCCCCACCTGCAGTGCACATAGTTTTGTCCATTTGAGAAGGAATTTGCCTTTGCGAGTGAACCAGAATAAGGGCCTATGTGTACCTCACTTCTGAGTACGGATTCGCGCATGAGTCTCTCCGCAAATGCATTAACCCCAAAATGCACATTTTAGCTTCCCTACTGAATAAGTGAAGGATCCAAAGACAAGAAGCAACTTTACTCGTGTGTCACATAAACCTTCCAGCACCTCCAGTCTGCGCAGCTGATCACATAATCGCTTTCTTACCCTGGGAAAAATGGCTGCGAGGGAACAGATGGTCAGGACGAGGAGAAGGATTTCACCGATTACGAAAGTCACGTAGTTGGCGACCAGCCTGAGACGGTGGAAGAGAACGGAAACAAGATTATGCAGGCTCTGGTCTTACATGTGTTCCTGCTACAGAGAAAATCCCAGGAATGTCTTGTACAGAAGCTGGGAACACACTTAGGTTGCTGGGCGCGCTCATTAGCATATTGTTACCGAGCGTCCCATGCTGATACGGTACGTCCCCTTGTCTTAGCAACGCACTTAAGCCCCATACACACTACAGGATATTGTGACCAACATCGCTCAGAAAGGGGCTTCTGATCGATATGGTTCATAATATTGTCTAGTGTGTGCACTTAATATCATTAATTGCACATTGCCATTGATGGTTGCCATCACCATCGATGGCAATAGTGCAACTGCCCACCAATGGATGCCCGTCAATGTTTTTACCTATCGATGGGCATCCATTTTCTTTGACTAATTGGCCAATCAAAACACAAGGGCATGGCTTCACGGGTGTCAGGGGGTGGAGCTATGCTCCATGTCCTGGTCCCTTTGGGGAAAAAAAGAAAACTTTTCATTTATGCTTGGCATTTATGATATCTGGTTCTCCCCCCATCGATGGCAAAACTTTTCTACATCGGCCATTAACCATCGATGATTTCACATGGTCGATGGTTGTCCCTAGTGTGTATGGGGCTTTAGGGGTTGGATTCAGAGATACACACAATGCTGATGTTTACGTAGTGGAGCGATTGTTCGTAAATGCCTGAACGTTTCTGAAACCCCCCTAATACCGCCTGAAAAGTGCCGCACTCCCCATGCTGGTGACCAACGGCGGCTGCAGCTCCGACCACACGGTGCAGGGAAGGGGTCCCCTAGCACATATAAATATACATGTTATGCTGTATGCCATATATGTGCCGGTTGGTTACCGTGGGGATCGGCAGTGCCGGGTGGCACCTGGGACTCCCGCTCCTTCTAAGGTGATGGTTTTACCCATCGCCTATTGTGTACCAACATCAGTGATGCCCAATGTGCAGCGACGTCTCATGCGATTATAATCCTCCATAGACTTACATGGGATCTATGAGCATCTGAACCACGGCGGTGAAGAACAGGACCACGCAGGAACAGCTGAAGGCCGCGCCACTCTGCTTCTCCTTCTCCACCGAGAAACGTGTCTCCATCTCGGGGCTGATAAACCGCATGGACAAGCGGTACGTGTATTTTCCTTTTAAACTGCAGAAATAGATGTGGCGTTAATATGTGAATTCATGGCCATTATCTGTCTTACAGAACTGAGCTCATGTCCCCATCTAAGGGGACAGCCCACGTGTGACGTTCGACGCAAACCAATCCACGATTCAGGGTGCAAGGCAAAGAGGTCCAGTTACTTAATGAAAGACTGTTCCGCTGAGGGGGGATGAAACCCAGAACCCTACCAGAGGTAAGCCGTAAGTACCTGCATTCCCTCAGCACCTGTCTTCCCAGGCTTACTTTAACACAAGCGATGATGGTTTCATGTCTCTGGTAGGCCAATCATCTCTAAGGCATGATATCACCCACAGAAATTTCAATGGGTCTCCCTAAACCAATGGCCAAATCATAATGCCTGAGGGCACTGTCTCACATCACTGTTCTTCCTTATAAAGTACACTCGCCAAAGCCCAATCCCAGAGTTGGGCCTAGAACCCAGATGTTTGGTACCACAGGTGGTTCCACGGGCTTGTTTTGCGTGAGTGTGTGTCTTAGTTGCAATGTAACAACTGCTTTGATATTTGACACTTATATATCTGTGTGCGACTGTGTCTCTGAGTCTGTACAACTAAGCTTCCGTGGATTTTTGTAACACCAACTTCCGTGGTACTCCGTATACAGACTCAGTCACACACAGATATACAAGTGCCGCATATCAACTGACTCAGTGCCGTCCCTGGGAGCGGTTTTGTTGCATCGCGTTGCCACCGAGACGCACGTACACCACTCTGCGCCAGGCATCTCACGCCGCATGGCGCATTGAGGCTATGGGGCAGATGTATCAAATCAGAAATGGTTCTCCAGCCAATCAGCTCCTAACAGTCATGTGTTTGAATAATGCCAGGAGCTGATTGGCTGCTGCAGCATTTATCATACGTAACGAGTGATAAGAACATAACTCCCTGACAAATCTGCCCCTATGTGTATATATGGATACATCTGTAGGTAACCTGCTGGAACTTGTAGTCCCACGTCAGCTGCAGAGCCGTGCCTATGCTAGTGTATGAGTGGGGATAGGGGATAGAGGTGCGGACAGATGACTCACACTTGGACGGTCTCTCTCTCCAGCAAGGCTTCATTCAACAGCTTGTTCAGCTCCTGCTCATTCTGCTGGGCGTCAATGACTCTCTCGGCCAAGTCTCGCAGGCGGAGGCGTCTGCGGGGGTTGGGGAAGGATGGGTTCACCACCTGCGGAAGATAGGAGAGCAGCCATGGAAATCATTGTGATAGCATCAGAAGGGGCGATTGTTTTTATACTTTATTTATATGGTGCCACAAGGGATCTGCATCAGCAGGTGGCACTGAGATAAGTATCAAGTGGCAGAAAGCTGCAGGATTTAGTGCCAAGGAGTATGGAGGAGGAGATGGTTTGAGTAATAGAAGGAAAAGCACATGAGCGAAGAGGGCCCTGCTCGTCAGCGCTTACATTCTGAATGGGAGTGGCAGACAGACAGGGGTGAAACAGGAGTACAGTGTACAGATGCAGGAGTACAGACACAGGAGTGCAGATTGCAGACACAGGAATGCAGAGTGCAGACACAGGAGTACAGACACAGGAGTACAGTGTACAGACACAGGAGTACAGACACAGGAGTACAGTGTACAGATGCAGGAGTACAGACACAGGAGTGCAGAGTGCAGACACAGGAGTACAGACACAGGAGTACAGTGTACAGACACAGGAGTACAGACACAGGAGTACAGTGTACAGATGCAGGAGTGCAGAGTGCAGACACAGGAGTACAGACACAGGAGTGCAGAGTACAGACACAGGAGTGCAGAGTACAGACACAGGAGTGCAGATTGCAGACACAGGAGTACAGAGTACAGACACAGGAATGCAGAGTGCAGACACAGGAGTACAGACACAGGAGTACAGTGTACAGACACAGGAGTACAGACACAGGAATGCAGAGTGCAGACACAGGAGTGCAGAGTGCAGACACAGGAATGCAGAGTGCAGACACAGGAGTGCAGAGTGCAGACACAGGAGTACAGACAGAAGAGTGCAGAATACAGACAGAATAGTGCAGAGTACAGACACAGGAGTGCAGAGTACAGACACAGTAATGCAGAGTGCAGACACAGGAGTACAGACAGAAGAGTGCAGAGTACAGACAGAAGAGTGCAGACACAGGAGTACAGACAGAAGAGTGCAGAATACAGACAGAATAGTGCAGAGTACAGACACAGAAGTGCAGAGTACAGACACAGTAGTGCAGGAGTACAGACACAGTAGTGCAGGAGTACAGACACAGTAGTGCAGACACAGGAGTGTAAAGTACAGACACAGTAATGCAGAGTGCAGACACAGGAGTACAGACAGAAGAGTGCAGAGTACAGACACAGTAGTGCAGGAGTACAGACACAGGAGTGCAGAGTGCAGACACAGGAGTACAGACACAGGAGTACAGTGTACAGACACAGGAGTGTAGAGTACAGACACAGTAATGCAGAGTGCAGACACAGGAGTACAGACACAGGAGTACAGTGTACAGACACAGGAGTGTAGAGTACAGACACAGGAATGCAGAGTGCAGACACAGGAGTACAGACAGAAGAGTGCAGAGTACAGACACAGTAGTGCAGGAGTACCGACACAGGAGTGCAGAGTACAGACACAGTAATGCAGAGTGCAGACACAGGAGTACAGACAGAAGAGTGCAGAGTACAGACAGAAGAGTGCAGAGTACAGACAGAAGAGTGCAGAGTACAGACAGAAGAGTGCAGAGTACAGACACAGTAGTGCAGGAGTACAGACACAGGAGTACAGAGTACAGACACAGGATTGCAGAGTACAGATACAGGAGTACAGAGTACAGGCACAGGATTGCAGAGTGCAGACACAGGAGTGCAGACACAGGAGTACAGAGTACAGGCACAGGATTGCAGAGTACAGATACAGGAGTACAGAGTACAGGCACAGGATTGCAGAGTACAGATACAGGAGAACAGAGTACACAGGAGTGTATAAACCGGAGTACAGAGTACAGACACCTGCTGGGTAGCAAAAGCAAACCCAGCATGCATTAAAAGGGATATGGATTCAAGGGATGCCAATGTGATAGTGCCTTGGCACTGGTCATTGGTTAGACCACACTACGAATATAGTGTTCAGTTCTGGGCACCGCACCTTAAAAAGGACATAAATGAATGGGAACAGGTACAGAGAAGGGCGACTAAGCTACAGTAGTAAAAGGTCTGGAATCACTAGAATACAAAGATAGGTTATACCAGGCTGAATATGTTCTCACTGGAGAAACCGAGGCTGAGAGGTGATATGATTGGTATGTTCACATACAGGACTAGGAATCATATGGAACTGGGAGATGATTGGTCAGTAACAGGCCTATACTTAGTACACGGGGGCATGTACTGAGGCTCGAGGAAAAGAAATTCCTTACTGAATTAAGAAGAGGACTCTTCACCATTAGAGCAGTAACATTCAGGAACTCATTGCTGGTGGGGTGGTTACAGCAACTACTGTTAATGAATTTACATCATTATTGGCCACTAAGGGAATCCTATAGATATGATTTACTCACGTCAGTAGTTACAAGTCAGATAGGTTAAACTTGATGGACTAATGTCTTTTTTCAGCCTTAATTACTATGTTACTATGGGCGTTATGCAGACACCCCCCCCCCCCCCCCCCCCCGTTTTACCACATTTTCATATGTACTAAAACCCCACCGCCGCGTCACCGCAGGGCAGGTTATCTCCACCTGCAGCCTTCCTACCCGGCTTCCGTGCTGCTCCCCCTCCCCTAGCAGCATGTCACAGCCGGTGATGTCCTTCCGGCTGCAGGGGGGAGGAGGAGACGCCGCATAGCCAAGGAGGTGACGGAGACTCCACATTACAGGTATCGCGGGGGGCCTCTGTAACATCAATGAGGTGAACTCACCCTGGTGTCCAGCTCCTCGTTCTCGTCCGGGGTGGTGCAGGTGGTATGGATGCTGCCGTTGCAATCTTTGGTGTTGATCAGTTGTGGGGAGTTCCCGTGTGATGACGTCAGTGACAGCTTCTGAACAGAACAAGAGAGACAGGGAGAGACACAAGGGGGGGAAGTGTTACTGAGGTTGCTCTCTGTACATATCATTATCCCTGTACTACAGTATGTGAGCGGTAGCGTCATTGCCTGCTCCCCGCTGCCATAAAGGTACCTTTCTACGCTGCTGCACAGAATATTATACCACACATAGAGATACCCCGGCTTAAAAGTACGGGGGGGGGGGGGTAGATTTATAACAGATAAATTGTGGCATTGCCCCGGGAACCAGCCAGATTACAGCTATCATTTCTCTTTGGCAGTCTAGTAAATGATAGGTAGACTCTTATTGGTTGTTATGAGCAATGTCACCAGTTAGGAGCCTACGGGTGTGTAAGATAATACAATATGAGTAATTATATTTAGAAAATATCTTGTCAACAATTATCTGTATTTCTTCCATGCTGCACATAGAGGTTATTGTCTCATCTAATGGGATCGTTACCACCTACTCGTTACTGCTTTGTCTACACTACAGCCCTGAAAGGACATTCCTGCAGCCCTAGGCATCCCAATGCAGGCTGTGGCTTGGGTAAGTTACACCCATGCACCCTACACCACCACCTTTTGGGGCTACTGACCACTGTGCCTGACATTAATGAGTGGCCTTTAGTACAGATTCGGTAACAGAAGAGGTGTAAATAGATGGCCCAGATATAGTAACTGGTGTAAAGGTTTAGGTAATATAGAAAAGTAACACTATTGCTGGCGATAGATGTCACCGGTAAGTAAAGGCTTCCATGGGACCCCTTCTTTAGGTACCTATGTGCTCAGACACAGTAGAAGTTACAAAGCACAAGGATCAAGTGTGCCATAGTGCATATTTGGGAGGCCGGGGGCTGGTTCCGAGTTGGAAGCAGAAACAGCCAGTAACTTTCCACCAGGGTAAGACCATGCTGCGCTGCAGGGAGGGAGATGGCGGGGGGCAGATGTAGCATGCGCAGATAGAGTTAGATTTGGGATGGGGCAAATAACTAGTAGCATCTGGGGCCTCTTCACACCTGCTCACATTTGCCTCACTCCTGACCTTCTCTGTTCCCTTCATCCTCTCACTTGTTGTTGTTTCATACTTAATTGGATTACTCAATCAACCTGATTTTACCCACTGGTCTCCTCTCTGACAGTAGTTCCTTGCCTGTTACCTTCTCTCTCACTCTGTTTTCTACCAAATCTACTACAGACGCTGTCTGTCCTCCCAAATCCCTCTGTCTGCTTTCACTAACCTACCCTCTCACCTTCGGTTCCTCATGGCTGTTAATCTCTCAACTTCACTTTCTCCAACTGCTCCTCCCCCCTCCCATCCCATACCTATCCTGACCACTCGCACCCCCACCCTCCCAATGACCCCCCCTCGCTTCTGCAATCCCAAAAACCTTATCCACATAAATACACAACCCACCCCCCCTCTTTCCTGTGCACTATGGAACGCCAGATCCATCTGCAACAAAATCCCTGCCATCCATGACCTATTCATCTCTAGAGCATTCCACCTCCTTGCTATCACCGAGACCTGGCTCTCCACCTCTGATTCTGTCTCTCCAGCTGCTCTCTCCCACGGTGGCCTCTCTTTCTCTCACACTCCCAGGCCTGACGGTCGCCAAGGTGGCGGTGTGGGTTTTCTTCTCTCAGCCTCATGCACCCACAGTGTCATTCACCCTGAACCCTCTTTCCTTTTCTCCTCCTTTGAGTCTCACTCTATCCGTCTATACTACCCCTACCACCTCCGTGTCGCTGCAATCTACCGCCCCCCTGGCCCTATCTCCCAATTTCTTGACAACTTCGCCGCCTGGCTTCCACACTTCCTCTCCTCCGACCTGCCATCTGTCATTCTTGGTGACTTTAACATCCCCTTGGATAACCCCGCTGATCCTGGCACCTCCAAACTCCTCTCTCTCTGCTCCTCTCTTGGCCTATCTCAGTGGACTACCTATCCCACCCACATCCAAGGACACTCCCTCGATCTCGTCTTCTCTCGCTCTTGTTCCCTTACTGACTACACTATCTCAGCTTTTCCTCTTTCTGACCATTACCTCATCTCCTTCTCCCTCACTGCTTCCCCCTCTCCCACCCCCCCTCCCAAGCGCATTGTCTCACGGCATAACGTCAACACACTTGATCTTGCTGCCTTCTCAAACACGCTGTGTCCTCTTCTCGCCCCAATCGCCCTCATGTCCTGCCCGAACCTCGCTGCCTCCCTCTATAATGACACCCTATCTTCGGCATTGGACTCTGCCTGCCCTCCCTCCTCTATCCCCCTTCGATGCTCCAACCCCCAACCGTGGCACTCACCTATCACCCGATTCCTTAAAAAGTGCTCTCGCACTGCTGAGCGCTTCTGGAAGAAATCACGCTCCCTTGCGGATTATCTCCATTTCAAATTCATTCTTTCCTCCTTCAGCTCTGCCCTTGCTCTGGCCAAGGAATCCTACTTTAAGTCCCTCATCCTTTCCCAATCATCCAATCCCCGCAGGCTCTTCACCACCTTCAACTCCTTGCTCTCCCCCCCTCCTCCAGCTCTTCCGTCCTCCATCGTAGCTGCTGATTTTGCTACCTACTTTTCAACCAAAATCTCCTCTCTCAGGACTGCCATCACTGCTGCCATGACCTCACCCTCTCCCTCCCCCCCTCCTACATCTCCACTCCCCTCCTTCCAACCCCTGTCCTCATTTTACCCCACCACTGCTGCTGAAGTCCACTCTATCCTTCAATCCGCTTCTCCCTCCACCTGCCCGCTCGATCCTATCCCCTCCAATATTATCCGTCGTCTCAGTCCATCAGTCTGCTCTCACCTGGCTCACCTCTTTAATCTTTCCCTATCCTCTGGGATCTTCCCTTCCTCCTTCAAACACGCTCTTGTCTCCCCAATTCTCAAAAAAACAAATCTGGACCCCAACTCTCCATCCAACTACAGGCCCATCTCCCTCCTCCCTTTTGCCTCCAAACTCCTAGAACGTCTGACCTATAATCGTCTCCTAAGCCACCTTACTGCTAACTCCATTCTAGACCCCCTCCAATCCGGGTTCCGCCCTTTACATTCCACTGAAACTGCCCTGACCAAAGTCACTAACGATCTACTATCGGCTAAATCCAAAGGCCTCTTCTCTATCCTCATCCAGCTTGATCTGTCGGCTGCCTTTGACACTGTTGACCACCCTCTCCTGCTCAACACCCTCCGCTCCTTTGGCATCACTGGCACGGTCTTCTCCTGGTTCACCTCATACCTCTCCGATCGCTCCTTCTCCGTCTCCACTCCGAGCTCCTCCTCTCCTACTACCCCCCAGCCAGTCGGTGTTCCCCAAGGGTCAGTCCTTGGCCCTCTCCTCTTCTCCCTTTACACCACCTCTCTGGGCAACCTCATCAGCTCCTATGGTTTTCATTACCACCTTTATGCTGATGATACCCTAATCTATCTCTCCTCCCCCATCTTATCCCCATCACTCCTGTCCAAGGTCTCCGAATGCCTCACGGCCATCTCAGCCTGGATGACCCAACGCTTCCTGAAACTAATCATGGCTAAAACTGAACTTCTAATCTTCCATCCCCCGAACATCCCCTCTTCTCCCACTATCTCCATCAGCATTGGTGAAACCGAGATCACGTCCACCGACCAAACGCGCTGCCTCGGTGTCATCATTGACTCCTCCCTCTCTTTCACCCCCCACATTCGTGCTCTCTCACAGTCTTGCCGCTTTCACCTACGCAACATCTCACGCATCAGACCATTCCTCTCCACTGACGCGACCAAAATTCTCATTCACTCTCTTGTCATCTCCCGCCTTGACTACTGCAACATCCTTCTCTCTGGGCTACCTCTCACGCGCCTCGCACCTCTCCAATCCATTCTTAACGCTGCTGCTAGGCTCATCTTCCTCTCCCGCCGCTCTACCTCCACCTCCCCCCTCTGTTTATCTCTTCACTGGCTCCCCATTCCTTTCCGAGTTCTCTTTAAACTCCTCACCACCACCTACAAGGCTCTCTCCTCCTCCACAGCTCCCTACCTCTCTTCACTGATCTCTATCCACACTCCCTCCCGTCCTCTTCGCTCCATCGCTGACCGCCGACTGACCTCTCACCTAATCACCTCCTCCCACTCCCGTGTCCAAGATTTCTCTCGCGCTGCCCCCCTGCACTGGAACAACCTCCCGCCACCCATCAGGCTATCTGATTCCCTTACCTCCTTCAAGCGCTCCCTCAAAACCCACTTTTTTCGACCAGCCTATCCCTCCTCCTAACCTCTTTTGATCCTCCTATCCTGCCTCCGTTCCCCTCCGTTCCTACTTATCCTATTGTATTTCGTTCGTCCACCCACCTATTTTTAGTATGTTAACTCTTATGAGCAGGGCCCTCCTTCCTCACGTACTCACCCTACCTCTTTACCTCACCTGTGCTCCTGTCCTGTTCTTCCCTTCCTCTACTTCATCTTCAGTCTCCTCGACAATTTTGACACCTACTTCTGAACTGATGCTGATTTTAGTTCTACCAGCTATACCCCTATTTATACTGTATCTTTCAACACACCCTGTACGTTACCTTGTCATTTGTTTTTTTTTTGTTTGCTATGTACGGCGCTGCGGACACTTTGCGGCGCCTTATAAATAAACGTACTACTACTACTACTAGTCTGGAAATCTAAACCTGGATACACACTAGACGACAGGCAAACGATCCAAAGTCCTCAATGATTTCACTTGACAAACAATATAGGGCATACACAGTGCAATCTTACAAAAGACCTAATGCTATACCGTCATTGGCCAATCCTCAAATTGAGCTGCATGAAGATGTGAGGGACTACGCCGTGGAAGTCCAAATAGAGACTCAACATTTGACAATTTGAACAATTTATCATCATCAGAATCGGGCAAATTGTTCAAAATATCGTCTAGTGTGTATCCAACTTTAAGTCCACAGCTCCAGCTCCAGAAGTCTCGTCTGACAGTGACTTTCCTCCAATAGAACACACAGGCTTATCCTATTATATGACTGGCAGAAAACAGCATGTACAGCCCATTGCTGATCACACAGCTCCTGCGACTTCCATCAGTGTGACCCTGGCGTAACCTAAGGTCACATCAGCATCATTCACAGCAGGCAGCACGCACCGGAGCAGAGGGAAGACATCAAAGGTAAGTCAAAGTGTGCAGACACACAAGGGGGGGTGGGATTGTATGGGTGGAGACACAAGGGGAAGATATTTGATGGCTGGAGACACAAGGGGGAGAGATTTGATGGCTGGAGACACAAGGTCTTAGTGACTTGATGGCTTGAGACACATAGGGGATATATTTTATGGCTGGAGGCACACAATGGGGAGAGATTTGATGGCTAGAGACTCAAGGTAGGGGAAGACTTGATGGCTGGAGGTGCACAAGGGGGAGAGATTTGATGGTTAAGACACAAGGTGGGGGAAGACTTGATGGCTGGTGGCACACAAGGGGAAATTTGGTTCGCTGGAGACACAAGGAGGAGAGATTTTATGGCTGGAGTCACAAGGTCTTGGAGACTTGATAACTGGAGACACAATCAGGACATATTTGATGGCTGGAGGCACACAAGGGGAGAGATTTGATGGCTGGAGACACAAGGGGGGGAGATTTGATGGCTGGAGACACAAGGTTAGGGAGACTTGATGGCTGGATACACAAGGCCTGTGAGACTTGATGGCTGGAGACACAATGGGAAGAGCTTTGATGGCTAGAGACACAAGGACTGGGAGACTAAATGGCTGGAAACAGAAGGTCTGGGAAACTTGAGGGCTAGAGACACAAGGTGGGGAAGACGATGGCTGGAGACACACAAAGGGAGAGAATTGATGGATGGAGAAATCCTGACGTCCTCTGCCTTTTCAGTCACCTACAGTCACAAGGACACACCCATTTGGGGAGGCCACAACGACTTTCTGGGGTTTCAAATTGTGGAGGGGGAAACCAGCCAAATCTGCCCTAGAGCATCAAATTGGTCAGGGCCAGTCCCGGAGGGGTGTGTCCAAACACATCTAAATTGCAATGTAAAAATAATGCTGTCAGTCATGTGTGGACTACATGCAGAAACAGCCAGTATTTACCCTGCACGCAAGCACAATAACTGTATTTGAACTACTTGAATTGCAGCATGTCATCAGCAGATACCTCTGGAACTGCAGCCAATCAGGTGACTAGAGAATAGCGACATTGCTGAGGCATGAGGCACAGTTCTTGAGGATGTAACCAATCAAATCCCTTGCACCATGACTGGTTCCTCCCACACGTCGCCCATCTCTCGCCTCTGCTGGCAGATACCACAAAATCCCATTCTGGCTGATCACCGTTACATGTGAGGCGGGGGACTCAGAGTTTGTCAAGAGGCATCAGACCATAATGGGAGGATGGGTAAGACTTACCACTCCATTGATGCCATTCTTGTTGACCTGCTGCTTTGGTAGGACGACCAGGTAAGTGACGATGCTCTTCTCTCGCAGATAGTCGCACCGCGTGCCCCCTTCCCCTGGTTCCACGTCAAACTCTCCCTTCAGACAATCATACGTGCTCTGCGATATGTGTACACGCCTGTGACCACCAGGGAGATAAAAACACGTTAGGGTACATGCAAAAGCGGCGCATTGTTCTGAGTGAGCAATGACTCTAATCCTTCCAGATGGACCAAGATGTTGGGGGAGAGTTATCAAAGCTTAGAGGGAGATAAAGTGGGGAGAGATAAAGTACCGAGCAACCAGCTCCTGTCATTTATCAAACACATCCTGTAATGTGACAGTTGGGAGCTGGTTGACTATTTTTTAAATCTCTCTCCAAAACTTAGTACATCTCACCACATATAAGCCTGTAACATGACAGTTAGGGGCTGATGGGATGGTACTTTGGGCCAGATGTACAAAGCTTGAAAAGGGATAAAATGGAGTGATAAAACAATCAGCCGCTGACTGCAACACCACAGACTATCTTTGAAAAATGACAGTTATGAGCTGATTGACTCTCCGTGTTATCACTTTTCAAGCCTTAGTACATCTCACCCTATATACTGTATCTCTCTCTTTATGCTTTGATACATAAGCTATAAATGGCAATAATATGCTCCTAAGGCTTATTACGTAGTCCCTCAGCCGGATAAATGACACATGGCAGGAGATGCGCCAATTCCGGATCCTACTAAACAGAATGATGCCACTTTTGGCTTTATTTGGGCCAGATGGCATTATATGGTAACATAGACTTACCCAGGAATTCCGCCAGCCTCCATCTTGTTAGCCAGCGTGACATCCGTGGACCACACATCATACTGCCAGCGCTTCTGGCCGAGGACCCCGCCAATGACCGTCCCGGTGTGCACCCCAACACGCATGTCCACGTCTGTCTTTGTCTTCTCCCGGACATACCTTCACATAGGAACATACCTCAGGGTTAGCGGTTTGCCCCGTAAGAACACGATATGACACAGTAGCGCCCCCTCTGCATCTAAGTAAGACCTAATCTGTGCTCGTTATTGCTTTATAAACAACATGTGTGGCGCTATACCTCATACAACCAAATCCAGATGGCTGACAACAACATGATACCATGCATGCTCCGGAATGACGGGTAATGTGGTTATTGGTACTGACGGCCAGTTATAGGCCTGTGTGATAGGTAATGACAGCTGGGCACTTAGAATACTTCTGCATGTACAGACCACGAGGGCAGCCATATTGGGAACATTTCAACTCCCATATTTGTCTCAGAACAGTACCTCCACCACCCCTGTTAGAAGGAGCGGCAGCTTGTACTCTCCTGTGTGGCTTCTGTAATTGGATAACACGTTCCTAAGTGCATTTATTACTGAGAATGGCCAAGGGCCTAATGGGACACAAATTTTCAGGCAGGTGTCAACCAAGCCTGCTCCACCTGCAGCCCCACTCGGAGACAGAACAGAAATGAGACCCCTGTTTAGAAAAGCAGGGGTCTTGTTTCTGTTCTGTCTCCGAGTTGTACAAATCTCTTATATATTTAGCCAGATCTGTCACTCATCCCCTGTGTGTATAACGCTGGGCGGGGTTACAAGAGTGATTGACAGCGTTATACACACATAGTTTCTGCCTTAGGACACCCCGCCCAGCATTGTACACAAAGCCGCCCCCCCCCCCCCCCCCCCCTAGGGAAAAGACCAGCGTTATACACATCCCCACCTCCTTTGAAAACACCGCCCCCCGCCCACAGCCAGGGCTACAGCACCACCCACCCTCCACCATTGTACACCACAGGCAAGTGATGTAGGTGAGTGGCGGGTCTGCCCGCACCCCCCCCTCCCCCCCCCCCCACGAGCGGGTCTGCCCGCAACACACACACCCCCGCACAAGGGGGTCTGCCCACAACCACCACACACACACACACCCTGCAGCAGTGCACCCCCCCACCCCTGAAGGAGCGGGTCTGCCCACAAACCCCCACCCCCCCCAGCAGCAGTGCACCCCCCACCCCCAGAGCAGCGGGTCTGACCATCCCCACCCCAACCCCCCGCGGCAGTGCACCCACCCATCACCCCCCCACTGCAGCTTTGGGTATGCCTGCCCTTGGGGGGCCGGGTCTGCCCCCCCCCCCCCCCGCGAGCAGGTCTGCTCGCACACACACACACCCCCTGCGCGAACGGGTCACCTGTGTTAAAACACCTTTCTTATCAATGACCTAGCTCCGCACAGGTGATGGCAATCATACATTACCAGGGAAGCACAGGAGCAGAGCATTGTCTCCCTCATGGAGAGGGTCAGGTAGGCAGCCCTGATATATAATGGCCGCAGGCTCCGTGTTCCTGACCTTGTTATCCTGATAGGGCCGGGAAGTGTCTTGCACCGATTAGGCAGGGATACAGTTTGGTAAGAACACTGATACAGTATGGAGACATGTACAGTACTTACGATATAGCATCGACCATGGCTAAACCCATCATTATAGAGCAGTAGGCATGATCGTCCCTGTAGTCCGGCAGACCGCAGATACAGTAATAGCAGTCTCCCAGAATCTTTATCCTCAGCTGGTGGTATTTCTACAACACAAGATGTAGAATCAGCTATTAATCTCCTCAGGAACCTCAGTATATACCGTGGGCACTGCAGGCTGTAATGTGCCGAACCATATGAATTACACAGGTTCTGAGGCTGATTAAAATCAGGTGAAATGCAGGCTTAAAGTCAGCCAGCCACAGAACCTGTATAATTCACATTTCTCTCATTAAAGGGATATTATAACTAATGTAATTGCAGGGTCCTGTATCATGTGTATTACTTGCAATGGTGCGGGTCATGTACTTACCGCTGCAAGCTTGTCAAAGCGGGCGAATAACTCGTTGAGCAGTTTCACCAGCTCCTGGGCGCTGCAGTAGGAGGAGAGCTGCGTGAAGCCCACAATGTCAGCGAAGAGAATGCTGCAGGGAGACAGAGAGAACATGGGTGATAATCTGCAGGGCAGTGATGCCTCAGAACAATGCAGTAGGGTGTAAAGGGTGGGTGTCTGGTGTAACCCAAGACTTTGGGTACTTCCCATAGCCCGAGATGAGGTACTCAAAATGTTAAAATTTTTGGATGCAAAAAACATTAACAATGTCAGGGGCTAAAGTGTGTGTTATGGCTGAAAAAAAGACGTTGGTCCATTGAGATCAACCTATCGGACTTTTAACTAGTGTTCCCGCTAGGCTGTTTTAGCGGGGCGCTGCGCCCTGCCCGATTTTTAAAGGGCAGAATGCGCCCTGCCCCTCTAGAAGCGCCCCGCTAAAACAGCCTGCTGCCTGCCCGCCGGAGTGCACCGGTGAAGCCCAGCGCCGCCATAGATTGCGGTGCACCGCGCTTTCCCGGCAGCTCGAGGACTTAGTTACGTCCGGGCACACCCCCTTTAGTGTCGCGGCAGCCCGGGCGCGCCCCCAATTGTGACGCGGCGGCCCGGGCGCGCCCCCTACAGTGACGCGGCCGCCCGGGCATGCCCCCTTCAGTGACGCGGCGGCCCAGGCATGCCCCCAATTGTGACGTTGGCGTGCCCGGTCCACCCCTCCAGCGCCCTGCCCCGTTTGGTTCCTAGAAGGAACACTAGTAACTACTGACTTGTGGAATTGAGTTCCACCACCTGTAATGGTGAGGTACAAGTAGCATTCTAGTTTCCAAACTATTGGAAAAGAGCCAGGACACCCATTCTTTGGACCCTCCAAAGATCAACTGAGATGATGAAGGCTTGGAGACATTCTGATGACCTGGAAGTTGATTGTGTAACTTTTCAGATTTCATTATTAGCTTCCTCTAGAATAGATTAAACCATGCAAAGATCAAGGAGAACTTAAAGAAGGCCTTCATCCAAGAACTGTACATCTCTCTGAGAGTCAATGGAGTGTTCAGGATGCGGCCTGTACCTCAGGAATGACGAAAATCCATAACTTAGGAGAAAAAGGGGATTTGGACTTAGTAAAGTCCGACACTAAGATCTTGGTCCTCAGTCTTGGATCCCGAGTACAGGTGCTGGTGGCGCTGGTAGCGCCTAGGTTACACCGGCAGGAACCGGAGCCCGACAGAAGATGATTTTAAACTCAGACTAAACAACGAAGATGGTAACACTGAATGCTATCAGCTCAGATGGAATATCTCAAGGAAATAGGGCTTAAAGAACTAGAATAAGGCAGGAACGAGGTTTGAGAGCCTATACTCTGGAACTTCCTTTTATAGGAGGGATCTGACCTCTGCCCTCATAATCCCCTGAATAAAAGAAAGTGCCTTCCCCTTTAGGGACGTGCATGCATGAGTACACTAACATCCCCCTCCTTCCTTCCCGCCCGCCTGCCCAAGGATGCCCCCAGGAAACAGCTGGAAGCATAGTGCAGTATGGTGTATAGTGCACATAGGGGTCCTGTAGGGGGGTACCTGACATTCCTGTGCCGGTACATGTACATGGTGTTAGAGAGATGACAGCTGGAACCATAGTGCAGTATAGTGTATAGTGTACATAGGGGTCCTGTAGGGGGGTACCTGACATTCCTGTGCCGGTACATGTTCATGGTGTTAGAGAGATGACAGCTGGAACCATAGTGCAGTATGGTGTATAGTGCACATAGGGGTCCTGTAGGGGGGTACCTGACATTCCTGTGCCGGTACATGTACATGGTGTTAGAGAGATGACAGCTGAAACCATTGTGCAGTATAGTGTATAGTGCACATAGGGGTCCTGTAGGGGGGTACCTGACATTCCTGTGCCGGTACATGTACATGGTGTTAGAGAGATGACAGCTGGAGTCATAGTGCAGTATAGTGCACATAGGGGTCCTGTAGGGGGGTACCTGACATTCCTGTGCCGGTACATGTACATGGTGTTAGAGAGATGACAGCTAGAACCATAGTGCAGTATAGTGTATAGTGCACACAGGGGTCCTGTAGGGGGGTACCTGACATTCCTGTGCCGGTACATGTACATGGTGTTAGAGAGATGACAGCTGGAGTCATAGTGCAGTATGGTGTATAGTGCACATAGGGGTCCTGTAGGGGGGTACCTGACATTCCTGTGCCGGTACATGTACATGGTGTTAGAGAGATGACAGCTGGAAGCATAGTGCAGTATTGTGTATAGTGCACATAGGGGTCCTGTAGGGGGGTACCTGACATTCCCGTGCCGGTACATGTACATGGTGTTAGAGAGATGACAGCTGGAACCATAGTGCAGTATAGTGTATAGTGCACATAGGGGTCCTGTAGGGGGGTACCTGACATTCCTGTGCCGGTACATATACATGGTGTTAGAGAGATGACAGCTGGAACCACAGTGCAGTATAGTGTACATAGGGGTCCTGGAGGGGGGTACCTGACATTCCTGTGCCGGTACATGTACATGGTGTTAGAGAGATGACAGCTGGAACCATAGTGCAGTATAGTGTACATAGGGGTCCTGTAGGGGGGTACCTGACATTCCTGTGCCGGTACATGTACATGGTGTTAGAGAGATGACAGCTGGAACCATAGTGCAGTGTAGTGTACATAGGGGTCCTGTAGGGGGGTACCTGACATTCTCGTGCCGGTAAATGTACATGGTGTTAGAGAGATGACAGCTAGAACCATAGTGCAGTATAGTGTATAGTGCACACAGGGGTCCTGTAGGGGGGTACCTGACATTCCTGTGCCGGTACATGTACATGGTGTTAGAGAGATGACAGCTAGAACCATAGTGCAGTATAGTGTACATAGGGGTCCTGTAGGGGGGTACCTGACATTCCTGTGCCGGTACATGTACATGGTGTTAGAGAGATGACAGCTGGAACCATAGTGCAGTATAGTGTATAGTGCACACAGGGGTCCTGTAGGTGGGTACCTGACATTCCTGTGCCGGTACATGTACATGGTGTTAGATGACAGCTGGAACCATAGTGCAGCAGAGGCAGAACTCTGGGAGGCAATGGAGTCATCTGCCGCCGGGCTCCTGCTCCCAGGGGGGCACCTCTCTTCCCATGTGAGTTTAAATCAGTTAATTGAAAGCCGTTGATATCGCTTCTGTGGCTGACTCCCCCTCCTAGCAGGACCATAGATGTCCCACTCTCTTTAATCTAAACATAATATCCATACCATACACATGCATACATATATTTATATAAGATGGTGTGTGTGCTGGGGGGGCACCAATATTTATCTTGCCTCCGGGCAACTGGGACGAACTTACGCCACTGTAGTGCAGTATAGTGTATAGTGCACATAGGGGTCCTGTAGGGGGGTACCTGACATTCCTGTGCCGGTACATGTACATGGTGTTAGAGAGATGACAGGTGGAGTTATAGTGCGGTATAGTGTACATAGGGGTCCTGTAGGGGGGTACCTGACATTCCTGTGCCGGTACATGTACATGGTGTTAGAGAGATGACAGCTGGAACCATTGTGCAGTATAGTGCACACAGGGGTCCTGTAGGGGGGTACCTGACATTCCTGTGCCGGTACATGTACATGGTGTTAGAGAGATGACAGCTGGAACCATAGTGCAGTATAGTGCACATAGGGGTCTTGTAGGGGGGTACCTGACATTCCTGTGCCGGTACATGTACATGGTGTTAGAGAGATGACAGCTGGAACCATTGTGCAGTATAGTGCACACAGGGGTCCTGTAGGGGGGTACCTGACATTCCTGTGCCTGTACATGTACATGGTGTTAGAGAGATGACAGCTGGAACCATAGTGCAGTATAGTGCACACAGGGGTCCTGTAGGGGGGTACCTGACATTCCTGTGCCGGTACATGTACATGGTGTTAGAGAGATGATAGCTGGAACCATAGTGCAGTATAGTGTATAGTGCACACAGGGGTCCTGTAGGGGGGTACCTGACATTCCTGTGCCTGTACATGTACATGGGGTTAGAGAGATGACAGCTTGAACCATAGTGCAGTATAGTGCACATAGGGGTCCTGTAGGGGGGTACCTGACATTCCTGTGCCGGTACATGTACATGGTGTTAGAGAGATGACAGCTGGAACCATAGTGCAGTATAGTGTATAGTGCACACAGGGGTCCTGTAGGGGGGTACCTGACATTCCTGTGCCGGTACATGTACATGGTGTTAGAGAGATGACAGCTGGAACCATAGTGCAGTATAGTGCACATAGGGGTCTTGTAGGGGGGTACCTGACATTCCTGTGCCGGTACATGTACATGGTGTTAGAGAGATGACAGCTGGAACCATTGTGCAGTATAGTGCACACAGGGGTCCTGTAGGGGGGTACCTGACATTCCTGTGCCTGTACATGTACATGGTGTTAGAGAGATGACAGCTGGAACCATAGTGCAGTATAGTGCACACAGGGGTCCTGTAGGGGGGTACCTGACATTCCTGTGCCGGTACATGTACATGGTGTTAGAGAGATGATAGCTGGAACCATAGTGCAGTATAGTGTATAGTGCACACAGGGGTCCTGTAGGGGGGTACCTGACATTCCTGTGCCTGTACATGTACATGGGGTTAGAGAGATGACAGCTTGAACCATAGTGCAGTATAGTGCACATAGGGGTCCTGTAGGGGGGTACCTGACATTCCTGTGCCGGTACATGTACATGGTGTTAGAGAGATGACAGCTGGAACCATAGTGCAGTATAGTGTATAGTGCACACAGGGGTCCTGTAGGGGGGTACCTGACATTCCTGTGCCGGTACATGTACATGGTGTTAGAGAGATGATAGCTGGAACCATAGTGCAGTATAGTGTACATAGGGGTCCTGTAGGGGGGTACCTGACATTCCTGTGCCGGTACATGTACATGGTGTTAGAGAGATGACAGCTGGAACCATAGTACAGTATAGTGCACACAGGGGTCCTGTAGGGGGGTACCTGACATTCCTGTGCCGGTACATGTACATGGTGTTAGAGAGATGACAGCTGGAACCATAGTGCAGTATAGTGTATAGTGCACATAGGGGTCTTGTAGGGGGGTACCTGACATTCCCGTGCCGGTACATGTACATGGTGTTAGATGACAGCTGGAACCATAGTGCAGTATAGTGTATAGTGCACATAGGGGTCCTGTAGGGGGTACCTGACATTCCCGTGCCGGTACATGTACATGGTGTTAGAGAGATGACAGCTAGAACCATAGTGCAGTATAGTATATAGTGCACATAGGGGTCCTGTAGGGGGGTACCTGACATTCCTGTGCCGGTACATGTACATGGTGTTAGAGAGATGACAGCTGGAGTCATAGTGCAGTATAGTGTACATAGGGGTCCTGTAGGGGGGTACCTGACATTCCGGTGCCGGTACATGTACATGGTGTTAGAGAGATGACAGCTGGAACCATAGTGTATAGTGCACACAGGGGTCCTGTAGGGGGGTACCTGACATTCCTGTGCCGGTACATGTACATGGTGTTAGAGAGATGACAGCAGGAACCATAGTACAATATAGTGTATAGTGCACATAGGGGTCCTGTAGGGGGGTACCTGACATTCCTGTGCCGGTACATGTACATGGTGTTAGAGAGATGACAGCTGGAACCATATTGTATAGTGCACATAGGGGTCCTGTAGGGGGGTACCTGACATTCCTGTGCCGGTACATGTACATGGTGTTAGAGAGATGACAGCTGTAACCATAGTGCAGTATGGTGTATAGTGCACATAGGGGTCCTGTAGGAGGGTACCTGACATTATTGTGCCGGTGCATGTACATGGTGTTAGAGAGATGACAGCTGGAGTCATAGTGCAGTATAGTGTATAGTGTACATAGGGGTCCTGTAGGGGGGTACCTGACATTCCTGTGCCGGTACATGTACATGGTGTTAGAGAGATGACAGCTGGAACCATAGTGCAGTATAGTGCACATAGGGGTCCTGTAGGGGGGGTACCTGACATTCTCATGCCGGTACATGTACATGGTGTTAGAGAGATGACAGCTGGAACCATAGTGCAGTATAGTGTACATAGGGGTCCTGTAGAGGGGTACCTGACATTCCTGTGCCGGTACATGTACATGGTGTTAGAGAGATGACAGCTGGAACCATAGTGCAGTATAGTGTACATAGGGGTCCTGTAGGGGGGTACCTGACATTCCCGTGCCGGTACATGTACATGGTGTTAGAGAGATGACAGCTGGAGTCATAGTGCAGTATAGTGTACATAGGGGTCCTGTAGGGGGGTACCTGACATCCCTGTACCGGTACATGTACATGGTGTTAGAGAGATGACAGCTGGAACCATTGTGTAGTATAGTGTACATAGGGGTCCTGTAGGGGGGTACCTGACATTCCCGTGCCGGTACATGTACATGGTGTTAGAGAGATGACAGCTGGAGTCATAGTGCAGTATAGTGCACATAGGGGTCCTGTAGGGGGGGTACCTGACATTCCTGTGCCGGTACATGTACATGGTGTTAGAGAGATGACAGCTGGAGTCATAGTGCAGTATAGTGTATAGTGTACATAGGGGTCCTGTAGGGGGGTACCTGACATTCCTGTGCCGGTACATGTACATGGTGTTAGAGAGATGACAGCTGGAACCATAGTGCAGTATAGTGCACATAGGGGTCCTGTAGGGAGGTACCTGACATTCCTGTGCCGGTACATGTACATGGTGTTAGAGAGATGACAGCTGGAACCATAGTGCGGTATAGTGTACATAGGGGTCCTGTAGGGGGTACCTGACATTCCTGTGCCGGTACATGTACATGGTGTTAGTGAAATGATAGCTGGAACCATAGTGCAGTATAGTGTATAGTGCACATAGGGGTCCTGTAGGGGGGTACCTGACATTCTCGTGCCGGTACATGTACATGGTGTTAGAGAGATGACAGCTGGAGTCATAGTGCAGTATAGTGTACATAGGGGTCCTGTAGGGGGGTACCTGACATTCCTGTGCCGGTACATGTACATGGTGTTAGATGACAGCTGGAACCATAGTGCAGTATAGTGTATAGTGCACATAGGGGTCCTGTAGGGGGGTACCTGACATTCCTGTGCCGGTACATGTACATGGTGTTAGTGAGATGACAGCTGGAACCATAGTGCAGTATAGTGTATAGTGCACATAGGGGTCCTGTAGGGGGGTACCTGACATTCTCGTGCCGGTACATGTACATGGTGTTAGAGAGATGACAGCTGGAGTCATAGTGCAGTATAGTGTACATAGGGGTCCTGTAGGGGGGGTACCTGACATTCCTGTGCCGGTACATGTACATGGTGTTAGAGAGATGACAGCTGGAACCATAGTGCAGTATAGTGTATAGTGCACATAGGGGTCCTGTAGGGGGGTACCTGACATTCCTGTGCCGGTACATGTACATGTTGTTAGAGAGATGAAAGCTGGAACCATAGTGCAGTATAGTGTACATAGGGGTCCTGTAGGGGGGTACCTGACATTCCTGTGCCGGTACATGTACATGTTGTTAGAGAGATGACAGCTGGAACCACAGTGCAGTATAGTGTACATAGGGGTCCTGTAGGGGGGTACCTGACATTCCTGTGCCGGTACATGTACATGGTGTTAGAGAGATGACAGCTGGAACCACAGTGCAGTATAGTGTACATAGGGGTCCTGTAGGGGGGTACCTGACATTCCTGTGCCGGTACATGTACATGGTGTTAGAGAGATGACAGCTGTAACCATAGTGCAGTATAGTGTATAGTGTACATAGAGGTCCTGTAGGGGGGTACCTGACATTCCTGTGCCGGTACATGTACATGTTGTTAGAGAGATGACAGCTGGAACCATAGTGCAGTATAGTGTACATAGGGGTCCTGTAGGGGGGTACCTGACATTCCTGTGCCGGTACATGTACATGTTGTTAGAGAGATGACAGCTGGAACCACAGTGCAGTATAGTGTACATAGGGGTCCTGTAGGGGGGTACCTGACATTCCTGTGCCGGTACATGTACATGGTGTTAGAGAGATGACAGCTGGAACCACAGTGCAGTATAGTGTACATAGGGGTCCTGTAGGGGGGTACCTGACATTCCTGTGCCGGTACATGTACATGGTGTTAGTGAGATGACAGCTGGAACCATAGTGCAGCATAGTGCACATAGGGGTCCTGTAGGGAGGTACCTGACATTCCAGTGCTGGTACATGTACATGGTGTTAGAGAGATGACAGATGGAACCATAGTCCAGTATAGTGTTCATAGGGGTCCTGTAGGGGGGTACCTGACATTCCTGTGCCGGTACATGTACATGGTGTTAGAGAGATGACAGCTGGAACCATAGTGCAGTATAGTGTATAGTGCACATAGGTGTCCTGTAGGGGGTACCTGACATTCTCGTGCCGGTACATGTACATGGTGTTAGAGAGATGACAGCTGGAGTCATAGTGCAGTATAGTGTACATAGGGGTCCTGTAGGGGGGTACCTGACATTCTCGTGCCAGTACATGTACATGGTGTTAGAGAGATGACAGCTGAAACCATAGTGCAGTATAGTGTATAGTGCACATAGGGGTCCTGTAGGGGGGTACCTGACATTCTCGTGCCAGTACATGTACATGGTGTTAGAGAGATGACAGCTGAAACCATAGTGCAGTATAGTGTATAGTGCACACAGGGGTCCTGTAGGGGGGTACCTGACATTCTCGTGCCAGTACATGTACATGGTGTTAGAGAGATGACAGCTGAAACCATAGTGCAGTATAGTGTACACAGGGGTCCTGTAGGGGGGTACCTGACATTGCTGTGCCGGTACATGTACATGGTGTTAGAGAGATGACAGCTGGAACCATAGTGCAGTATAGTGTACATAGGGGTCCTGTAGGGGGGTACCTGACATTCCTGTGCCGGTACATGTACATGGTGTTAGAGAGATGACAGCTGGAACCATAGTGCAGTATAGTGTATAGTGCACATAGGGGTCCTGTAGGGGGGTACCTGACATTCCTGTGCCGGTACATGTACATGGTGTTAGAGAGATGACAGCTGAAACCATAGTGCAGTATAGTGTATAGTGCACATAGGGGTCCTGTAGGGGGGTACCTGACATTCCTGTGCCGGTACATGTACATGGTGTTCGAGAGATGACAGCTGGAACCATAGTGCAGTATAGTGTACACAGGGGTCCTGTAGGGGGGGTACCTGACATTCCTGTGCCGGTACATGTACATGGTGTTAGAGAGATGAGAGCTGGAACCATAGTGCAGTATAGTGTACATAGGGGTCCTGTAGAGGGGTACCTGACATTCTCGTGCCGGTACATGTACATGGTGTTAGAGAGATGACAGCTGGAACCATAGTGCAGTATAGTGTATAATGCACATAGGGGTCCTGTAGGGGGGTACCTGACATTACCGTGCCGGTACATGTACATGGTGTTAGAGAGATGACAGCTGGAGGCATAGTGCAGTATAGTGTACATAGGGGTCCTGTAGGGGGGTACCTGACATTCTCGTGCCGGTACATGTACATGGTGTTAAACTGCTGCAGCTCCTTCTGTTTCTGGTCCTTCTTCATGTCGTTGAGCATCTCGTCTGCGATGTGTTTGGGCAGAATGGAGAGGAGGAGTCTTTCCTGCAACGAAAGAATAAACAGAAGCCATGATTGGAGCGTCCTTGTCTTCTAGGAGATGCTGGTACACGAGGTGGCGGACTGTACACACACCGGCCTTCTCCAACGTTCCTGATCTGTATGATACAATCAGCTATCTGGGAAAGGAAACTGCTAGCGCTCTAGTCATTGTGGAACTACAAGTACTATCATGCCCTGCCAGGCAGAAGCATTTATATGACAGCGGACATCTTCCATTACTTAAGATTTGTGTACCGCTGGCGGAGCTATGTCAGAGGGACATTGTTCTGTAATCAGTATTGGGAGGCAGGAGATGCTGAGACTTATAGTTCCACAAGTGGCCTGAAACGTCAATTTACAAAGAAAACGTATTCACATAATAACGTTACCACTGACAGCGTGTCTGTTGCACATCGCCCACTTAATGCCCTCACCCCGGCACACACATAGTGGGCACCATTAGGAAAGATTCCCTGCGCACTGGCGAAAAAAATCGTCAAGGTGAATTAATGGGGCCAATACATCTACCATTAATCGCGTCTATTCCCCATTTTGCTGAGGCCTGAGTAGGGTCATCAGCAAAACACAATGGGGGAACGCGTGTGCAGTGTGACTTAGCCCCCCCATCCGCTACTGTGAGAAGACCATCACACCGGAATCGGAGGACAAACACATGCGATTTGGGCCCTTTTCAGCCGATTCCTCGGCTCGATGTATCGGAATCAGATGAAGACGGCGCCAGGGGCACTAGTAGATGGGGGCAGATGCATGTGCAATGATAGCAAATCTGACCGCACCGGAATGACCCCCCACTGTGTGATTGGACGGCAAGGTGGGTGCATATAAATGATAAAATAAGTTAATTCACCCTTTAAAAAAAACATGGTAACATCGCACACACTGAGGCAGCAGACTGGGGTCGGGAGATGCGGTAAAGGCCTCAGTTTGTGAAAGCAGAGGCATGTCGCCACCGTTTAGGGGGTGCGAAGAAGCCACAGATCTCTGTCACCTCTGGGACGGCCAGCTTGCGCAAGACTGAGACCTCAATTCCGACCCAAAAATGGTTGGAGCCGGTGGTTTATTCTTTGGCAGAATGGGGAATCGGCACTTAGATGTATGGCTCAGAATTAGGCGTGTAGTATTTTCTAAATTAATATTGTATGTGCACAGAATGCTACAATACACACATGACTAAGCAGTGGAGAGAGATAAAGTACCAGCCAAGCAGCCCCTAACTGTCATGTCACGCCCAGTGTTAGAAAATGACAATTAGTAGCTGTCTGACTGGTACTTTATCTTTCTCCAAAGCTTAGTAAATAAACCCCTCAGCCCCCAAAGTCAATGGTTTCATTTCGCTATGAAGCGTGATAGAGAATCCTGTGCGCGGCACCTCAAGCATGGCGCCAGGCGGCTCAGTCTCTGCGGGAGTCCGGCGTCCAGTTAGCAGATGTCTGGCAGACTCAGGGGCTATTGCACAGTTGATAAGTGGTTTGTGCTCATTACTGGGGTAACAGTTATTAGAACGTGTGATGCAGCACATCGGCGAGAGCATACAAGCGCCCGCATCTGGCGCCATGGCGCAGAGGGCCCAGGCAATCTGCCCAGTGATAGCAGGACTCGCACCCATCAGACAGAAGCTCCTTCTAGGGCCAACCACAAGTCACGGGGGCACGGAAGGTGATTTAACAAGTTTCCACCAAAAGTGAACATTTCCTAATTGTACCATGGATGTAAAATACGCTGTTCAGCGTAACCCTTGCTCTGTTATATAGTATTATCTTCCTGCAGTTTATAAGAAGCTTAGGGCCCGATTTACAGATGTGCGCTAGTGCAATGGGATCGACGTTGTTGTATGCAGATACTGCCGACGCATGGAAATGTACTGACACAGCCACACAGCGGCCAATCAAATCTCATTCAGGCCTGTGTGCAAGCCTGCAATTTTTCAGGGGATACAGCCATTTGGTCTACACTACAGCATGATGGTCAACAGTCATTAGGTCGACACCATTAGGTCTAGGTCGACATAGGAAAAGGTCGACATGGTTCTAGGTCGAAAGGTCATTAGTTCGACAGGTCGTTAGTTCGACAGGTCATTAGTTCGACAATGTCTAGGTCGACAGTCAAAAGATCGACATGGGGTTTTCCACTGTTTTTTGAGCCGACATGTGCCGACAGGTGGTATTTCATGCCCTACCATCCACTAGGGCGTGGTGGGAGAATAGAATAGTGTGCCGAGCGCAGTAAGCGATGCGAGGGATCGTGGTGCACTTGAAACTGTGTCCATGTCGACTGTGTTGACATTCAGGTTAAAAAAAACTGTGAAAAACCCCAACGACCTGTCGAACTAATGACCTTTCGACATAGAACATGTCGACCTTTTCCCATATCAACCAATATCCATGTCGACCTTTTCCCATGTCGACCTAATGGTGTCGACCTAATGACTGTCGACCATTATGCTGCAGACCAAATGATCCCAACCCATTTTTTAGATGGACAAAATCACGCTGCGGGTGGGGCAGATGTAACGTGTGCAGAGAGTTAAATTTGGGTGGGGTGTGTTTAAACTGAAATATTCCAGTGTAAGAATAAAGCAGCCAGTCTTTACCCTGCACAGAAACAAAATAACTTTAAATAACCACAAATCTAACTCTCTCTGCACCTGTTATGTTGACCCAATTAGTGTACCGTGTCCCTTGGCAATGCGTCGGACCTCACTCCACTACCTCTGCGCTCGGCACTCTTTGCCGTCTCCAATCGGAGTACACATGGAAGATAAAGTATATAAAAAAAAAAAAATAATCCCCCAAAATTCACATCTACCTTATACCATGATCTAGAACATATTGATAAATATGCTCCATAATCCTTGCTAAGTCAGTCACTTCATACGGCTTTTATCCCTCAGATGTAGCCAGCGGCTTGGGCCCAACATCTCTGGCAGAGCGCAGTCCTGTAATCAACATCATTATCCTCTAAGTGTATCCGGAGCGCTGAGCATGAACACAATAATGTCATTAGGATCTGAAATAGCCTCGCACAGTAATCAAAATATTCCCACAGCACCCAGCCCTGGTAACCAGTCTCCTCCCTGCCCGCAGGACGCGTCCCCAGGGTAGGACTGTGTGCCGGGGTAAGACGGTATAAGAGGAGCAGACACAGGTCCCCAGATGTCATCCTCAGCCAGAAACTCTTCAGCTAATTCCTACATTACTTCAGCTAAACTCAGAATTAGGCTTATATGCGGCGCACCCATATAAATGCAGTTCCCCAGGGAACGCAGGCGTGGCGTTGCCTCCACGGGGCGGGTGACTGACATCACATCAGCTCCCGCCCCGTATTCGGCAATCTGCGGTGGAAATAAAATTCATGCCATGTTTGGCGACAGAGCCGGATTAAGGTCTACATGGGCCTGGAGCTGAAAATCATCAAGGGCCTATTGTGCGCAATGATAGGGGGTGTGGCCATCACCGAATATGTTGAGGGGCGTGGCCAGTGTTCTGGGTGTGTGGTTGGCTCATGGGTGTGTCTGTATATAATATATAATATGTGTGTGTGCTGGAAAAGGGCAGGGGGCTGGCATAGGAAAAATGCAAAGGGGTTAAGTATAGGGCAGAAAATGGCAAAGAGATTTGCATATGCAAGGGCCTGGCACAGAAAGGCGGGAAAATAGACGCTGCAGATATACTTGCCGACCATGTATCGAGCATTGGACGATATATATGCACACTCCCCTCCAGCTGAATTTTTATATATATATATATATATATATATATATATATATATATATATATATATTATCTGTAATGTCCCCGGAACTCCAATGCCCCATGAGCTGGGGTGTCTCGCTCCGATGCCCTCCAGTGAGGGAAACCCACTTGAAATACTAATAACTGCAGGCGGCACTCAGATAGGGGGTGGGCAGACCCGCCGTATGCTGGGTTCATCTGCTCACCTGCTCCAGCGAGGGGAGGGGGGGGGGGGTGTTGCTGCACCTGCACCAGCTCCACTGGGATGGGGGTAATGCGGCGACAATGGTGAGTCAGGGTGTGCTGGAGTGAGGATGACCTCACTTCATGCCGCCCTCTAGTGGCCGGCGCCCCAGGCAATTGCCTAAAGCTGCCTAGTGGTAGCGCCAGCCCTGGATGTCGTTTTTCCAGGATTTGAGACATTAAGAAAAAAGTCTTATCCAAAGTTCCAAAAGTTCTTAAGTGTGAGCTTGCGACCTGTCAACACATTCTCCAATCATTTCTCAGAAGAATTATCCAACACATTTCGTCTTTAGTTGGACTTCATCAGGGGTAATTGTTTCTCCAAAAAAGGCTCTATTGAGAGATTTTTATAAGTGGCTGCATGTTAGGAAGATGACAAATGTAAATATAGTCCCTCTTAGTGGTATATCAAATATAGCTGTCTCTGAGTCTGAAGCAGGTATCTTCATACAGATATGAAGTATATGAAGATATGGCGACAAATGTCTTTGTACGCCAGGAGCAGCCCAGGGGGGTATGCTCTAACATCCGCGCCCCCTTACCACCGCCCATCGGCGGCTACCACAAACATAATTATCGCATATGATCTAACATATGCGATAATTATGACAAAAGACAGCTCTTGCGTTAAGAGCTGTCTTTTGCGGTGACCCGGCGATGAGCGGCGGGTCCCGGCGGCTCCTCCCTCCCTCTCTTACCTGGCCTGGATGCTGCTGCTGCAGGGGGGGCTGGCTCTCCTCCTCTCTGCACCCAGAAGAGGATCACAGTGCAGAGAGGAGGTCACAGGTCCGGGCAGCACAGCTCTGTGCTGCCCGAACACAGTTGAGGGGGGGTCGGTGCGGGGCGGTGGTGGGTCGCGGTAGAAGCCCATAGGCTTCTATGGGACATCGCCAGATTTTTCTGGCAATGCCCCCCGTCGCGGTAACCTGTCGGAGGCTTTTAGGGAGTGTTTGAAAATTAGTAGGTTGGGGGAGAGTCTGGTCAGACGATGGAGAGAATTCCATGGGAGAAGGCTCCTTGGAGGCTCAAGTGGGAGGTGGCAATAAGAGGGGAAGAGAGACGAAGAGTGGTGAGGCCAAGTTGGGGGGGGGGCACCTAGGGATAAGGTCAGAGGTCAGGTTTGCCCACTTTCCTACAGGGCAGCCAACTCAGCAAAGCAGGGGGCGTGACCAGCAGGAGTGATGCAGATAGGGGTGAGGCTCACTTTTGGAGATCCTCCAGAGGGTGTGGCACTCACGATCGCCACCCCACTGCACAATGCCGATATTACAGGCACGGTACAGTGTGGGTGTGGCCACGATGATGCAATTCAGCATGAATCACATCATCTGGTTGTAGGGGCTGCAGGGATTGCAAAGGACCTGCCCACCTCTTCAGGCTACTGGGAGGGGCATCTGATTTTCGAGTGCCTCCCAGTTTAGTCCTAGGAGGGTAGGCAAGTATGTTAGAGATATGGGCCTTGCATGTAAGTGTCAGATTGAAGTGAATTCTGGAGTCGATGGGAGTCAGTAAGTTGCTGCGGACGAGGCACAATGGGAACGGAGGCCTCACCGTTGCATTCTGTATTGTAAGGGGAGAGGGGAAGGCCAGTAAGGAGAAAGTTGTAGTAGTCAAAGTGGGAGACACTAGTGCATTAAACAGGGGTTTGGTTAGTGACTCCCAGGGCGGGATGTATTAATATACATCGCCGCCCTTCGCATGGCAGCCGCCGCGATGCTGCCGTACTAACATATGCGGCTGGCATCGAGTTGCGGTGACGGAGACCCCCGCGATACCTGTGATGTGGTCTGCGGGGGTCTCCGTCACATCCCGGCGGCTGTCAGTGTCCCTCTGCGTCTCCTCCTCCCCCCTGAAGCCGGATGTCCTCCCGGCTGTGACACCAGGGGGAGGAGATCAAAGGAGGATGGGAGGGGGGGGGGGGGGGTCGCGGACGGCGGGCGGCGAAAGAAGCCCATAGGCTTCTATAGGGTATCACCACCCAGGTGGCGATACCCTGCCTAGCGAAAACGGGGCAGACGGGTATTGATACATAGGAAAATGCGGTAAAACGGGTGTTTTACCGCATTTTTCCTTTAGTACATCCCGCCACCAGAGAGAAAGGGCCACATTTTGCCTATGCTGTGAACGAGGAACTGACAGGTCAATCGCAAACTGCAGCCCTGCAAGCGGTTCTGCACATCCGCGCCGCCACCTCGCTGATTCCTATTGCAATGCGGCCCTTCAGAACAGATTCTGGGCAATCATTGACACGTGCGCGGTCAGCATTGCTGTGCACATTGTACACTACACACACCGGCCTGCTGTATGTAACGCGAGTAGGCAGTGTTGTCATGGTAACCTGGACAGTTCAGTGCAGGCCTATGTCTCCATGGCTCACTCTCCTGCGTGGCCGCAGCTCTGCGCTCCCAGATTAGTATTCAGTGAGAAGGTTTCTGTAACGCGAGAGGCTGCTGGGCTATAAATAGCCGGGCCATTTATGCTTTATAATGTATGCAGGCTTCCCTGCGTGGCATAACCAGCCAGCGGCAGGAACACGGTGAGATCCGGAGCTCCAGCAAGCGGGAACAGTACAAAGCCCAGATCCACCGCGTATTCCATTACATACACGTATACCGCCACCTCCTGATCTGCAATTATCCAAAATAGGAAGTTCCATGGTTTTAATCTTAATAAAAGTGTTATTTCTTGGCTTATCGCCGTAAATCGCCCTTCTGAACAAAAATGGAGGCTATAGCACTACCCCCCATACAGTACTGTGGGGTTTATGGGCAACCAATCAGATCCTCTCTACTATCTTCTAGAAGGTGCAAAATGAACCTGAAGTAAATTCTGATTGGTTGCCAATAGCGCTAAGGAAAATGCATCCCAAAATCCCGATACAAAACATAGATCATCAGGGGACTTGTGTATTATCACGGGGCCAAGATTTGCTACGTACGCTAACGTAGTGGAATCGCATCACATCGCATCCGATTATTGTATGACATGCGATGCAATGCGATTTTCCTATGTCATTTATTCACTGCTCTCTGTCAGTGCATACATTACAAAAATCATATCTGATATAAAATCGGATGCGATCGCACTGACAGAGAGCAGTAAATAAATGACATAGGAAATCGGATGCGATGCGATTTTCTTACGCAGAATAGCCCACTAAGCATTGATAATACACAAGTACCGAAATCAGAGTATTTATTTCTTGCTCTCATCCCAGAACATTTTCTGCTTTTTTGGTAAATTCTTATGAAGAGAAAAAGAAACAGGATGAAATAACCAGCGGTGAAGAATGCTGTTATGGGGGGGGGTGGGGGGTGGGTGAATGCCTGCCATACGGGCACATAGCTTTTTCAAGACAATGGGCATGATTCGGCAGGCCACACAGATAACCAAAAAGCGCCAGTGCACAAGCACTTATACCACGGTCGTATTGCGAAAAATGTGATGAAGACTTGATGTATCAAGCAGTGAAAAGAGTGGCGGTGGGCCAGTAGAGAAGATGCTCACAGCATCCAGTAAGCTTATACCTATTATTTTACAGAACATACTTCAGAAATGCTACCACAAAGCTGATTGGTTGAATTGCACCGCTTGCAGCTGGTACAAAATACAGCTGCAAGGCTATTAACCAATCAGCCCCGCTCCAGCCACATAGCACCCATTCTGTACTCCCTTCACTGGCTGCCTATAAAATGGCGACTAATTTTCAAGATTGGCTTACTGACTTTTAAAGCTCTACATGACCAGGGCCCACGGTCAGGGCCGGATTATAATGGGGGCACAAGGGGTCAGTGCCCCTGGGCCCCCCTCTAGCTAGGGGCCCCCTGTGGTTGGCATGTATTTTTCCCCCCAAAAAAAATATATATATATATATATATTTTTTTAGCTAAAGGTTTTGTGCATGGCAGTGGGGTAGTGCTGCAGCTTCACCTATCTGCCAATGTGACAATGATTAATGGTGCTAAACATTGGGAGCCAAGTGTGCAGTGCATTACTCAGAGTTGACTAAGTCCCATGACACTTTGCACCAGAGGGCAGAGGCTGAGACGTTTGTGCTGAGCTCTGATTGGTAGAGCTCATTACATGCTTCAGGCCCATGGAGGACAGCAGCAGCAGCCTAGTCATGGGAGGGTTTTTAATCAAAGGCAGCACTGGGACTGTGAGGTCTCCTACAGAGTAAGGTGCAGAGGGACAAACACAGGCTTTTCATGTGGTGTGTATGTGTGTGTGTATATCTATATAGATATATCCCCTGAAGTTACCCATTGACCAAGTTTATACTGCCTTTACTCTGTGTTTTGACAGTGTAATATTCCCCCATGCAGTTTGTGGCCAGTAATGACAAGTGCAAGGGGGCCCCCCTGTCTAAAGTGCCCCAGGCCCCCCAAAGTCTTAATCTGGCACTGCTCACGGTACCTGCAGCAGCTTCTGATCCCTTATTGTCCCACTCGATTACTGCGATCTGTAGATGAAGGATTACTAACAGTACCCAGAATCTCCCTGAATTCATCTGGGGGTCGAGCTTTCAGCACAATGGCTCCAACTCTATGGAACTCACTTCCCCGCTCAGTTCGAGAACCTTCCACTCTGGAAACATTCAAAAATAGACTCAAGACTTTCCTGTTCACCCAAGCATTTCACTAATGTCCCTTGTTACGTTTGTTTTGTATTTTGTGCTGTAAAAGGCTAATGCCAGCACTTTGAGTCCTATTAGGAGAAAAGTGCTATATAAATAACATTATTATTATTACTATAATGAAGTTGCCTGGGGGTTGGGGCAGGTTAGGAAATATTTTCTTAGGCGGTAATGCCATTTCCGTGTTAATACGTTTCATATTTTGTATAATATGAGACAACGCTCAGATTGTATAAACATTTCACAGGCTTAAACTCCACACAGACATAGGCATTCATCCACACTCACGCTACTTATCTAAGAAATAAAGACGCGTACAACTGAATGGGCTTAAAGGGGACGGCTTATTTATTTTGAGCAGGGGCGGCCTATTTGAATCTAACTAAAATTTATGTCCCTGCTCTAACTAAGGTGGCGGGCAAAGAACGGCATGCAAGATAAATAACATTGCTGGAAAATAACAAAGTAATAAAAATAACAAACTCCGGATCTAAGGGTCTCCTGCCCTTAATTGCCAAGGACCGGCCACCTGCCAGCGTCCAAGACAACGGCACAATTTGTAAGCGGACTTTTCAAAGGGGGCCACTTGCCCTTAAGGTCAGGGGGTTGACCTTCTGCTTCTGCCCCTGACCTTGCAATATCACTAAGGCAGAGCTCACCACTCTGCCCGAGTCATCAAAAAATTGGGCCACCTGCCCTAAACTACAAATGTCCGCAACAATTTACCCTATCCGAAGTAGATGATCGTTAAGGTCCAGATGTGGGCCCACCTGGATCGGTGATGCCCACATCTCGACATCAACCACCAGCTAAGTGTAGATACAGCTCTAATTTAAACTACCGTTCTTTCCGCCAAAACAAAAATAAGCCGACAACAACTAAACGAATAAATGCGATCGACTTCTCAAAACGAATTCTAACTAACAATTGGGGCGGGAGGGAGGGCAACGTTTCCTGAAGCAAGAGGCAGAATCTTCTGGAAGCAAGAACATCACCCCATCAATCTCCACCTCTGACTTCAAGCAGCCTATCCTGGACCGTCATTCAAATCAGCCGGCCCGTCAATCAAGACAAGCCGAACCCCCGGGCCCAGATCCAGTGTGTGAGCTAAGGATTCCTGCCAATAGCCAGGTGAGTTTATGCTGTTTTCAGCCAGACAAGCTGGCTTCTACAGTCTTAAACTCCACACAGACATAGGCATTCATCCACACTCACGCTACTTATCTAAGAAATAAAGACGCGTACAACTGAATGGGCTTAAAGGGGACGGCTTATTTATTTTGAGCAGGGGCGGCCTATTTGAATCTAACTAAAATTTATGTCCCTGCTCTAACTAAGGTGGCGGGCAAAGAACGGCATGCAAGATAAATAACATTGCTGGAAAATAACAAAGTAATAAAAATAACAAACTCCGGATCTAAGGGTCTCCTGCCCTTAATTGCCAAGGACCGGCCACCTGCCAGCGTCCAAGACAACGGCACAATTTGTAAGCGGACTTTTCAAAGGGGGCCACTTGCCCTTAAGGTCAGGGGGTTGACCTTCTGCTTCTGCCCCTGACCTCGCAATATCACTAAGGCAGAGCTCACCACTCTGCCCGAGTCATCAAAAAATTGGGCCACCTGCCCTAAACTACAAATGTCCGCAACAATTTACCCTATCCGAAGTAGATGATCGTTAAGGTCCAGATGTGGGCCCACCTGGATCGGTGATGCCCACATCTCGACATCAACCACCAGCTAAGTGTAGATACAGCTCTAATTTAAACTACCGTTCTTTCCGCCAAAACAAAAATAAGCCGACAACAACTAAACGAATAAATGCGATCGACTTCTCAAAACGAATTCTAACTAACAATGGGGGCGGGAGGGAGGGCAACGTTTCCTGAAGCAAGAGGCAGAATCTTCTGGAAGCAAGAACATCACCCCATCAATCTCCACCTCTGACTTCAAGCAGCCTATCCTGGACCGTCATTCAAATCAGCCGGCCCGTCAATCAAGACAAGCCGAACCCCCGGGCCCAGATCCAGTGTGTGAGCTAAGGATTCCTGCCAATAGCCAGGTGAGTTTATGCTGTTTTCAGCCAGACAAGCTGGCTTCTACAGTCTTAAACTCCACACAGACATAGGCATTCATCCACACTCACGCTACTTATCTAAGAAATAAAGACGCGTACAACTGAATGGGCTTAAAGGGGACGGCTTATTTATTTTGAGCAGGGGCGGCCTATTTGAATCTAACTAAAATTTATGTCCCTGCTCTAACTAAGGTGGCGGGCAAAGAACGGCATGCAAGATAAATAACATTGCTGGAAAATAACAAAGTAATAAAAATAACAAACTCCGGATCTAAGGGTCTCCTGCCCTTAATTGCCAAGGACCGGCCACCTGCCAGCGTCCAAGACAACGGCACAATTTGTAAGCGGACTTTTCAAAGGGGGCCACTTGCCCTTAAGGTCAGGGGGTTGACCTTCTGCTTCTGCCCCTGACCTCGCAATATCACTAAGGCAGAGCTCACCACTCTGCCCGCGTCATCAAAAAATTGGGCCACCTGCCCTAAACTACAAATGTCCGCAACAATTTACCCTATCCGAAGTAGATGATCGTTAAGGTCCAGATGTGGGCCCACCTGGATCGGTGATGCCCACATCTCGACATCAACCACCAGCTAAGTGTAGATACAGCTCTAATTTAAACTACCGTTCTTTCCGCCATATCAGTTCAAACTTGAACTGACCCGCCACCAATCTAATGACAAAAACTCCCTCAACTAAACCTCTAAACTTCTCAATGCGTCTATCAAATTCTGAAAAAACAAATCCATGCCGACTATAGAGAGATGCACCCCATCCGGCCTGTACAGGGTCTCGTTTCTAAAGGATATGGCCTCGTGCCTGACGACCACTCCGCCCTCCGATACTATAGCCCTGCCGACTACAGAATTGATCCGCCTCCGTACCAAATCGATGGCACCCGGATTGAGTGCATCTCTCCAAACCCTTCTAGGTATAATCTCTGACCAAAAGAAACGGCAAAATCGCCATTCTCTGATCAGATCCAGCAATAAATTCCTAATCTCAAATCGTATATTGAGACCGGAATTATGCGTTAGGTCGTTGCCCCCCAAGTGAATGATGACAAAAAGTGGGTAACCAAATGACCCAACCGACTCATCCAAAAGACCCCTCAACGCGGACCACCTCATACCTCTACGCCCCAGCCAACGGATAAATCGCGTTTCAGGGAAACGTTCCGTATCCGTGGTTACCTGGGACAAGGACAACCAATAAATAAATGAATGCCCCACCATCCAAATCATATTGGTGTCCAAGCGTTGACCTGTAAGTCGAAATGATAGATAATGTTAGCAAGATTGAAATAAAGGCAAACATATGGCAAAAATTTTAACGGGCCCGGGAGATTCCCTTAAAGGTGATTTTGGAGTTCTATATTAAATTGTTGATAACTACTAGGACTGTGATTTGGGTGATCTATTTAAGACTAATTGATTATTTGACCCACTTAAATTATTTATAATCCCTACTTGTTGTTTCTTATATTGTGGGGTGGGGTGGGGGGTGGGTCGCCCGATTTGACTTGAGGCAAAAAACACAAATCTTCCACCAGTTGGCTAGAGCCTAATTTAAGACTGGTGATAACACAAAAAATTCCTCAAGGCCCCCCAAACACTAAAGCGCGTTTGGGCGAGCGGCTACTCCTCAAATGGGCTCACTGGACTATGTCGGCCTGATGTATCGCTTAAATGCACCAGACCGCCATCTTCCGAGTGCTCGTATGTCGACCTGTGACCAACCCGCCGCAGCGGCTGCCGAAGCGGCGCCGATACGGAAAGAGTGTGTCCCAAAGTCGGCTGGAGAAAGACCCTGATGCAATATACAGCGCCTGAAAACCGACCTAAACTGGAAGTTAGTAAGGGGGGACCCGTCGATGTGCATCAGCCAGGCCCCAGGCAATTGGGGCCGCAACTCCACGTAAGCCAGAGCCGCCGCCACCGGACAGATCCGGCGGTCGCCACTCCGACCCAAATGGACCCACTGACCCCTGCCCGCTACATCGGTCTTTGAGCGCTGTATCTTGCACCATAAACCGTCGTGGTGCACGTCGACATGGCCAAACAGCATAGGCGAGGGAGATGCCCTGGTTGCGGACACCAGTTCGCCTACTCTGAACGCCCCATGGAAAGCCATGGCAAAGGCCAGCCTGAAAAGTCGAACCTCGTAATCGTTTGAGCAAATTACTCTTAGGGACTTCGAGATTCGACGCAACAGGCCGGCATCAATCGGCCGGCGCCTGTCGGGCAAAACCGGCCTGGTTCTGGCCCATCCCTTTAGCATCCTGGAAAGGATGAAAGACTTGGTGATGTCTCTCTTCCCACCAAGACGCAAAAAGAATGATATGCCTGCCAGAGAGCGTCCAACAAAACTTCTGGACTTACCCTCCATGTACAGGTTCCATACGTATAATAATAAGACGCTTTGAGCTCTTACCTGTGCCACCCTGTTCAAGCATGAACTCGCTCCAGCGCTCCCATGAGGCCAGATAAGCTCTAAATGTAGCTGGCGCTAGCGACCGCAGGGCCAGCTCCTCTACCCCTCCAGAGGCACCTGCCATAAAAAAGATGGACATTGTTCACCATACTTCTGGGCTAAAGGCACAAGTTGCCTGAATCTTACCCATTCGAAACGGGACAATGCATCCGCTACATCATTAAGTACGCCTGGGACGTGCTTGGCTCGCAACGTAATGTTGTTCGCCAAGCACATCATCACTATCCGTGCTAAAATACGCAAAACTGGGAGAGAGGTTGACCTTAGTTGCATAATGGATTGGACCACCCCTAGGTTATCACACCAAAAGACAACCTCCCTGTTTCCCAATTCTGCGCCCCAGAGCTCTAAGGCGACCATTATTGGAAATATTTCCAATAATAGCATATTCTTGGTCATGCCGTCTCGTGCCCAAGATTCGGGCTAGGCATCTGCGCACCATCGTCCCGCATAGAATGCGCCGAATCCGGAAGATCCTGCAGCATCTGTATATAATTCCAACTCCGCATTTGCAACGGCTGGAGCTTGCCATATGCATATGCCGTTAAAATTATTCAGAAACATTTCCCACACTTTCAAATCCCTCTTCATTTCTGAAGATAGACGTAGAAAATGGTGGGGTTTGCGAATCCCGACGGTCGCTCGCTGAAGTTTTCTACAAAATATTTTGCCCATGGGTATAACTCTACATGCGAAATTAAACAGGCCCAATAGAGATTGGGCCTGTCTAAGTGTTAACTTAGCAGCCGCGATGGCATAAAGTATTTCGTCATGTAGACGGCGTACCTTATCCAGAGGAAGTTTACACAGACCCAGCTCGGAATCAATTTCAATTCCAAGGTACACCAAATTAGTAGTAGGTCCCTCGGTTTTTTCCCCTGCCACGGGAACCCCGAAATCTTTAAATAAATCAAGCGCTGTTTCTAGTAACCTAAGGCACAGGTCAGAACTTGGAGGACCTACTAAAAGAAAGTCATCCAAATAATGAGTAATGCTGTCAGCTCCCGTCACTTCCTGTAGGCACCACTGCAAAAATGTGCTAAAGCGCTCAAAATAAGCACATGAAATGGAGCAACCCATGGGCAAACATTTATCTATGTAAAAACCCCCATTTAATTTAAATCCCATGTACTGAAATGCGTTCTTATGTAAAGGTAATAGTCTAAAAGCTGACTCAACATCCAATTTGCACATGAGGGCACCAGGACCAATTTTTCGAATGATGTCTATAGCATCCTCAAATAAAAAATAATTAACTGTGCACAAATCGTCATTGATGGCGTCATTGACCGACGACCCTCTAGGACAAGAAAGATGTTGAATCAGCCTGAACTTCCCTTTAACTTTTTTGGGAACCACCCCAATAGGGGACAAAATTAGTCCCTCAACTGGTGGTGTTGAAAACGGGCCTGCCATGCGACCTAATTTTACCTCGGCTTCAACTTTTTGGGATATTATGTCAGGATATTCCATGGCGGAGCGTAAGTTTCCCCTAGTTCCCGTACTAATTGGAGTGGAAACAGGTAATTGAAAACCTTGTGAAAATCCGGACTGCAAAAATCTTGCTCCATCTCTGTCCGGATACCGTTCCAGCCATGGTAACATCCTGACCAATACTATTGGAGTTGGGGCTCTATCCAACGACAGGTGCCGCTGGACCGCGGCTTTGTTTTGTCGTGGACTGAGCCCCACCTCCCCCACCAGTTGGTGGTTTTGTGCAATCCTTGATTGCGTGTGGACCTCCGCATCTGAGACAAAGGTGCCGAAAACGACACCGGTTTCCCAGGCTGCATTGCCCATTATTAAATGAGTAGCACTTACCATGGCCAGGCTTAGTATTACCTCCCTTATTAATGTTATTGTAAGGCCTACTCCCATACTGTCTTACCCACCCCTTATTCTCAGCAGCCCTAATAGGTGTAGCTGATTCGGCAACTCTGCCGTATAACTCTACGTCTTTTTTACCAAAATCGTACACCTCCCGGCCGTGCTGCTTCCTCCTAAACTCTTCGTCATAGACCCGCCAACCGGGACCGACGTAAGAGGTGTAGAGTTTATGAATAAGGAACTGGTATCTCACCAGGTTCACATATTCATCTGGATGTGTCTCTAAATAACAGGCCGCAAAAATAAGTATGCCTCTAACCCAATTATTATAAGTGCGAAAGGCATCCTCGCTAGCGGGTCCTTTCTTCCTTGCGGCTAGGAGGGCCCGCCTATCCTTGCTTGTTAAAGCAAAGATATCTACATAGCGCCCTTTTCTAATCCTATCCCTGGCCCTAGGGCGCAAGCCCCGCTTAACAGCGGTGTTCGCGCACTGTACTGCATCGGACTTGACCGATACATTAGAGGACCCGGAGCTATGGGACCTATATTCTCTACGCCTCTTCCGCCTTCGTCTCCTCGCGACGCCGTCCGAAGATGACTTATCTTCGGAAGACGTCGATGCCAACGAGGAATCTGAGGTTTCATTTCTGCGCCGTCTCTTCCGAGACTTTGCAGATCTTTTTCGCCTAGATTTCTTTTCTACGTATGAATCCTCAGACCCACCACTGCTAGCCCTGGTATTATCATAATTTGTCCAGTCAGGATCATTCGTGGACTCACCAGTATCAGATGATGTTCCCCTCCTTCTTCCACGTACACCCCTTCCTTGACTCGACAATGGTCCTTCCATGGCTTGCTCGGCGGAATCTTGACCTGTCAATAGAGGTTCATTAACAACCCCTATCACAGTTGGGACATTAGACGATACCCTTTCAGCAGAGGAAATGGCATTTGCCCCTCGCGCCGCAGTAATAGTCGGAGCTATTGCTTTGGCTATGAGGTCAGATACTGACTCCAAAGTTGCCGAAGGGGCAGTGCCCCCCTGCCCACCTGGCCCGGTGGTTAACAGAGGAGCCACTGCCGACACCACTGCTGCGCATATAGATGTAAGCGCCGATGTGTCTAATGACACGGTGTTACCCTCTGTGTTCCTCCCTGCAACCGCGTCCGCATATGAGCGACCCGGTTGCCTCCTGGCCCCTTGTGGCGCCCTATTGGTCTCCTTAGCCTTCTCCGCGACCAACCTTTTCCTCGCTGCCCGTCTAGATCTGGCGTTAGAATTTCTAACCCCTTCTACCGGATTCATTTCTGAATCACTTTGTTGGTCCCCGTCACTACCCCCGCCTTCTCCGCTTGGAACAGCAAAGGGAACTTGCTCTTGTGGACCGGATTCGCTGCTTTGCGAATCCACTTCACCTAAATTAGTGCTTGAGGATACGGATTCAGCCGAATCCTCGCTATTATCCTGCCACGTAGCTACGGCCGACTTAAACATTGCAAATTCGGCATCAGTTAACTTATGCCTCATGCCCTCAATAAATTGTCCCCTGGGGTTGCCATCATAATTAATACCACCAGATGGCGCTGCTGCCACATTCCTATTTTTTCCTTTTTTATGGGACCTCCTGCTATTACCCCTTCCTACAGCAGAGGGCGCTCCAGGCATAGAAGTGCCTGCAACACCCTCTGCAGCATCTGTGGCTGCACCCCTGCGGCCAGTTCTACCTCTGGCGGCCATTACACGCCCAGTGCTCATAGGCACTGCACCCCCCTTTTTGTTTTTATTTAGCGCTCCGGTCCCCCGACCGTCGCGCCTTGACTTTTCTCTCCTGCCTGCCTGTCGCGCGGATGCGGGTCCGGAGTGACTCCTGGCACCCGCATCCCTCTTAGCTGATGCGGCGGATGCCTCAGGCCTAGCGCCTGAGCTCCGCCGCGCGACGCTGTTTAACACAGCGGGGACGGGTGCCGGCACATAACCTCTAGCCGCCCGCCCCCCCGCGCGTGACTGGTGTGAGCGGGTTGCCGGAGGGATTCCTGAGCCTCCGGCAGCACCGCCACGCCGCCCTGACCTGCCCTGCACAATCTTGGTAACCGCCGGAGCGGGCGGTCCCGCCCGCGCTCCGGCAGCCCTCCGTCTAGGAGAAGGGGATAGCCCCCTCTCACCGCCTCTGGATGGAGGCCTGGCTCTGGCCCTGCCAGACTCCCCAAGCTCGCCCAGCGCAGCGTATCTAGCGGGAGCCCCCGCAGTGCGCTTAGGCCTGGCTGACATGCCACAACGCTAAATCAGTTTTAGGCTAGATATAGAACGAGGGAAAGATTTTGAAGTGGTGAAGATAGTTTAGCAGTGAGAGTATAGATAAATGGGGTGAGGGAGAAAAGAGATAGGTAGAGAGAATATCAGAAATATTAGATCTCTAACACAGGCTAATAATTGTTCTGTACTCAACAGTCCAACGTTTCCTGAAGCAAGAGGCAGAATCTTCTGGAAGCAAGAACATCACCCCATCAATCTCCACCTCTGACCTCAAGCCGCCTATCCTGGACCGTCATTCAAATCAGCCGGCCCGTCAATCAAGACAAGCCGAACCCCCGGGCCCAGATCCAGTGTGTGAGCTAAGGATTCCTGCCAATAGCCAGGTGAGTTTATGCTGTTTTCAGCCAGACAAGCTGGCTTCTACAGTCTTATTATGAGTGGACTCAAGTGGATTTGCTGTAATTAATTCGATTCTCGAATTGCAAAGAACAAAAGTGCGGAAGAGAACATCAGCAAAAGGCTGCTATTCAGCTGTTTATGGCCGCAAGTCATGGGATCGGTGTGTGATAGGATACAGTCAGTCATGGGTGATTTATAGGGTCACAGACCGGAGTTCCTATATATAACCCCACAATGGGACTGATCTATACACAAGAGTCTTCCCTGGTTACGGATTCTTACAAGATTTGAAAATATTTCTATTCCAGCAGAACTTAAACCAGGGTTGCCGACTTTCTCATTCTCCTCTCCGGGAGAAGCCCGGAGAGGAGAGATTCAGTAGCCGTTCAGGGGGCGGGGCTTAAGCGTGACATCACTAAGCCCCGCCCCAATGCTGGTAAACAGGCGAATTCAGTGATCTCCGTGTAGGGGGCGGGGCTAAAATGACGCAATTGTGTCATTTTAGCTCCGCCCCCTCCTCTGAGACCCGAGGATTGCGGCATTTAAATGCCGCGATCCGGGGGCCAGCGGGGGTCCCCCCTGAATCCGGGAGGGTTGCCCACCCTTCCGGGGGGCCGGGAGGGAGCCCCGATTTTCGGGAGACTCCCGGAAATTTCGGGAGGGTCGGCAACCCTGACCTGCCCATATCAACCAATCAGATTCTACTTCTTATTTAATTAGCACCTTCTAGAACAGGTAGCGGGCGAGATGTAATAGGGTGCGAATTTGTATAGGCAGCTAGAAAAAAAAAAAACGAACCATATCGCACATATATTATGCATATGTCACGTGCGGTTTTCGGCCAAAATTTTTAGGCCAAGCCAGAAATCACTTGCGATTTCTGGTGATTTTTAGGTAACGGGATCTCACTAATCTGTACGCAGATCTCACTAATCTGTACGTGGATCTCACTAATCTGTACGCGGATCTCACTAACCTGTACGCAGATCTCACTAATCTGTACCCGGATCTCACTAATCTGACCACGGATCACAATAATCTGACCAGGGATCACACTAATCTGTATGCCGATCTCACTAATCTGTATGCAGATCTCACTAATCTGTACCCCGGATCTCACTAATCTGACCACGGATCTCACTAATCTGTACGCGGATCTCACTAAATTGACCATGGATCTGTGCCCGGAACTCACTGATCTGTGCCCGGAACTCACTGATCTGTACGCGGATCTAACTAATCTGTACGCAGATCTCACTAATCTGTACCCGGATCACACTGATCTGTACGTGGATCTCACTAATCTGTACGCGGATCTCACTAACCTGTACGCAGATCTCACTAATCTGTACCCGGATCTCACTAATCTGACCACGGATCACAATAATCTGACCAGGGATCACACTAATCTGTATGCCGATCTCACTAATCTGTATGCAGATCTCACTAATCTGTACCCCAGATCTCACTAATCTGACCACGGATCTCACTAATCTGTACGCGGATCTCACTAAATTGACCATGGATCTCACTGATTTGTACGTGGATCTCACTGATCTGTACGCGGATCTCACTAATCTGTACCCCGGATCTCCCTGATCTGACCGCGGATCTCCCTGATCTGACCGCGGATCTCCCTGATCTGAACGTGGATCTCACTGATTTGCAAGCGGATCTCACTGATCTGAACGCGGATCTCCCTGATCTGAACGCGGATCTCACTGATCTGAACGCGGATCTCACTGATCTGAACGCGGATCTCACTGATCTGTACACGTCAGCTGCTGGGGACACTGGGAGGGATCCCATTGGTGCTGATCGGGAAAAAGAAGCCCATAGGGTTCTATTGGGCAATCCCTTCCACAGATAGCGTTGCCTACCGGTTCCAAGCACTGAAATGTTTAGTGTTGCGGCTCTTGGTGCATATGCGAAATGCAGCTACACCTTCAACATTGGCAACAGTTCGACATGCACTGCCAGGCCCGGCGACAGGGGGGGGGTTCAAGGGGGACATCTGACCTGGGCCCCAAAGCTCTGAGGGGCCCCATGATCACGGGGCACAAAAGAAAATCCACTCTTTTTTAAAATTATGCTGTCTGCTCCGCCGCTGGCTCGGAGCAGACAACAAACATGCAGAGCGATCACCCTCTCTCCTCCCTCTCTCCCCCCCCCCCCCGGCCCTGTCATCTGGTATTTGTCATCTACAGTAGCTGCGGAAGCCAGGGCAGGCAGAGGATGGCTCTGCTCCTGTATGCTGCTGAGCATGCAGCAGGAGCTAAAAGAAGATGAATGCCCCCATACAGACTACACAAAGATGGCCGCCGCCCACCAATGAGAGAAGCCAGGGTTTCCTTCTCCAGGAAATATAGAATACAGAAAAAGGGGCGGAGCTTAACGGAGGAGTGTGAGGGGAAGATGTGCAGGAAAAAGGTCCAGAGGAGAGAACCTGCTTAATGCCTACTGCACCTTTTTATTAACCAGGTAAGTGCCTTGGGGGAGGGGAGAGAGTTTCTATCTAATATCTATCTATCTATCATCACTCTGATCTATCAGAATTAGTTTGTAGAAAAAAAAAATCTGTGTGGACAAAATCTGCCGGCCCTGTGCACTGGGTCAACACTAACAACATGACGACATTGCAATGGTCGACAGATGATGAGTTTTTCAGGTTTTGGGGGGGGGATACCTTGGATCCCGTAACATCCAAGTGGACTCTGATTGTGAAAGGGAAAGGCTTCAAGGCACCTGGCCGGAAGAGAGCCATGAGAGGGTACGCGCTATCCTAATTTGGGTCCATGTACTCAGGTGTCGACACTGACACCTGAATTTTTTTTTTTTAAATTCATGTAGACCTGTTCATGTGTCAAACTTTCCCATGTCGACATTTTACGTGTGTCGACCTTTTGTCAATGTCGATCTATTGCATGTTGACCTTTTGTCAATGTCGATCTATTGCAAGTAAATGTTGACATTGTGCATGTTGGCCTTTTGGTGTCGACCTAGATGCTGCTGATCCTTCAATCCACACCCCCTTATCTCCTACATCTCAGCTTCTCCCATTACTGGCGCGAGGACATCTTGTGGCCATAACAGTTATTGCAAATTTATGACACGATTACATTGTACATATAGATAATTATTTTAAGGCCTGCAGACCGCCCCCGTCCCGTCCCCCCCCCCCCCCAAAAAAAAAACCCAGAGCGGCATAACTCCCAACTGCCCCGTTTTTTGCGGGACCATCCCGGTATTTTGGGGTGGTTCCGTCCAGGACTGCCAGTGTCCCTTGGCGGGGGGGGGGGAGTTGGATGTACCCTGAGCCTGAACGCAGTAGACGCTGTGCGCATGTGCACAGCATCTATTTAGCATTGCAGACAGGTGGAAATCAGGGACGCATCATCCCATGAGGCCACGCCCCCTTTTTATAGGCCACACCGCGCGAGTGTGCCGTTTTCAAGATCACAAAAGTTGGGAGGTATGGAAAAGTTGGGAGGCGTGCTGTAGTACACACACGCAAGGCAGTCCTGCGATGAAGTCCTGCAACTTTTTCTATTTGCACGCCGCTTGCAAGGTGATTGACAGGAAGTTGGCATCTGGGGGTGGTAACGGCTGTTTAGGGGAAGTGCTAAGAAAAATGCAGGCGTGCCTAGGAAACCGCTGGGAGTGTCCAGGAAAACACTGGGAATGTCCAGGAGAGCGTTAGCCGTGCCTGAGTGTGCTAGGGGAGGGTGTGTGACGTCAGCTCCGGGTCGGATATACCTTTTTCCAGCGCACCACTGAGTAAGTCTCTGGCTACGCAATGACTGGTGCCCAGATGGCGAGCCTGTTACCATGGCTTTTGGACATATTTGTACCCATACACATTCGCACAGCGAGCACTTTGATTTGCAAGGCGGGATTTCATTCTAGCAGGGCGGCAGCTGAATGCTGACCGATCCAGATTTGCTGCCATATGATCAGGCCTGAATCGGGCAATATGAGGAGAGTTAGAGACTGAGTGGCGGCAATTTCCCAAGGATCATCATTAGATCAGTACAAATGTGGCCAGCGGTCCCGGGAAGCTGTCCCTGATCCTTCCCTCCACCAACAGCGGCGTAGTGAGAGGTTTGTGCGAATAGGGTGGCGTTAGCTCAGCGCATATCTGCCACATACCCACATATCCGCTCCTCCCCAGGCGCTACCAGCCTCATCTATCACAATCCCATTATCCATAGTCAGCAATGTACGATCACTACATTAGGATTCATTCATTCCCAGAACCCTTGGGTCTTGCCGCGAAAGGGTTAATCCGTCATGTCCCCGAGAACCCGGAGTGTCCCTGAGGTCCCTGAGTGTCCCTGTGCTGCCGCTATTCTGAGGCGGCCTGTCTGGTAAATACACAGCTCCCTCCTCGCCCAGTGACACCTTAATAACAGAGCGTCTGGGGAGCGATGTACGTAATACCGACACCGGGATCTCACTAGCAACGGCCCCTGTGGTGAATTATTCAGCATGTAACAACTAGAATCAGGTAGATGGAAGGGCACCAACGCTGGCTGGACACCTGTGAACGCACACGTGCCCCTGTCTGTCCATAGCATATAGGGCACAGGCAAGCAGGAGGCCTGGCATGAGAATGCCATGTTCTGAAGCACCAGGTGACCCATATGGGGGTCACAACGCCCCGCTGGCACAAGGAGTATGGTGAGCTGGTAGATGTTAGCGGATACAGGGGCTAGGGGCCAGATGCACTAAGCGTCAAAGGTGATACAATGGAGAGTGATAAACAGCCAGCCAATCAGCTCCTGCCTGCCATGTCACAGACTGTGTTTGAAAAATGTCAGGCAGCAGCTGATTGGCTGGTTGTTTATCACTCTCCATTTTATCACTTTTGAAGCTTAGTGCATCTGGCCCTGTGTGAGGTCTGAGAACAAGATGCCAGGGGGCTGGCACGGCACAGTGCTGCTGTTAGCCCTGGCAGGGATACAAGGTGTAGTGCTATCCAGTCAGATACCTCTGCCACATTCAGCTGTGGCAAGATGGAGGCCATTACATAGCTGCGAGGTCACATGTATATACGGACGCGCCTGTGGTTCTGCTAATAGACATCTATAGTCATAGAAATAATTGCTGAAGAAGGAAGTGTGGACAAATTTAGCAAAAAAGGGGCCTGGACACCCCTCATCCCCATTCACCCAATCCCCTACATCAGGCATGTCCAAACTATGGCCCTCCAGCTATTGTGAAACTACACATCCCAGCAGGCCTTGCAATCGTTTTAGCATTCCCTAATAGGAAAAATGTGGCAAGGCATGATGGGACTTGTAGTTTTACAACATCTGGAGGGACATAGTTTGCACATGCCTGACCTACATGATGAAAATGGACCCATCCAAACAGCCCACCGATCAGGATACTATGGCAGCCTCTAAGACAGGCCACCTCATATCACTGGGGAGGCTCAGGGACAGACATGATTTCTGGAGAGGGGGTTTCAAATTCCACCCTTTATGCTGCATGTAGTGGCCAATGGCAGGCTGTGGTGAAGGGGTGTTGCCAGGCAACTGCCCCCCCCCCCCCCTTGCATCTGCCAATGGGTGATGTGTTTCAGGGTGCCTCCCACATATTATTTATATGGTATGCAGTAAAGTGTGGCACAATAGTTAAATCTGGCAGTAGGGGGGTGGACTGAAGAGGATTGGGGGAATGGGAAAGAAAACAAAAACATCTCGCCCACGGCAGCGGTAATTTCCCATGATTCGCGACTTTTCGGGGGAGGGGGCGGGACTAAAGATGAAAATTGTGATATTAAGCCTCTCCCCCTCCTTGAAGACCCGCAAATTACGGGATTTGCAGTACTGGGGGTGGGGCTTGATGACATCTACATCAGGCCCTGCCCCCCGAAGTACTGCTGACAGTCTCCTCTCTGGGAGAGGAGACTTTAAAAGTAGGCAACCCTGAGAGACACAGAGATGGGGCGTGAGGCTGGAGAGACATTTAGGGGCATGAAGCTGAAGTACCCGCACCACTCTGTACTTATCAGTAGCGCTGCCCAAACCAACTATTTCATCATGTTATTAAGACATACCTCCCAACAACGAAGAGGTACAGGGAGGGACGCTGTCGCGTGCCGAAGGTGCCCGCAAATTTTTGGGGCATGGCCTAGCAGGAAGGGGGCAGGGCCTTTACTCGCGACGCTCCCACGAGGCCACGCCCTGTTTTTGCCGCTGTGTGGGCATGAATAGACGCTGTCAGCGTCTATTCAAAGGTGACTGGGGGGATTCCCAACTGCCCCCCATCATAAACACACCGGGACACTGCCGGCCCCAGGCGGGGGCGCGGGAATGTCCCCAAAAAACAGGACATTCCCGAGGAAAGCGGGACAGTTGGGAGGCATTTAAAAATCAAAGGTGAGATTTATCAAGGCTTCGAGAGATAAAGTGGAGAGAGATAAAATACCGACCAATCATCTCCTAACTCAGGATGCGTTCTTTTGACCACCGATATATCGTATTTATCCCGTTACAGGCTGACCTACAAAATAACTTGTTGGAATCCGATTGGCTGGTAATTTATCTCTCTCCACCTTATCTCTTTCCAAGAGCTGATAAATTTACCCCAAAACCCTTCCATACAGTGGCTGAGAATATTGCACACATGATATACTGATACATGATTCAGGACCAGCCCCCCGCCGTGCTCTGCGTGTCGTACAGTGGCGTGGTGGTGTGATCGCATGACGTCTGCTGACTACAGAGTTGCCTGCAGGTCAGGCGTGTAGTCATGTAGTCTGGCCTTGTCCCAGAATAACTGTCGGAACAATGTGTGACATTGAATGTTTCTGAGCCTTATCTCTGGGGTCAAAGGTCACAGGAACACGGGGTAATTCGGGTAATTCTGTAGCTTTATGCCGGCTGGCTAGTCATGGTTTACCATAAGCTCAGACCGCAGGATTTGGAGGAAGCAAATACAAAAAAAACCCCAAGATATTTGTATTACGTAACTTGGATTTCTCTAGAATATTAGTCAGGATAAAAGTTACACTGTACAATCTGATAATAAAGTTACGAGAAGGTTACGGAGTGATAGGCGGAGGATGGGCCCAGCTGTATAGTCTCAGGGTATGTCCTGGAGACCAGTGGCCAGTCCTCTGTCATCACCACTTTCTGACCTGTGCAAAGGGTGCAATTCACGTAATCCAAGCCAGCCCGTTGATGTCATTTGTGGCGGCATATACTTTGTCCCGCCCCCACATGGAAGAAGGGATGGTCATCGGTGCCTTTGCCATCGATGGCAAAAGTGCAACTGGCCATCGATAGTGTAAAACTATGCAATGGGTGACCACCGATAGTTTTACATATCGATGGTCATCTATCATGTTTTAGTGATTGGCCTGTGGGCCAATCAAAGCACATGGGCGGGGCTTCAAGGGTGACCGGACGGAGCTATGCCCAATGTCACGGCACTTTGATTACAAAAAAAGAAAAACATTGGGCTTGCTGTGCCATCGATGTAGGGAAACCATCTGGTTCTCCCCCATCGATGGCAAAAGTATTCAACATCGGCCATCAACCATCGACAGTTGTCTGATCAGTCGTGACTGGGAGCAGAATGCGTTGTGAGGCGACAGGTCGGATATACAGCAGCTGGATTGTACGACGGATTGTGCGGACATAGGCCCTTATTAATCTGGTTAACTCGCAAAGTCAAATTCCTTCTCAAATGGACAAAACCATGTGCACTGCAGGTGGGGCAGATGTAACTTGTGCAGAGAGAATTAGATTTGGGTGGGGTTTTACTACAAAGTGAAATCTATATTGCAGTGTAAAAATAAAGCAGTCAGTATTTACCCTGCACAGAAACAAAATAACTCACCCAAATCTAACTCTCTCTGCACATTTTACATCTGCCCCACCTGCAGTGCACATGGATTTTTCCATTTGAGAAGGAATTTGCCTCATTGTGAATACATTGGGGCATCGCGAACATCGCAGCTTAGACGCCGTCGCCGTCCACTGCCCGTCTGAACGCCTGCCCTCCCCCTGCCGACGTTTCCCCTCGGTAACATGCCAGGGAATGTGTAACGAAAACACATCGTCGCATGCCTCCGACCACCTGATTTATTTCTCCAGGCTTCACAAATAGAAGTTAGTGAAAATTGACTTTTACTGCGCCTGAACGAAGATGGGGTGGGCAGCATCGGCCAACCTGCATACCCATGGTAACGCCAGTGTTTTCATGGCGACGCCCATAAAACGCTGGGCATTCCCATGGGCTGGTACTTTATCTCTCTTAACTTTATCTTGCCATACGTTGATGCTCTGGAGGGTGTGGTGCGGGGAATCTACAGTGTCTAGGCAGACAGTCATATAGTTTAATCCAGGCATGTCCAAACTATGGCCCTCCAGCTGTTGTGAAACTACACATCCCAGCATGCCTTACCAAAGTTTTAGCATTCCCTAATAGCTGTGGCAAGGCATGATGGTACTTGTAGTTTCACAACAGCTGGAGGGCCACAGTTTGGACATGACTGGTTTAACCCATATAGTTGACATGTATTAAGCAGGGTTGCCGACCCTCCCGGAATTACCGGGAGGATCCAGAAAATCGGGTCCTCCTCCCGGCCCCCCGGAAAGGTGGGCAACCCTCCCGTATTCCGGGGGACCCCCACGCCACCCCCCGATTGCGGCGTCTTCCCCATACCTTTTGGATTGAAATCGTCAATCCGCGGGTGTCAGAGGAGGGGGCGGAGCTAAAATCGAGTCATTTTACCATCCTGGGGGCGGGGCTTAATGATGTAAAGCTCAAGCCCCGCCCCCCGACCTGCAGCTGGAAGTCTCCTCTCCGGGCTTCTCCCGGAGAGGAGACAGAAAAAGTCGGCAACCCTGGTATTAAGTCAACAGGGACAAAAGGCTGAGAGGCCAAAGTTCAACCTGCCAATGGCACAAACTTAATACCCAGGAAACTACTGAACAGGAAAATGAAACTACTACTTAACCTAACCCTAACCCCCCCGCAGCTTTACCCTTTGGCCACCCCCACCCTCTTGTTGGGATTCTGGTGCCGCTCTCTTAGCGGATGTCGGGATGTAAAGGTGCCCACACACTAGAAAGATCTGCGATCATAAGACATGCGCATAAATTAGCCTTGAAATCTTTTATCTGTCCTGGACAGAAGATTTCAGGCAAGTGCACATCTTCACCAAAGATTTCTCTTAAGATCCCGTGTGCTATCCTGTGGATCTTTTGTTAAATCTTCTGATCTTTCGTGCAGCATGTAAGATCAAAAGATTTAGCAAAAGATCCACGGGAGCGCGCATCAGACCAAAATCGGCCCAAAAATCTTTCTAGTGTGTGGGCACCTTAAAGGCCCCCATACATTAGGCCGACTTGTCCTAAGGACAAGTCGGACCCAATTCTCCTGCGAGCTGCCCGGCAGCTCCCCGGGAGGCTCACACACAATTTGGCACTTGATGAGTCAATTTTTACATGTGATAAATCGCTTGCGATTTATCACATGTAAAACAAATGGGGAGCTGCAGGGCGGTGAGGAGCAGTGGGGCGGGTAGTGGTGATGCCAATGAGGAGCAGGTGGGGTGCAGCGCCAGTAGTGGGGATGGGCGGCGGGTGCCGGGTGCGGCGAGTGCTGCTGACCTGGCCGGGCATGTGAGCACAAATAGTGGGGGCGGGCGGCGGGTGCCGGGTGCGGCGAGTGTTGATGACCTGGCCGGGTATGCTGCGCTGCCGCTGTGGGACGGGACGGGCAGTGCAGTGGCGGCTATTAGATTTTCAAAATACCTGTCAAATGACCTGCCGTTCTCTGATTGGCTGAGAGAGGGGCCTTAAGAGTCAGTATAGGTGACTGCCGGGTGCTGACTGCCTGCTGACTGCAGGAGCCCTGACAAGCTGCAGCCAATGTTCCCCGGCCTTGATATTGGTATACACAGTATAAGACGTGCCGGACACGCGTGTAATAAGGATGTAATAAGGAAGTAAACAAATTATATCACCGCAAACAAACAACATTTTATTGTTACCGCGGGAAACGTCTCCCAGAAACAATTACTGATCCACATAAATATTTAATTATATTTATCTATTTGTACATGAGAATGTGCAGGCACGGCGGCAGACACTGCCAAACGCTGAAATACAGCCCTGTGCCTCCTTCTACGCCACTGGTAGCACATCTCCATCGGGCTCAGAATCAGGCCCATTGTACACTGTTAGCAAGACAACATCAGACTCAGAATCAGGCCGATTGTACACTGTTAGCATGACAGCATCGGGCTCAGAATCAGGCCCATTGTACACTGTTAGCACATCTCCATCGGGCTCAGAATCAGGCCCATTGTACACTGTTAGCAAGACACCATCAGACTCAGAATCAGGCCCATTGTACACTGTTAGCACATCTCCATCGGGCTCAGAATCAGGCCCATTGTACACTGTTAGCAAGACACCATCAGACTCAGAATCAGGCCCATTGTACACTGTTAGCATGACAGCATCGCTCAGAATCAAGCCCATTGTACACTGTTAGCATGACAGCATCGCTCAGAATCAGGCCCATTGTACACTGTTAGCACATCTCCATCGGGCTCAGAATCAGGCCCATTGTACACTGCTAGCAAGACAACATCAGACTCAGAACCAGGCCCATTGTACACTGTTAGCACATCTCCATCAGACTCAGAATCAGGCCCATTGTACACTGTTACCAAGACACATCAGACTCAGAATCAGGCCCATTGTACACTGTTAGCAAGACACATCAGACTCAGAATCAGGCCCATTGTACACTGTTAGCAAGACACCATCAGACTCAGAATCAGGCCCATTGTACACTGCTAGCAAGTCACCATCAGACTCAGAATCAGGCCCATTGTCCACTGTTACCAAGACACCATCAGACTCAGAATCAGGCCCATTGTACACTGCTAGCAAGTCACCGTCAGACTCAGAATCAGGCCCATTGTCCACTGTTACCAAGACACATCAGACTCAGAATCAGGCCCATTGTACACTGTTAGCAAGACACCATCAGACTCAGAATCAGGCCCATTGTACACTGTTACCAAGACATCATCAGAATCAGGCCCATTGTACACTGTTACAAGACACATCAGACTCAGAATCAGGCCCATTGTACACTGTTAGCAAGACAACATCAGACTCAGAATCAGGCCGATTGTACACTGTTAGCATGACAGCATCGGGCTCAGAATCAGGCCCATTGTACACTGTTAGCACATCTCCATCGGGCTCAGAATCAGGCCCATTGTACACTGTTAGCAAGACACCATCAGACTCAGAATCAGGCCCATTGTACACTGTTAGCACATCTCCATCGGGCTCAGAATCAGGCCCATTGTACACTGTTAGCAAGACACCATCAGACTCAGAATCAGGCCCATTGTACACTGTTAGCATGACAGCATCGCTCAGAATCAAGCCCATTGTACACTGTTAGCATGACAGCATCGCTCAGAATCAGGCCCATTGTACACTGTTAGCACATCTCCATCGGGCTCAGAATCAGGCCCATTGTACACTGCTAGCAAGACAACATCAGACTCAGAACCAGGCCCATTGTACACTGTTAGCACATCTCCATCAGACTCAGAATCAGGCCCATTGTACACTGTTACCAAGACACATCAGACTCAGAATCAGGCCCATTGTACACTGTTAGCAAGACACATCAGACTCAGAATCAGGCCCATTGTACACTGTTAGCAAGACACCATCAGACTCAGAATCAGGCCCATTGTACACTGCTAGCAAGTCACCATCAGACTCAGAATCAGGCCCATTGTCCACTGTTACCAAGACACCATCAGACTCAGAATCAGGCCCATTGTACACTGCTAGCAAGTCACCGTCAGACTCAGAATCAGGCCCATTGTCCACTGTTACCAAGACACATCAGACTCAGAATCAGGCCCATTGTACACTGTTAGCAAGACACCATCAGACTCAGAATCAGGCCCATTGTACACTGTTACCAAGACATCATCAGAATCAGGCCCATTGTACACTGTTACAAGACACATCAGACTCAGAATCAGGCCCATTGTACACTGCTAGCAAGTCACCGTCAGACTCAGAATCAGGCCCATTGTACACTGTAGTACATCTCCCTTGGACTCAGAATCAGGCCCATTGTACACTGTTAGCATGACAGCGTAGGACTCAGAATCAGGCCCATTGTACCCTGTAGTACATCTCCATCGAACTCGGAATCAGGCCCATTGTACACTGTTAGCACATCTCCATCGGCCCCAGAATCAGGCCCATTGTACACTGTAAGCAGGACACTATCGACCCCAGAATCAGGCCCATTGTACACTGTTAACATGACACCATCGACCCCAGAATCAGGCCCATTGTACACTGTTAGCACCGCTGCTCTGTAACTAGATGGCCCTCTGTAACCTTTACTGGTAATTAGGGGCCAGATGTATCAAGCTTCAAAAGTGATAAAATGGAGAGTGATAAACAACCAGCCAATCAGCTCCTACCTGCCATGTTACAGGCTGGGTTTGAAAAATGACAGGTGGGAGATGATTGGCTGTTTGTTTATCACTCTCCATTTTATCACTTTTTGAAGCTTGATACATCTGGCTTTATATGTGATGTTGGTCAATACGTAATTAGGGGTTGTGCTGAATTACACAATACACCCAGCTGGCAGAGCAGAGGGCGTGTGGGAGATTAGGTGCTGGCCAATCACATGCTGCAGATGGAGAGTATACACCTCACACCTCCGTGTGGGATGAGTTACCAACCAATCAGTCCATGTCATTTTACAGTCTGTTAATGAAAAATGACAATTAGGAGCTGATTGGCTGGTATGCGCATGGTACGCAGTGTGCATGCGTGGGGTCCCCCTGCAAACAAAGCCATCGCCGGCCGTGCGCATGGTGTTCAACAGCAAGCTTCCGATTGTGGGCGTTTTACTGGTGTTGCCTGGCCGTTGGGAGGGAGGGCCCCTGATGGCCGCAGCAGCCTCCTTCTCTTAATCAGTGCTGTGAACGGGGGAAATCCATTCGGTGGTGAGTGATTACAAATGGTTGTCGCCCTGGGATGGGGGGGGGGGGAGACCTTTGCAGGGTGGCGTTTACCTGATCGCTCAGAAGGTTTGCAGCCCAGCGGTCAGTTCTGAATCAGGCCCCATGTGCCGGTTCACTGAGCTTAGCTCCGCCCTGACACCTGTGAAGCCCCACCCCTAGGTTCTGGCCAGTCAGTCAAAGAACATGGATTGGCATCGGTTGGTGAAACGTGCCATACGGCCATTGATAGTAACCATCGATGGTAACCACCCCGATGGCCTCGGGCCTCAGGCATGCTAACTATCTACACACAAGAAATCCCACTGTACAATCGAGTGTGTCGCCTACAGTATACACAGTGTAGACAGCCATGTTGTGGTTGGACCAATATTCATGAGATTGCAGCTTATCGATTCACTGGGAATGACCTCAATGAGCCGCGAGGCACTTGTGTCTCATGCCTCAATGACGTCATTAGTGAACTAATAAGAGACTGAATATTGATTCAGAAGGCGCAGTGTCGGTCTCCACTCTGTATGCATGAGACTTATACGCTCTCAGGTCAATAGATTAGGATTAGGATATTATATCATATACATCATACAGGGCAGCGGTGAGGGAGCAGATGTCAGCGGAGGCCAGATCCCAGGTATCATGACATAGAGCTATCAGGAATCCAATAGGGACAAGGTCCAGGTTATAGACGCGGCAGAAGAAGGTGACACGAAAACCGCTACCTCTATAGCAACATCGTTAAGCCTCGGAGAGAGATAACTGTCATTTTTCAAACACATCCTGTAACATGACAGTTACGGGCTTATTACCTGCTGCTGGCTTTGCTCCTCGAGGTTGAGTTTGACCTCCAGCGACTGACGTGCTTCGAGAAAGGCTTTCCGGTGCTTGCGGTCCGCCATGTAGTAGGACATGATGCCGACGGCAATCGTGCACAGGTAGATGGCGATGTTGGACAGGACCTAGAGGAAGGAGAAATTGGGAATCTTCATCAATAAAGTGGATAGATTATTCTAGCAAGAAAACAAACTCATTGTTATAAGATATTTTGCCTGAGAGCTGCTGGAAATCCTGTAATATATCAATAGAGATGTAACGTACTTGCTTCGCATTAAATCATTTTAAAGAGTAGTTACAGTACAAATAGCAGAGAGAAATGATTCAAACAGTAAATGTGAATCCTTGTTGCTGAAATCGAGTGGTGCGCAGTTCCTGAGCACGGGCTGCAGGTGGCGCTGTTGGCTACTTCTTGCTATAGACTTTGGGGGTACATTTACTAAATTGGGATTTCTGTTGAAGATGGGATGTTGCCCATAGCAACCAATCAGATTCAATTTCTTATTTATTTAGCACCTTCTAGAGAAGATAATAGCTTGGGAGCAGGGCCCTCATACCTTTCACTGTTTATAAATACCAAGTTTGTTGTATAATTGTCTCCTATTGTAAAGCGCAACAGTCTCTGCCATCATCTCGCAGCAATGTATGTGCAACCTCTGTATATGCCTCACAGCAGTGTATGTGCAGCCTCTGTATATGCCTCACAGCAGTGTATATGCAGCATCTCTATACGCCTCGCAGCAGTGTATGTGCAGCCTCTGTATATGCCTCGCAGCAGTGTATGTGCAACCTCTGTATATGCCTCACAGCAGTGTATATGCAGCATCTCTATACGCCTCGCAGCAGTGTATGTGCAACCTCTGTATCTGCCTCACAGCAATGTATGTGCAGCCTCTCTATACGCCTCGCAGCAGTGTATGTGCAGCCTCTGTATATGCCTCGCAGCAATGTATATGCAGCATCTCTATACACCTCGCAGCAGTGTATGTGCAGCATCTCTATACGCCTCGCAGCAGTGTATGTGCAGCCTCTGTATATGCCTCTCAGCAGTGTATGTGCAGCCTCTGTATACGCCTCGCAGCAGTGTATGTGCAACCTCTGTATATGCCTCCCAGCAATGTATATGCAGCATCTGTATACGCCTCACAGCAGTGTATGTACAGCATCTGTATATGCCTCCCAGCAGTGTATGTGCAGCCTCTGTATATGCCTCCCAGCAGTGTATGTGCAGCCTCTGTATATGCCTCGCAGCAGTGTATGTGCAGCATCTGTATATGCCTCGCAGCAGTGTATGTGCAACCTCTGTATATGCCTCGCAGCAGTGTATGTGCAGCCTCTGTATATGCCTCGCTGCAGTGTATGTGCAGCCTCTGTATATGCCTCGCAGCAGTGTATGTGCAGCCTCTGTATATGCCTCGCAGCAGTGTATGTGCAGCCTCTGTATATGCCTCGCAGCAGTGTATGTGCAACCTCTGTATATGCCTCGCAGCAGTGTATGTGCAGCCTCTGTATATGCCTCGCTGCAGTGTATGTGCAGCATCTGTTCTGCCTCGCAGCAGTGTATGTGCAGCCTCTGTATATGCCTCGCAGCAGTGTATGAGCAGCATCTGTATATGCCTCACAGCAGTGTATGTACAGCATCTGTATATGCCTCCCAGCAATGTATATGCAGCATCTCTATACGCCTCACAGCAGTGTATGTGCAGCCTCTGTATATGCCTTGCAGCAGTGTATATGCAGCATCTGTATACGCCTCGCAGCAGTGTATATGCAGCATCTGTTCTGCCTCCCAGCAGTGTATGTGCAGCCTCTGTATATGCCTCGCAGCAATGTATATGCAGCATCTCTATACGCCTCGCAGCAGTGTATGTGCAGCCTCTGTATATGCCTCCCAGCAATGTATATGCAGCATCTCTATACGCCTCACAGCAGTGTATGTACAGCATCTGTATATGCCTCCCAGCAGTGTATGTGCAGCCTCTGTATATGCCTCGCAGCAATGTATATGCAGCATCTCTATACGCCTCGCAGCAGTGTATGTGCAGCATCTGTATATGCCTCGCAGCAATGTATATGCAGCATCTCTATACGCCTCGCAGCAGTGTATGTGCAACCTCTGTATATGCCTCGCAGCAATCATCTCTATACGCCTTGCAGCAGTGTATGTGGAGCCTCTGTATATGCCTCGCAGCAGTGTATGTGCAGCCTCTGTATATGCCTCGCAGCAGTGTATGTGCAGCCTCTGTATATGCCTCGCAGCAGTGTATGTGCAGCCTCTGTATATGCCTCGCAGCAATGTATGTGCAGCCTCTGTATATGCCTCGCAGCAGTGTATGTGCAGCCTCTGTATATGCCTCGCAGCAGTGTATGTGCAGCCTCTGTATATGCCTCGCAGCAGTGTATGTGGAGCCTCTGTATATGCCTCGCAGCAGTGTATGTGCAGCCTCTGTATATGCCTCGCAGCAGTGTATGTGCAGCATCTGTATATGCCTCGCAGCAGTGTATGTGCAGCCTCTGTATATGCCTCGCAGCAGTGTATGTGCAGCCTCTATATATGCCTCGCAGCAGTGTATGTGCAGCCTCTGCATATGCCTCGCAGCAGTGTATGTGCAGCCTCTGTATATGCCTTGCAGCAGTGTATGTGGAGCCTCTGTATATGCCTCGCAGCAGTGTATGTGCAGCCTCTGTATATGCCTCGCAGCAGTGTATGTGCAGCCTCTGTATATGCCTCGCAGCAGTGTATGTGCAGCATTTGTATATGTCTCGCAGCAGTGTATGTGCATCATCTGTATATGCCTCGCAGCAGTGTATGTGCAGCATCTGTATATGCCTCGCAGCAGTGTATGTGCAGCATCTGTATATGCCTTGCAGCAGTGTATGTGCAGCATCTGTATATGCCTTGCATCAGTTTAGGTGCAGCATCTGTATATGCCTTGCAGCAGTTTAGGTGCAGCATCTGTATATATCTCGCAGCAGTTTAGGTGCAGCATCTGTATATGCCTTGCAGCAGTGTATGTGCAGCATCTGTATGGGCCTCGCAGCAGTGTATGTGCAGCCTCTGTATATGCCTCGCAGCAGTGTATGTGCAGCCTCTGTATATGCCTCGCAGCAGTGTATGTGCAGCCTCTGTATATGCCTCGCAGCAGTGTATGTGCAGCATTTGTATATGTCTCGCAGCAGTGTATGTGCATCATCTGTATATGCCTCGCAGCAGTGTATGTGCAGCATCTGTATATGCCTCGCAGCAGTGTATGTGCAGCATCTGTATATGCCTTGCAGCAGTGTATGTGCAGCATCTGTATATGCCTTGCATCAGTTTAGGTGCAGCATCTGTATATGCCTTGCAGCAGTTTAGGTGCAGCATCTGTATATATCTCGCAGCAGTTTAGGTGCAGCATCTGTATATGCCTTGCAGCAGTGTATGTGCAGCATCTGTATGGGCCTCGCAGCAGTGTATGTGCAGCCTCTGTATATGCCTCGCAGCAGTGTATGTGCAGCCTCTATATATGCCTCGTAACAGTGTATGTGCAGCCGCTGTATATGCCTCGCAGCAGTGTATGTGCAGCCTCTATATATGCCTCACAGCAGTGTATGTGCAGCCTCTATATATGCCTCGCAGCAGTGTATGTGCAGCCTCTGTATATGTCTCTCAGCAGTGTATGTGCAGCCTCTGTATATGCCTCACAGCAATGTATGTGCAGCCTCTGTATATGCCTCGCAGCAGTGTATGTGCAGCCTCTGTATATGCCTCGCAGCAGTGTATGTGCAGCATTTGTATATGTCTCGCAGCATTGTATGTGCATCATCTGTATATGCCTTGCAGCAGTGTATGTGCAGCCACTGTATATGCCTCGCAGCAGTGTATGTGCAGCATCTGTATATGCCTCGCAGCAGTGTATGTGCAGCCTCTGTATATGCCTCGCAGCAGTGTATGTGCAGCATTTGTATATGTCTCGCAGCAGTGTATGTGCAACCTCTGTATATGCCTTGCATCAGTTTAGGTGCAGCATCTGTATATGCCTTGCAGCAGTTTAGGTGCAGCATCTGTATATATCTCGCAGCAGTTTAGGTGCAGCATCTGTATATGCCTCGCAGCAGTGTATGTGCAGCATCTGTATGGGCCTCGCAGCAGTGTATGTGCAGCCTCTGTATATGCCTCGCAGCAGTGTATGTGCAGCCTCTATATATGCCTCGCAGCAGTGTATGTGCAGCCTCTGTATATGCCTCACAGCAGTGTATGTGCAGCCTCTATATATGCCTCGTAACAGTGTATGTGCAGCCGCTGTATATGCCTCGCAGCAGTGTATGTGCAGCCTCTATATATGCCTCACAGCAGTGTATGTGCAGCCTCTATATATGCCTCGCAGCAGTGTATGTGCAGCCTCTGTATATGTCTCGCAGCAGTGTATGTGCAGCCTCTGTATATGCCTCACAGCAATGTATGTGCAGCCTCTGTATATGCCTCGCAGCAGTGTATGTGCAGCCTCTGTATATGCCTCGCAGCAGTGTATGTGCAGCCTCTGTATATGCCTCGCAGCAGTGTATGTGCAGCATTTGTATATGTCTCGCAGCAGTGTATGTGCATCATCTGTATATGCCTCGCAGCAGTGTATGTGCAGCCACTGTATATGCCTCGCAGCAGTGTATGTGCAGCATCTGTATATGCCTCGCAGCAGTGTATGTGCAGCCTCTGTATATGCCTCGCAGCAGTGTATGTGCAGCATTTGTATATGTCTCGCAGCAGTGTATGTGCATCATCTGTATATGCCTTGCAGCAGTGTATGAGCAGCATCTGTATATGCATCGCAGCAGTGTATGTGCAGCATCTGTATATGCCTTGCATCAGTTTAGGTGCAGCATCTGTATATGCCTCTCAGCAGTGTATGTGCAGCCTCTGTATATGCCTCGCAGCAGTGTATGTGCAGCATCTGCATATGCCTCGCAGCAGTTTAGGTGCAGCATCTGTATATGCCTCGCAGCAGTTTAGGTGCAGCATCTGTATATGCCTTGCAGCAGTGTATGTGCAGCATCTGTATATGCCCCGCAGCAGTGTATGTGCAGCATCTGTATATGCCTCACATCAGTGAATATGAAGCATCTGTATATGCCTCGCAGCAGTGTATGTGCAGCCTCTGTATATGCCTCGCAGCAGTGTATGTGCAGCATCTGTATATGCCTCGCAGCAGTGTATATGCAGCATCTGTATATGCCTTGCAGCAGTGTATATGCAGGATCTGTATATGCCTCGCATCAGTGTATGTGCAGCATCTGTATATGCCTCTCAGCAGTGTATATGCAGCATCTGTATATGCCTCGCAGCAGTGTATATGCAGGATCTGTATATGCCTCTCAGCAGTGTATATACAGACACTACTGCCTCACAGTACTGAGGTCATGGGTTTGATTCCCACCATGGCCCTAACTGTGTGGAGTTTGTATATTCTCCCCGTACTTGCTTGGGTTTCCTCTGGGTACTCAGGTTTTCTCCCACAATTCCAAACACATACTGGTAGGCTAATTGGCTCCCAACAAATTAACCCTAGAATGTCTATGTATGCGTGTACATGTGGTAGGGAATATAGAGTGTAAGCTCACTGGGCCAGGGACTAATGTGAATGTTCAAATATTCTCTGTACAGCGCTGCAGAATATGTGTGCGCTATATAAATTACTGGTAATAATATTCTATGTACATCGCTGCGGAATATGTGTGCACTATATAAATAACTGGTGGTAATATTCTCTGTACATCGCTGCGGAATATGTGTGTGCTATATAAATTACTGGTAATAATATTCTATGTACATCGCTGCGGAATATGTGTGCACTATATAATAACTGGTGGTTATATTCTCTGTACAGCGCTGCGGAATATATATGCGCTATATAAATAACTGGTAATAATATTTGGTACTTGTTTCCTAGAACGGCCACAATCGTTGGGATCGTGTACCTTTAAGTTAAGGTACACGATCCCAACGATGGACCTGATTTCCTTTGAAATCAGGTCCATTTTGCCGGCAAAGGTAAAAAATCGGGGGCATCGCGTCGGTCGGGACCATTAACATTGGTCTCGACGCGACCGACGCGATGCCCCCGATTTTCCCATAGGCTTCAATGTTAAAATATTTTTTAACATTGAAATCGTGAGCATCGCGTCGGTCTTGTGCCATTATAATGGCACAAGATGAGATGGACTTGATTAAGTCCATCTCACATTGAAAAAAATATGAAATGGGACAATATGACCCATTTCACATTATATATGGCCCCGTCGTCACCCCACGATAGACGCCAACCCGAAGCGTGGCGAGCGCAGCGAGCCCGCGAAGGGCGTCGGTGCGCGTCCTCCGACCTTTTCATTCCCCTACTATCCACGTCGGCGTGGAGTTGAGAATATAAAGTGTGGCGAGCGCAGCGAGCCACCGAGCCCGAAGCGTGGCGAGCGGACCCGTATACCTGTGAAGTTATACGCGTCCCCTCGCGGGGCGCGCTGCGCTCGCCACGCTTCGGGCTCGGTGACTCGCTGCGCTCGCCACACTTTATATTCTCAACTCCACGCCGACGTGGATAGTAGGGGAATGAAAAGGTCGGAGGACGCGCACCGCCGCCCTACGCGGGCTCGCTGCGCTCGCCACGCTTCGGGTTGGCGTCTATCGTGGGGTGACGACAGGGCCATATATAATGTGGGGTTTACGTTGAAAAATTTGGGGGTCTAGGGAATATTTTACATTGAATCCAATGTAAAATCGGGTCCCAGGGACCCTATTCACATTTGATTCAATCAAAAAATCGGGTCGGTCGCGTCGATCGCATCGCATGCGACCAAATCGCATGCGGTGCGATCGACGCGATTTTTCCGTCACGACCACCCCGATGTAAATCGGTGTGGCCGTGCTAGGAAACAAGTACCTAATATTCTCTTTACATTTGGATGTTTTAATACTTGCCTACAGCCCCCTTCTTGCACTGCATTTGGTTGACATCGCGTGAAGCGCCATACCCCCGAACACCCTCCTATATTAAGCCTCGCCCCCCGCACTGACCTACTGCCCCCTTTCATACACTTCCTGTGCCTAAATCTAGGTACACACCAGAAGGATGCAGATCGTGAGCAGATCGTAAGACAATTGTGCGATCGTCTCACGATCTATTGAAGCATACGATCTGCATACGATCTGTTTACGATCTGATCCCGATCTGTATCCAGTTGAATGGATCTTTTACAAATCCTGACTGCAGCAGGTAGGAGCTGAAAAACGACCAAATGAAACGACCACCAAATCGGGTCAATTGAGACCAATTAGTTCCGGTGTGTCCCCCACATTACAGTGATCCCCGTACACTTGTCTCTTGTTTGTTTGCTATACTGCATGCCGCCATATAGAGCCATGTGTCTTGTCTTCCCATAAAAGGTCGGAATAAAGGAATTCCTGGCATTCCTGAAAGATGATATTCTGTATGTCAGGATGGGGCAGGAACCGGCCACTAGCATGAGACGCACACACACACGCTTACATGCACACACACAGGCTCACATGCACACATACACGCACCAGGAGAGGCTTCATTTGCATACAATTAAAAACCAATTACTACCCTGGTATAATCAGCTCCCAAACTGTTCTAGTTTTGAAAACTGTTATAGTATATGTTTTACAGAATTCTTTTTAACCTGGTAAAAAAAAGAGCCCCCATGTCCTGTACACCGGTGACATAACACAGGCAGGGAAGGACCTGTCCCATTTGGTTGTATTAGTTGTTGTGTCTTTGCGCAGAGAACTGACCCTTCTTTTTCTCCAGGGAGCATAGAAACCCTGTCTGCTGTGTGTGCTCGCTACATGTGTGCTCGCTACATGTGTGCTGTGTGTGCTCACTACATGTGTGCTGTGTGTGCTCGCTACATGTGTGATGTGTGTGCTCGCTACATGTGTGCTGTGTGTGCTCGCTACATGTGTGCTGTGTGTGCTCGCTACATGTGTGCTGTGTGTGCTCGCTACATGTGTGCTGTGTGTGCGCTCGCTACATGTGTACTGTGTGTGCTCGCTACATGTCTGCTGTGTGTGCTCGCTACATGTCTGATGTGTGTGCTCGCTACATGTGTGATGTGTGTGCTCGCTACATGTGTGCTGTGTGTGCTCGCTACATGTGTGCTGTGTGTGCTCTCTACATGTGTACTGTGTGTGCTCGCTACATGTGTGATGTGTGTGCTTGCTACATGTCTGCTGTGTGTGCTCTCTACATGTGTGCTGTGTGTGCTCGCTACATGTGTACTGTGTGTGCTCGCTACATGTGTGCTGTGTGTGCTCGCTACATGTGTGCTGTGTGTGCTCGCTACATGTGTGCTGTGTGTGCTCTCTACATGTGTGCTGTGTGTGCTCGCTACATGTGTGCTGTGTGGGCTCGCTACATGTGTGCTGTGTGTGCTCGCTACATGTGTGCTGTGTGTGCTCGCTACATGTGTGCTGTGTGTGCTCGCTACATGTGTGCTGTGTGTGCTATCTACATGTGTGCTGTGTGTGCTCGCTACATGTCTGCTGTGTGTGCGCTCGCTACATGTGTACTGTGTGTGCTCGCTACATGTCTGCTGTGTGTGCTCGCTACATGTGTGCTGTGTGTGCTCGCTACATGTGTGATGTGTGTGCTCGCTACATGTGGGCTGTGTGTGCTCGCTACATGTGTGCTGTGTGTGCTCTCTACATGCGTACTGTGTGTGCTCGCTACATGTGTGATGTGTGTGCTCGCTACATGTCTGCTGTGTGTGCTCTCTACATGTGTGCTGTGTGTGCTCGCTACATGTGTACTGTGTGTGCTCGCTACATGTGTGCTGTGTGTGCTCGCTACATGTGTGCTGTGTATGCTCGCTACATGTGTGCTGCGTGTGCTCTCTACATGTGTGCTGTGTGTGCTCGCTACATGTGTGCTGTGTGGGCTCGCTACATGTGTGCTGCGTGTGCTCGCTACATGTGTGCTGTGTGTGCTCTCTACATGTGTGCTGTGTGTGCTCTCTACATGTGTGCTGTGTGTGCTCGCTACATGTCTGCTGTGTGTGCTCGCTACATGTGTGCTGTGTTTGCTCGCTACATGTGTGCTGTGTGTGCTCTCTACATGTGTGCTGTGTGTACTCGCTACATGTGTGATGTGTGTGCTCGCTACATGTGTGATGTGTGTGCTCGCTACATGTGTGATGTGTGTGCTCGCTACATGTCTGCTGTGTGTGCTCACTACATGTGTACTGCGTATGCTCGCTACTTGTGTGCTGTGTGTGCTCGCTACATGTGTGCTGTGTGTGCTTGCTACATGTCTGCTGTGTGTACTCACTACATGTCTGCTGTGTGTACTCACTACATGTCTGCTGTGTGTGCTCGCTACATGTGTTCTAATAGCCCTTATTCTAGTTGACTCGGACGGATGTGTATTTTCGGACGGGCACCGAGTGTTCTTAGCCCCGCCTACCGTACGGATCGCTCGCACCATACAAATACGGTAAGACGCCGAGCAAATGGAAAACATTGGCCGTCCGTCCGCACGCGCAGCCGTCTGACTCAATCAGAATATTAGCACTGGGACTAATTCAGCATGGATCGCTAATTTAAGAAAACAGACCAAGCGATTGTCGCATTGCGTTGCAGCATTTAGGATGCCAGCAGTCCTAATATTGACCCTGCAGTTTGCTAACATTCGCCACCTGCGGCTGCACACGGACACACGCGCGACTCAGAACCGGTAATATAGCATTAACCAAACAATGATGCTGCAGAAAACGTTATTGAGGCTAATCCTGTTTTATGGTTTCAGCCATATTAAAATAGCATGTGCCTGTGTTTTCCCTAATCTGCCCTGATAAGCGACATAGGCTGCCAGATTGCCAGCTATTTCCATGGGAAGAAATATCCGTGTGACCTCGGTCTACGCTGCACAGGAGATCTACGAAATAGAGCCTTATTCACTAAGGATCGCAGAAGCAGGATGGGTCCTGGCATTGCCTCTGCTTTATTGACAGGCAGAGGCGTTCCCAGGGAGGGTGCGCGGACGGCGTCTCTGGAAACGGAGTACGTCGCCCCTGTTTTCCGGTAGTAGCCAGGCCAAGGAATGTGCCGTATGGCGCAGTTTCCTTGGTCTCACAAACTGCCCTGTGACAAGCAGTCTGAGTAAAGCTGCGATCACAAACGAGCATCGCTAAGGAATGCATAGCTGCTGCAATGTTTGGCTGAATCAGGCCCATAGTCAAAAAGCTGAGAATGCAGTCATTTGAATAACTGAGACATCACTAGCACCAGCAGTACGAACCCACCAATCCAGGCAGAGCATTTCTGCACTGCAAGTCTCAGTCACACTGGGAGTGTTGTAATTGCAGCTACCCAGTAACCCAGAGAGCAGCTACCAGCAAGAAGAGACAGGTGTTACCATGAGCCCCCCCACCTCATGGTAAGACACCTGTCTCTTCTTGCTAGATGCTAGTTCTGTCTCCTACCGGTTATGTATGAAGTATTATATTCATTGCACTTTGGGCCTAATTCAGACTTTATCGTTGTGCTGCGAATATTCAGACTCCGCTGATCAGGTAGTCGCTGACCTGCCAGAGCCAAAACCGGCCCCTGTGCTCTGCTGCGAATACAATCGACCTTTTCACTGTTGACCTTCCCATTGTCGATCTAATACTTGAGATGTTCAGCATGGCCACATAGCAAAACTAATGCAAAGCATCCTGGGATGTGTAGTTCATTAACATCTGGAGGGCCGGTGTTGCCCAGCCCTGTCTTATTTGGTACTTTGCTATTATCAGTGTGTGCTTGGTAAAAACTTTATGCAGGAGAGAAAACTCAGCACAGAGGTTACATGAACCACCGGTTCTACCAACGTTTCTGGAGATCTGATGATGGAGCATTGGCCAATGGGGTGCAAGAGGGGAGGAGTGAGCAGTTAGAAAGTGAAAGGAAGTGATGTAACAGCCCTCTTTGTGTGTTTTTACCAAGGACAGGCAAACTGCTGTATTGGGATCTCTTTATTGTATTGATGTATTGTATTCCTTATTCTTATGTTCTGTATTCATTGCTTTATTCTTTCTCGTTTCCTTTTAATCTATCTCTCCCTCTTTCTCTGATGAAGGCTGTTCCTTCCACTTCAACCCTACTGCAGCTCGGCCTAGTCATGCCATTGCCCTCCCCCCGCCCGGTTTAGTGACCCTGTTGGGGCTGTGGACATTCCACCCTACCCTGCTGAGCACGTCGAGGGCGTCCGTTCTCCCACCGTGGCTCAGGGGTCTCACGCAGGTCCTGCTCCGGACTGCTCTGTGACTGAGGCCGTGGGTGCACTTGCTGAGGTGCAGTAGGCACCTGCTGAGGTGCAGTAGAGGTGCTGTGGTGAGTCCGGGGCAGTGTGATTCCACCCCAGCTGCTGCTTCTGCGCTAGGCCAGCTTCCATTTTGTCTGTGAGTGCCGGTCAGACAGCGGGGAATATGAATTCTGTAAGGGGGGAATGGCCCTCCTGGCCTGAGCCCTAGCCCCCACTCCTTTATAGCGAAGTTGTTACCAGGGGTGTGCACAGGCACGGGGACTCACAGCCTAGGACTGTGACTGGGGCCCATGCCGGTCTGGCATACCGCGCCTGCAGCGTAGGATGTCACCAGTTAGCGTTATTGTTCATGGCCCTGGTTCATCCCCTTCAACCCACGTTACAGTCCCGGGCCTGGTGGCGGTTGACACCCCCCTGCTGCGCCAGATTCTCAGACTATGTCTCCCTTGTGTAGGGCTAGGAGACACTGGCTCCAGAACTCGCATTTAATAACTCAGCGCAGTGCGGCTGCCGTGGGAGCGGCCCGAGAGTTACCCGCGGTGACACTGCAGGTGTTACAACAATTGGTGGGTATTCTGGCCGCCTTGCCCTGCACCTTCAGAGTTCCAGTACGCCGGCAGCCGCGTCAGCTCCACAGCTAACTAATGTGCAGGCACCATTAGGTGCAGTTACGGCACAACTCCTTGCGGCCTTGGGCCTCCAGAGCCTTATGGCTGCTCCCCAGGCGGAGTGTCTGTCTGTTGTCCCTGAGGTTCCTTCGGTTGTTGTGCCGTCCGCTCCAATTGTAACTTTTCCCCCAGAGCCTGTTCTGGTTGTCATGTCTGAAGATGCTGCCACGTCGACTGGTGCGGTGTACGATGTACGAAGTTGGAGGCACTTCAGGTGGGTCCTTTTCTCAGGTTCGGAAGCGCAAATGATGCGCGGCTGCCTCCTCAGGTACCAGTATGGATACCTCGACGGAGGGGGAGGGCCCTAGGTCCCGGCAGCATCAACGTCACTCTGGGCGTCGGCGCCGTCGGTCCCACTCCACCAGTGGTAGCTTTGGTTCTCCACTATTTCCCAATGGGAATGTGGTGCATTGCAAGAACACGGCTGTTCCATTCGGCAAAGGAATGCACCCGGCCCAAGATGGGAGGTAATACTCCCAGGCAGTAAAAAATAGGTGATGGCCATGCGCTCAAAGAACCCCGGCGCATAACACCCAGTATAATTTTTCGGTACTTATGTATTATCTGGGCTCCCATGTTAAAAGCAATAAAGTTGGCCTTTAAGAAATTTAAGAAGACGCAGAAGAATGAGGACAAAGAGGTGTATCTTGTTAGACAGAAGGAGGCTAAGAAGGTAATCAGATGTGCAAAAGCACAGGCTGAAGAGAAAATGGCCCAATCAGTGGGTAAAGGGGGGAAAACTTTTTTTAGGTATATAAGTGAAAGGAGAAAAACAAAAAGTGGAATAATAAGACTAAAGACAGAGAGTGGAAGTTTTCTTGAGGGGGACAATGTAATATAATATATATTAATAATTGTTTCTGCTCAGTATTCACTGCTGAAAGAGAGGGGAAGGGGCCACAATTAAGTTGCAAGTATAGTCAGAAAACTGAGGGAGAAACAAGTACATTTACAGAGGAGAAAGTCCTCACAGAACTCTCAAAACTGAAAGTGAATAAATCAATGGGGCCGGATGGGATACATCCAAGGATACTAAAAGAGCTCAAAGGGGAGCTGGTAAAACCAATAACAGAATTATTCAACCAGTCACTAGCTACTGGAGTAATCCCAGAGGACTGGAAAACAGCGAATGTAGTCCCACTGCACAAAAGTGAAAGCAAAGAAGAGGTAAGCAACTATCGACCAGTGAGCCTTACATCAGTAGTAGGGAAATTGATGGAAACACTCTTAAAAGAAAGAGTTGTAGAATATCTCAAAACCAGCAATTTACAGGATCCAAAACAGCATGGGTTTACTGGGGGAAGATCATGTCAAACAAATCTTATTGACTTTTTTGACTGGGTGACTAAAGTAATAGATCAAGGTGGGGCTGTAGATGTAGCTTATCTAGACTTTAGTAAGGCTTTTGACACTGTCCCACATCGCAGACTGTTAAATAAACTTGAAAGCTTGGGATTGGATTCTAAGATAGTTGAATGGATAAGAGCATGGTTGCAGGACAGAAAACAGAGAGTTGTAGTAAACGGAGTACAGTCAAAGGAGGGAAAGGTTACAAGTGGAGTACCCCAGGGATCTGTACATGGACCGGTGCTTTTTAATATCTTTATTGGTGATATTGCAAATGGAATTGAGGGTAAAATGTGCCTTTTTGCAGATGACACAAAGGTATGCAACAGGGTAGACACACCAGGAGGGGTAAAACAAATGATTGATGATCTAGGTAGATTAGAGGAATGATAAAGAGCATGGCAACTACAGTTTAATGCCAAAAAATGCTAAATCATGCACTTGGGTTGCAAAAATCCAAAGACTAAATATAGTATAAATGGCACTATAATGGAAACTACTGAGGGAGAGAGGGATCTAGGTGTCATTATTTCAGGGGACTTAAAGGCAGGTAGGCAGTGTAACAAAGCAATGAAGAAGGCAAGTCAGATGCTTGGTTGCATAGGGAGAGGTATCAGCAGTAGAAAGAAAGAAGTAATAATGCCACTGTATAGGTCATTGGTACGACCTCACCTAGAGTATTGTGTTCAGTTCTGGAGGCCATATCTCCAGAAGGATATAAATACATTAGAGACTGTACAAAGAAGAGCAACTAAAATGGTGCATGGCCTACATCACAAAACGTACCAGGAAAGACTAAAAGATCTTAATATGTATACTTTAGAGCAGAGAAGAGAAAGGGGGGACATGATAGAAACTTTCAAATATATCAAGGGTTTTAACAAGGTACAGGTGGGAGACATTCTTCACAGGAAGAGGAGCAGCAGAACACGAGGACATGCACTGACACTAGGGGGGAGGAAGGTACAGGTGGGAGACATTCTTCACAGGAAGAGGAGCAACAGAACACGAGGACATGCACTGACACTAGGGGGGAGGAAGGTACAGGTGGGAGACATTCTTCACAGGAAGAGGAGCAGCAGAACACGAGGACATGCACTGACACTAGAGGGAGGGAGGTACAGGTGGGAGACATTCTTCACAGGAAGAGGAGCAGCAGAACACGAGGACATGCACTGAAACTAGAGGGAGGAAGATTCAGAGGAAATTTGAGGAAGAATTACTTCACAGAAAGAGTAGTAGATAAGTGGAATAGCCTCCCATCAGAGGTGGTAGAGGCAAATACAGTAGTACAATTTAAACATGCTTGGGATAGGCATATTGATATCCTTCCAAAAAAAATAAGGTTTAAATATGGTTTGAGGTAACATGTTTAAAAAAGGGGCAGACTAGATGGGCCAAGTGGTTCTTATCTGCCGTCAAATTCTATGTTTCTATGTTTAATGCACCCCATTTTTTCATACCCCTACTATCCAACTACGCATGGAGTTGATTTTATATAGTGTGGCGAGCGCAGCGAGCCACCGTGCCCGAAGCGTGGTGAGCGCAGCGAGCCCCGCGAGGGGACGCAGTCCCATAAGAAAAATGGGAGCCCAGATATTACATAAGTACCAATTTTTCTATTCAGGCTGCAGTGGGATGTGGGGACTTAAGCCACACAGAGGATAAACATATCATGGACAACAAACACAGCGCTATTAACTTTAATATGAAATCAGGATAATTTGTAAAATAAACAAAAATGAAAAGTAATATTAATGAAACACATCAATAAAACAAAGCTCATTAGTCAATACACATTCTAAGCATTTAGCCTTATTACTAAGTAATCCGGAGGTAATTCCCACGAAGTGGGATGAGAGTCCTCGCAATGCAGGTTTAGTGATTAGAACAGATTCAGTGGAATATTGCAGCAATGGTTTATGCATACCTCCCAACTTTCATTGATGGATCAGCGGGACCTTGGCGCGCGGCCCCCAAAATTTTGGGGACATGACCTTGTGGTGCATCACTCGTTTTAGGCCACGCCCCTGTTTTGCAGCTGCTGCCCCTCTGCCTGTGGGGAATAGTTGCTGTGCGCATGAGCACAGCGTCTATTCACTGCTGACAAGAGGGTGGTAGCAGGGACACTGCTGGCCCCGGGCAGGATGTGGGAACATCCCCAAAAACTGGGATGTTCCCGCGCTAAACGGGACACTTGGGAGGTATGGTTTATGGGTTTATAACAATGATATAATATAGTTATCACTTTGTTGCAGCGACAATTGTGGTCAATGTCCTCAGCCAAATTTGGTTGGAAATGTAACCACCCAGTGGTGACGGCTGGATTGCGGCTCCCGGGTTGGTCTGGTTAGCAATCCAGTGTCTTGCCTTCTCTCGATCCGCCCACAAGATGGTCACCGAAAGTGCAAAAAAAACTGGTACCATAAACGAAAGAGATCTCTGGCTTACGCGTTTCTCCGCCTCCTACTGCTCAGCGGCTTCCTCAGAGATTGATCCCAGGTATCCATCCGGGAGGGGGCTCCTAAGTAAAGCTGCATCTTCTGTGCGCATTGACTGGATGGCTCGATGGCTGGGGATGTACCCATGCAGAAAGGATGCTGATTTTCTGGACTCTGGTTTTGGGCTTGGCTTCCGCCACCCCTTCCACAGGGATACCTCGACGGAGGGGGAGGGCCCTAGGTCCCGGCAGCATCAACGTCACTCTGGGCGTCGGCGCCGTCGGTCCCACTCCACCAGTGGTAGCTTTGGTTCTCCACTATTTCCCAATGGGAATGTGGTGCATTGCAAGAACACGGCTGTTCCATTCGGCAAAGGAATGCACCCGGCCCAAGATGGGAGGTAATACTCCCAGGCAGTAAAAAATAGGTGATGGCCATGCGCTCAAAGAACCCCGGCGCATAACACCCAGTATAATTTTTCGGTACTTATGTATTATCTGGGCTCCCATGTTAAAAGCAATAAAGTTGGCCTTTAAGAAATTTAAGAAGACGCAGAAGAATGAGGACAAAGAGGGGTATCTTGTTAGACAGAAGGAGGCTAAGAAGGTAATTAGATGTGCAAAAGCACAGGCTGAAGAGAAAATGGCCCAATCAGTGGGTAAAGGGGGGAAAACTTTTTTTAGGTATATAAGTGAAAGGAGAAAAACAAAAAGTGGAATAATAAGACTAAAGACAGAGAGTGGAAGTTTTCTTGAGGGGGACAATGTAATAGCAGATAATATTAATAATTGTTTCTGCTCAGTATTCACTGCTGAAAGAGAGGGGAAGGGGCCACAATTAAGTTGCAAGTATAGTCAGAAAACTGAGGGAGAAACAAGTACATTTACAGAGGAGAAAGTCCTCACAGAACTCTCAAAACTGAAAGTGGATAAATCAATGGGGCCAGATGGGATACATCCAAGGATACTAAAAGAGCTTAAAGGGGAGCTGGTAAAACCAATAACAGAATTATTCAACCAGTCACTAGCTACTGGAGTAATCCCAGAGGACTGGAAAACAGCGAATGTAGTCCCACTGCACAAAAGTGGAAGCAAGGAAGAGGTAAGCAACTATCGACCAGCGAGCCTTACATCAGTAGTAGGAAAATTGATGGAAACACTCTTAAAACAAAGAGTTGTAGAATATCTCAAAACCAGCAATTTACAGGATCCAAAACAGCATGGGTTTACTGGGGGAAGATCATGTCAAACAAATCTTATTGACTTTTTTGACTGGGTGACTAAAGTAATAGATCAAGGTGGGGCTGTAGATGTAGCTTATCTAGACTTTAGTAAGGCTTTTGACACTGTCCCACATAGCAGACTGTTAAATAAACTTGAAAGCTTGGGATTGGATTCTAAGATAGTTGAATGGATAAGAGCATGGTTGCAGGACAGAAAACAGAGAGTTGTAGTAAATGTACAGTCAAAGGAGGGAAAGGTTACAAGTGGAGTACCCCAGGGATCTGTACTTGGACCAGTGCTTTTTAATATCTTTATTGGTGATATTGCAAATGGAATTGAGGGTAAAATGTGCCTTTTTGCAGATGACACAAAGGTATGCAACAGGGTAGACACACCAGGAGGGGTAAAACAAATGATTGATGATCTAGGTAGATTAGAGGAATGGTCAAGAGCATGGCAACTACAGTTTAATGCCAAAAAATGCTAAATCATGCACTTGGGTTGCAAAAATCCAAAGACTAAATATAGTATAAATGGCACTATAATGGAAACTACTGAGGGAGAGAGGGATCTAGGTGTCATTATTTCAGGGGACTTAAAGGCAGGTAGGCAGTGTAACAAAGCAATGAAGAAGGCAAGTCAGATGCTTGGTTGCATAGGGAGAGGTATCAGCAGTAGAAAGAAAGAAGTAATAATGCCACTGTATAGGTCATTGGTACGACCTCACCTAGAGTATTGTGTTCAGTTCTGGAGGCCATATCTCCAGAAGGATATAAATACATTAGAGACTGTACAAAGAAGAGCAACTAAAATGGTGCATGGCCTACATCACAAAACGTACCAGGAAAGACTAAAAGATCTTAATATGTATACTTTAGAGCAGAGAAGAGAAAGGGGGGACATGATAGAAACTTTCAAATATATCAAGGGTTTTAACAAGGTACAGGTGGGAGACATTCTTCACAGGAAGAGGAGCAGCAGAACACAAGGACATGCACTGAAACTAGAGGGAGGAAGATTCAGAGGAAATTTGAGGAAGAATTACTTCACAGAAAGAGTAGTAGATAAGTGGAATAGCCTCCCATCAGAGGTGGTAGAGGCAAATACAGTAGTACAATTTAAACATGCTTGGGATAGGCATATTGATATCCTTCCAAAAAAAATAAGGTTTAAATATGGTTTGAGGTAACATGTTTAAAAAAGGGGCAGACTAGATGGGCCAAGTGGTTCTTATCTGCCGTCAAATTCTATGTTTAATGCACCCCATTTTTTTCATACCCCTACTATCCAACTACGCATGGAGTTGATTTTATATAGTGTGGCGAGCGCAGCGAGCCACCGTGCCCGAAGCGTGGTGAGCGCAGCGAGCCCCGCGAGGGGACGCAGTCCCATAAGAAAAATGGGAGCCCAGATATTACATAAGTACCAATTTTTCTATTTAGGCTGCAGTGGGATGTGGGGACTTAAGCCACACAGAGGATAAACATATCATGGACAACAAACACAGCGCTATTAACTTTAATATGAAATCAGGATAATTTGTAAAATAAACAAAAATGAAAAGTAATATTAATGAAACACATCAATAAAACAAAGCTCATTAGTCAATACACATTCTAAGCATTTAGCCTTATTACTAAGTAATCCGGAGGTAATTCCCACGAAGTGGGATGAGAGTCCTCGCAATGCAGGTTTAGTGATTAGAACAGATTCAGTGGAATATTGCAGCAATGGTTTATGCATACCTCCCAACTTTCATTGATGGATCAGCGGGACCTTGGCGCGCGGCCCCCAAAATTTTGGGGACATGACCTTGTGGTGCATCACTCGTTTTAGGCCACGCCCCTGTTTTGCAGCTGCTGCCCCTCTGCCTGTGGGGAATAGTTGCTGTGCGCATGAGCACAGCGTCTATTCACTGCTGACAAGAGGGTGGTAGCAGGGACACTGCTGGCCCCGGGCAGGATGTGGGAACATCCCCAAAAACTGGGATGTTCCCGCGCTAAACGGGACACTTGGGAGGTATGGTTTATGGGTTTATAACAATGATATAATATAGTTATCACTTTGTTGCAGCGACAATTGTGGTCAATGTCCTCAGCCAAATTTGGTTGGAAATGTAACCACCCAGTGGTGACGGCTGGATTGCGGCTCCCGGCTTGGTCTGGTTAGCAATCCAGTGTCTTGCCTTCTCTCGATCCGCCCACAAGATGGTCACCGAAAGTGCAAAAAAAACTGGTACCATAAACGAAAGAGATCTCTGGCTTACGCGTTTCTCCGCCTCCTACTGCTCAGCGGCTTCCTCAGAGATTGATCCCAGGTATCCATCCGGGAGGGGACTCCTAAGTAAAGCTGCATCTTCTGTGCGCATTGACTGGATGGCTCGATGGCTGGGGATGTACCCACGCAGAAAGGATGCTGATTTTCTGGACTCTGGTTTTGGGCTTGGCTTCCGCCACCCCTTCCACAGGGTGGTGTGTGCTGCGGTACCTAAGAACCTCAAGTCTCCCTTGGATCTCCCTCAGGTAGTGTTGGAAAAGGTGTCAAAGGAAGTCAGTTTGGGTAGAATTGGCTGGCCCTGTTTCTGCCCCTCCCATTGAGGGTCTAGTACCGTCCCCGGTGGGGGTGGTCCCCAAAAAGTAGGCCTGAAAATACCGGCTGATTCAGCATCTGCCATGCCCTCTAGGATCTTCTGTGAACAACGCTATTAGCATGGAATTGTGTCAGGTGCGTTATCAATCGTTTGACCAAGCATTGGCGATCATACAGGAGTCTGGCGAGGGTTCGTTATTGGCAAAAATAGATGTGGAGTCGGCTTTCCAATTGCTTCCGCTGCGTCCGGACTCGTTCAGGTTCATGGGCTATCGTTTACCTCGTGGCTTTTATGTGGAGAAATGCCTGCCCGTGGGCCGTTTGAGCTTCTGTGCAGATTTTGAGTGCTTTAGCAGTTTTTTTGCACTGGTGCGTGGTGGCCGGAATGGGTGAGAATGGGGGGGTTCATTACCTCAATGATTTCCTGTGTGTTGGGCCGGCCATTTCTCCTTGGTGTGATGAGCTGCTTTATTCCATGCAGGCTTTGTTTGTGTTTGGGGTTCCCATTGCGATGGACAAGATGGAGGGCCAGGTCACGTGCCTTTCCTTCTTGGACATCGAAATAGACACCAGGGTGGCTTGCTGTCGTTTTCCCTTGCGAAAAACTGGTCAAGCTGCGGGGTGCTATTGCACTTGCGTTGGATGCTGGTAAGTTCCAATTGCGACAGCTACAGTCTTTGCTCGGGCTCCTGCATTTTGCTTGCAGGGTGGTGCCCATGGGCTGAGTTTTCTGCAGAAAACTCGAGCGATCTATGTCTGGTGTTAGCCACCCCCATCATTTCATGCGTTTGTCTGCAGAGGTTAAGCGAGACTGGCAAGTTTCTAGATCAGTTCAATTGGAATCTTGATCTGGCCGGCTCCCTCCCACAGCAGTCGACAGCTACAGCCGTTGACGGATGCCCTGGGGGCTGTGGGTTTCGGAGTGTTCCTCCACGTATCTTGGTGTGCTGCCTCATGGCCCCTGGAGTGGATTTGAGAAGGTCTTACAAGGAACATGCTGTTGCTAAAACTGTTCCCTATTGTGGTGGCTTTGGAGTTGTGGGGGGGACATATTACACAATTCTAGCATTGTGTTTTGGTTGGATAACCTGGCCGTGGTACAGGCTATCAACCGGCAAAGTTGTTCATCTCTTCCAGTTGTTCATTTGTTGTCCCACTTGGTGTTGCGTTGCCTTCTTCTGAATATTCATTTTTTGGCCTGGCACTTCCCAGGCATTGAGAACTCCATTGCTGACGCACTGTCTAGATACAACTGGGCTCGGTTTAGGTCCTTGGCCCCTATGGCAGATTTGGTCGGTGAGCCCTGTCCTCCTTATGTTTGGCAGGCGATCAGGCTGTCATGGAGGAATAAGCCATGCGGTCCATCGCCCCGAGGACTTTGTGCTGCTATCAGGTGGGATGGATTGATTAGCAACAGTTTCGCTTGGCTGCACCCCAAGCAGGTAAGGGCCTCAGTAAGGCCATTTTGGCCTTTGTGTGGAGCTTATATTCCCTAGGTCATTCTGCAGCAGCTGTACGGCGCATCCTGGCGGGCATATCATTTTTCTCCTCCCTAAATGGGTGGCCTGATCCCTCTTAGTCCTTCCGAGTGTCAGGGGCCTTGCGGGGTTGGCGCCATTCTTGTCCTGCGATTGCAGGCAGCCCGTTGATATGTCACTGCTGCCCCCACTGTTGGGATCCCTCAGGGTAATCTGCCTTTCCTCTTACGAGGTTCTGTTGTTCCGGTTGGCATATACCATGGCATTTCATGGGACCTTCAGAATCAGTGAGCTGGTGGCCCCTTCAAAGCGGTTGCCTCCACCCCTGACTGCGAAGGACGTGATGGTACAGTCTGACCTAATATTTTGCCACCTGCGGAGATCCAAGATGGACCAGGCTGGTAGAGGGCAGTGGCGGGCTTTGCTCCCATGCTCAGTGGAAAGTGTGTGCCCTGTAGAACTGGCGAGAGCCTTTTTGCAGGTGCGTCCAGACCATCCTGGAGCTTGGTTGATGCATGAGGACGGATCACCATTGTCAAAATACCAGTTTTGTCATGTGTTGAATGCGGGCTTGTGCTGCTGGGCCTCAATCCAAGTGAGTTTGGTACGAATTCCTTTCGGATTGGGGCCGCCACATCTGCTGCTGCGGCAGGCCGCTCCGATGCAGAGATTCATGCTTTGGGTCTATGGCGTTCCGCAGTGTTTCGCTGATACTTTCCTCATGGGTTATCTGTTTGTCTGTCAGACCATGGTCAACTGGAGGGCTAACCACTGGCCAACATACTGCGGGAGTCTTTGAGGTTGTTCACTTTCTCCCGGGGCACAATTGGCTTCCAATTATAATTTGACATGGCGTGCTTGTTAGTTTACTCCGGGGGTTTTGTGTTTGTGCCTCAAGGTCTGGTCATCCATGGTCTCTTCCCCCTGTCTCGTCTGTCGGTGTGGTGTGGTTGTTCGTGCTTATAACAGGGTCAGCTTTTGCGAGCATTGCAGGAGTTTGGTGTCCCGGAGGTACTGATACTACATTTGGGTGGCAACAACGTTGGCCGTAATACCGCCTTAGAGTTGTGGTCGGTCATTATACGTGATTTGCACATCATTGCGCAGTTGTTGCCCTCCTGTCTGGTGTGGTCATCAATGTGTACTAGCACGGCGCGCATCGCAGACCATAAGGCATGCGATGGTATGCGATGCGATGGCAGCCGATGTTATACAATTTAAAATTGTATACCATCGAATTGTATGGCATTGTATGCATATACAATGGTATGCAATTTAAAATTGTATATGCTCCCTAATGGGGGCTTACAATTTTAAATGCACCCCCACTATGAACGTGAACCTGAAGCGTGGCGAGCACAGGGAGCCCGCAAGGGGCAGCGGTACGCGTCCTACAACCTTTTCATACCCCCACTATCCACGTCCGCGCGGTGTTGATTTTATATAGTGTGGCGAGCGCAATGAGCCACCGAGCCCGAAGTGCGGCGATCGGACGCGGAATACATGTAAAGTAATACGCATTCCTAGAATGTTCCCCATCCCAACTGCGCTTTAGTAGCTACCCCCCCACGTTAGCTCATACACTTGCGCCCACGTTCTGCCCATCACTCTGCCCATCACTCTGCGTCTTCATCCACACTAATAGTGCTGTCGCAAGAACATTGTGTCTCATGCACAGTACAAAAAGACGTCGGCCAGCTGCATAAACCGCGTATAATTCTGAATAGGGATTGGTTGCTTAGGGATTGCTGCCATATATCAGAGAATTTCCAGCACACTCTCTCTGCTAGTGAATGTCACAGCACAGATATGGGTATAGGAGCGATATGCAGTGCTGAGCGATGGAATGGTACATCGCTACAAGAATCAGCATGTTCTGGCAGCCACAGGTATGCTGGCACTTCTAGTTCTACAAGCTTACTCAACCATTTATGTCTGCCAGGTGTGGGCGTTAGTGACTACTACTACAAAAAGTTTTTCTTCAATGTATTATTTATTACCTATTGTTTATATAGTGCACACATATTCCGCAACGCTGTACAGAGAATGTTTGTCAGTCATATACGTCTATTGTAATCTCCAGAAGCTGCGGGGAGACTCCCACTTTTCCAGGTAGTCCCCCAAACCCCCATAATGGTAGGTCTATAGGCCTGATTCTAGTTCACTCGCAAAAGCAAATGCCTTCTTTAATGGACAAAACCATGTGCACTGCAGGGGGGGGGGGGGGGGCAGATGTGCAGATCACCAGAGGATACTGCGGTCAAACATGGGGAAGTTGGGATGACCCCAAACCGCAAGGCAGAGGGAGGTCCACTGAGCCTAACTCCTTTGGGATTTGATTAATAAAAGAGAACATAGGCCCCTTAACCAACATCAATGGAAATTGCTTTACTGAGTATTAGGACAGAACTGTTAAATACATTTTTCTCATCTGTGTTTACTAGGGAGGAGCCTACAGTGGAACCCAGAGGTACCATAAATGGGATGAGCCTACTTGACTTTAGTATTGAATTAAAACAAACAAATCCCCAGGTCCGGACAGGATTCATCCTAGGGTTCTAATGGTATTAAGGGAGGAATTAGCAAGCCCTCTGTATTACATTTTTGTGAACTCATTTTCATCCGGTAAGGTGCCAAAGGACTGGAGAATAGCAGATGTAGTACCAATATTTAAAAAAGGAAAAAGGGACGACCCAGCTAACTACTGGCCTGTGAGCTTAACATCAATAGTAAGTGAATTATTTGCGGGAATATTAAGGGATGTTATCCAAAAACATTTGGAACTGCACAGTATAATCAGTATTAACCAACATGGGTTTGTGAAAAATCGCTTTTGCCAAACAAATGTAATAAGTATCTACAGTATGAGGAAGTTAGGAACAATCTAGACAATGGAAATGTAGATGTGGTCTTCCTGGATTTTGCAAAGGCTTTTGATACAGTGCCACATAAGTGGTTGATAAATAAATTGGAGGAACTGGGCCTTGGGGTCAAAATTTGTAGATGGGTAGGGAACTGGCTGCGGGATAGAGAACAGAGAGTGGTTGTAAATGGTGTAGTATGTGGAGGGCCACAAGGGTTGGTACTAGGGCCTCTTTTATTTAACATATTTCTAAATGATATTGGGGTGGGTATACTCAGCAATGTATCCATCTTTGCTGATGACACCAAATTGAGCAGGGTGCTTAGAACAGATGAGGATGTATCTACGCTCCTGAGCGATCGAAATAAACTAGAAGAGTGTACAAAAAAGTGAAAACTGAGGAAGGACTCAAGGACATGTGGGCATGAGTTTAGATTAGAGGAAATAAGATTCGTCCCCTAAAGGGGCATACACACACAGAGCACATTTTTGCTATTTTCTAAGCAATCTGACTAGATTGCTTAGAAAGTAAGCACAGATCTCTCTGTGTGTGTGATTAATTATCTCCTGCTAACTAAGTCAGTGCATGCAGTCAAAATCTAGTCAAATTGCTTAGCAAGTGACTGCAAATCTCTCTGTGTGTACATAATGAGCGATAGTATCGAGATCTCTCAGTCTGAACCACTACCCGGCATTTTTTGCTTAAGCAAAATTGCTTAGCACAAATCTCTGCATGTGTATGTGCTCCCCATGGGCAATCTAGACTACCCCAAATTGCTTAGCAAGATTGCTTAGCACACATTTCTACGTGTGTATGCCCCTTTAAAATATATATATATATTTTTTTACGGTCAGGGCAGGTAAATTCCTGGAGAGGTGGTGTCGGCAGATGGAGAGGTGGTGTCGGCAGATGGAGAAGTGGTGTCGGTAGATGGAGAGGTGGTGTCGGCAGAGACAATAAATTAATTTAAAATAAGGTTGGACAAACATGTCCCAGCAGACTCTCTCACCTGCCAAACACCTGTCCCAGCAGACTCCTTTACCCTGTCACCCACCACACCTGTCCCCACAGATTCTGTCACCCACCACACTTGTCCCTGCAGACTCTATCCTCCTGCCAAGCCCCGGACCGGTCAGCACAGACACTGGGACACTATAGCTGAGGCTGCGGAATAAGTAACATCTAGTGGCGGATTCATAGTTAGGAGGAGTAGCGCAGAGACTGAAGAGATGGCGAGGAGGTGAGGGGGGGGGGACGTCCGGGCTTTCCACAAAATACTTAGAATTACTCAGTCAGGCTTTACAGCCATGTACACGCAGCAGAAAGTCACCCATGACTTAGACGTGTGCATACAGTGATAGCGGCTGTCCCCTGAGCCTAGTGTGCAGGAATGCTGGGAGCACGGGGGGAAGAGCGTGGAGCAGATGTATACCGACAATCCAAAAATATCTGCAGTCACGCTTTGGTTGACATAAGCAGGGCCGTTCTGCCAAATTACCCTGGGACTAAAATAGTTATCTGAATCCCTTTGATTAGAAGGGGCTATGTGGCGGCGTTCCTCGTAATCGTCCCCCTACCATAACGCGGTCATATGTTCCTTACACTGATCGGGTGCAGCACCGTTGTACTAACACATATTAGTGCAGGATGTCCTAGCACTGCAATATGGGTAATATCTGGGCTCAGGGCATGATTCAGAGTCGTGCTGGCGAGCGCAGGAAGCGGCTTTGCTATACCGTATAGCTATATGCTAGTGTGGGCCACTGTTTGGTCACATGATGCACCATCGGATGACTGTGCGTGACCATCGGTCAGCTGCGTACCCTTCGCCTTACACAGATTTGCATCTCAGCTCCGCAGCCACTGACCTCGACAATACCACAAAAAAAGGGCTTTTACCATCCTCAAACACATGGTGGGATGGTATTAAAATACATTGCCGCCATTCGGCGCCCGCCCGCCGCGATGACAGCGCATATGTACTAACATATGTGGCTGGCATCGCGGTGCGGTAACGGAGACCCCCCACGATACCTGTACTGTGGGGTCTCTCCCTGCCGCCTCCTGCTTCCTTCACGCCGGGGACAGCTAAGCAGGCTGTACACGGCGCCTCCTTCTCCCCTCTGCAGCCGGAAGGACGTCCGGCTGCGTTGTTAGGGGGAGGAGGGGCTTACCTTCCGAGGTCCAGGAGGACCTGCAAGAAGGTAAGCCCAAGGGAGGGGGAGGAGGCGGGATTGCAGCGTTTGGTGAAAAGAAGCCCATAGGCTTCTATAGGGTGGCGATACCCTGGCCGGCAAAATCGGTGCGGCCGGGTAAAAGTACATAGGAAAATGGGGTACAACTGGGATTTTACTGCATTTTCCCCTTAGTACATCCCACCCACAGTCTGTTACATGGCAGATAGGAGCTGATTGGCTGGCTGTTTATCACTCTCCATTTTATCACTTTTGAAGCTTGATACATCTGGCCCTTAGTGGTCTAATGGTCTCTATTGGAGAGAGATAAAGTGGTCTTATATAAACTACCAGCCAGTCAGCTCCTAACTGTCATGTTGATGGCTGCGTTTTATTTTATAGCATGTGATAATGATCCTGGTGGTGTGTGATTCCTGTTGGCCTGTGATGCTAGTTATTAGGGTACTATATGTATGAGGCCAGTACCCTGCATCCTGACACCACTGCTCAGTATAAGTTCCCTACAGTTTCCCAACCACTGTCCCGATGTCTCCGCGCCTCGCCCACTGGTCACATTCCTTCCTTCAGCCGTAATACTGATCTTCTGGAAAGCGAGAGATAAAGATCGATCCTTTCATTTATTTTCCTAGCAGAATATTTAGCAATCACATAAGTGTGTAATGTTATTCCGTGCAGTCAGACATGAGTGAGAAGTACCGTGCGTAACTCACAGTGTCAGATGACAGCGAACACCTGTCTGTAAGTCTAGAGTGTCTCAGATTTGCCCTAAACCGTTTTATGTTACAGTTATCCACGGGTTCTTACCCTAGGCTAGGCGGGGAACTAAGGGGCTCCTAGGTGCCCCTCCCCTCAGAGTGCGCCCAGCCTGGCTTTACATGGGGTACCTATTTATCACTATTCAACATGATTAGCAGCTTACCCACTGAGAGGGTGACAGCAGTGCCGTCTTTTCATATGGGGTTAATGGGCACTTGCCCAGGGGCCCCAGGTGTATAAGGGCCCTATCTAAAATCGGCCCTGGGGAACTGAAGATCTCCAACTTCAAAGTAGCAGTCCACATCCGACCTGTTAATTGCAGTTCCCAGTCACATTTCTCAGGTTGTCTCTGACTTAGAGTTTTTCTGATAGTATATTCCAAAAGCTGGGACTCTCCCCTTTCTGCCGACACTAGTGGCTTGTCTCTATCATGCCCAGAACCAGAGATATCAGCCTTCCAGCAGCCGGTCCCTGCTCCAGCTCCAAACATCTGGTGTATAGTTTTATATTTTTGTCAATGGATTGCTCTGGCTCCTGATCTCTGATCCCCAAGTTCACAGCACCTCCTGAAAGTTGGGACTCTAGGTTTTTGTACTATTGAAGGCTAAGAAATCTATTTCCTGATAATGGCGATATCTGCAGTCAAACATGCTGCCCTTCCACCGGAAAATGACGAATATATTAAACCCTCCCCTGCGTATAAAACACCCCCTACCTCCCTGGAAGTCATTTACAAGGGACCCTTCATTCAGCCCAGTGCCCCCTTCCACACGTTAGTGTTCACCCTCCCACCACCTGTGCAGTAAAGGAGTAATGAGCAGAAGTTACTGCTCCAGGTCCTACATGTTGTGTGGAAGATAGAGCACCCCCTGCCACCCGTGGGACATCAAAGCTGCTGATGATAGCACCGCCCACCCCTAGGAGGGGAGAATGGGAAGGGCCCCAGTGCATTGCTTTGCCCAGGGGCCCACACTGCTGTTAAGACGGCCCTGGGTGAGAGCGCACTAGCCGTACACATCTGTTTGCACAGTGATCACATTAATATGCAAGGAGGGAGTGTGCATACAGTCCATCATCTGAAAGTACTGTGCAGGTGGAATAAGGAGCACGTGTGCATACAGTCCATCTTCTGAAAGTACTGTGCAGGTGGAATAAGGAGCACGTGTGCATACAGTCCATCTTCTGAAAGTACTGTGCAGGTGGAATAAGGAGCATCTGTGCATACAGTGTTTACCATCTTCTGAAAGTACTGTGCAGGTGGAATACGGAGCACGTGTGCATACAGTGTTTACCATCTTCTGAAAGTACTGTGCAGGTGGAATAAGGAGCACGTGTGCATACAGTATTTACCACCTTCTGAAAGTACTGTGCAGGTGGAATACGGAGCACGTGTGCATACAGTGTTTACCACCTTCTGAAAGTACTGTGCTGGTGGAATACGGAGCACGTGTGCATACAGTGTTTACCATCTTCTGAAAGTACTGTGCAGGTGGAATAAGGAGCGGGTGTGCATACAGTGTTTACCATCTTCTGAAAGTACTGTGCAGGTGGAATAAGGAGCACGTGTGCATACAGTATTTACCACCTTCTGAAAGTACTGTGCAGGTGGAATAAGGAGCACGTGTGCATACAGATTACCATCTTCTGAAAGTACTGTGCAGGTGGAATAAGGAGCGGGTGTTGCATACAGTGTTTATCATCTTCTGAAAGTACTGTGCAGGTGGAATAAGGAGCGGGTGTTGCATACAGTGTTTATCATCTTCTGAAAGTACTGTGCAGGTGGAATAAGGAGCACGTGTGCATACAGTGTTCACCAACTTCTGAAAGTACTGTGCAGGTGGAATAAGGAGCACGTGTGCATACAGTGTTGACCATCTTCTGAAAGTACTGTGCAGGTGGAATAAGCAGCACGTGTGCATACAGTGTTTACCATCTTCTGAAAGTACTGTGCAGGTGGAATAAGGAGCACGTGTGCATACAGTGTTTACCATCTTCTGAAAGTACTGTGCAGGTGGAATAAGGAGCACGTGTGCATACAGTGTTTACCATCTTCTGAAAGTACTGTGCAGGTGGAATAAGGAGCACGTGTGCATACAGTGTTGACCATCTTCTGAAAGTACTGTGCAGGTGGAATAAGGAGCACGTGTGCATACAGTGTTTACCATCATCTGAAAGTACTGTGCAGGTGGAATAAGGAGCACGTGTGCATACAGTCCATCTTATGAAAGTACTGTGCTGGTGGAATAAGGAGCACGTGTGCATACAGTGTGTACCATCTTCTGAAAGTACTGTGCATGTGGAATAAGGAGCACATGTTGTATACAGTGTTCACCAACTTCTGAAAGTACTGTGCAGGTGGAATAAGGAGCACGTGTTGTATACAGTGTTCACCATCTTCTGAAAGTACTGTGCTGGTGGAATAAAGAGCACGTGTGCATACAGTGTGTACCACCTTCTGAAAGTACTGTGCAGGTGGAATACGGAGCACGTGTGCATACAGTGTTTACCATCTTCTGAAAGTACTGTGCAGGTGGAATAAGGAGCATGTGTGCATACAGTGTTTACCATCTTCTGAAAGTACTGTGCAGGTGGAATAAGGAGCACGTGTGCATACAGTGATCACCAACTTCTGAAAGTACTGTGCAGGTGGAATAAGGAGCACGTGTGCATACAGTATTTACCACCTTCTGAAAGTACTGTGCAGGTGGAATAAGGAGCACGTGTGCATACAGTATTTACCATCTTCTGAAAGTACTGTGCAGGTGGAATAAGGAGCACGTGTGCATACAGTATTTACCATCTTCTGAAAGTACTGTGCAGGTGGAATAAGGAGCATGTGTGCATACAGTGTTCACCATCTTCTGAAAGTACTGTGCAGGTGGAATAAGGAGCACCTGTGCATACAGTGTTTACCACCTTCTGAAAGTACTGTGCAGGTGGAATACGGAGCACGTGTGCATACAGTGTTGACCACCTTCTGAAAGTACTGTGCAGGTGGAATACGGAGCACGTGTGCATACAGTATTTACCATCTTCTGAAAGTACTGTGCAGGTGGAATAAGGAGCACGTGTGCATACAGTGTTCACCATCTTCTGAAAGTACTGTGCAGGTGGAATAAGAAGCACCTGTGCATACAGTGTTTACCACCTTCTGAAAGTACTGTGCAGGTGGAATACGGAGCACGTGTGCATACAGTGTTGACCACCTTCTGAAAGTACTGTGCAGGTGGAATACGGAGCACGTGTGCATACAGTGTTGACCACCTTCTGAAAGTACTGTGCAGGTGGAATACGGAGCACGTGTGCATACAGTGTTCACCATCTTCTGAAAGTACTGTGCAGGTGGAATAAGGAGCACCTGTGCATACAGTGTTTACCACCTTCTGAAAGTACTGTGCAGGTGGAATACGGAGCACGTGTGCATACAGTGTTGACCACCTTCTGAAAGTACTGTGCAGGTGGAATACGGAGCACGTGTGCATACAGTGTTCACCATCTTCTGAAAGTACTGTGCAGGTGGAATAAGGAGCACGTGTGCATACAGTGTGTACCATCTTCTGAAAGTACTGTGCAGGTGGAATAAGGAGCACGTGTGCATACAGTATTTACCATCTTCTGAAAGTACTGTGCAGGTGGAATAAGGAGCACGTGTTGCATACAGTGTTGACCACCTTCTGAAAGTACTGTGCAGGTGGAATAAGGAGCACGTGTGCATACAGTGTTTACCACCTTCTGAAAGTACTGTGCAGGTGGAATACGGTGCACGTGTGCATACAGTGTTTACCATCTTCTGAAAGTACTGTGCAGGTGGAATAAGGAGCACGTGTTGCATACAGTGTTGACCACCTTCTGAAAGTACTGTGCAGGTGGAATAAGGAGCACGTGTGCATACAGTGTTTACCACCTTCTGAAAGTACTGTGCAGGTGGAATACGGTGCACGTGTGCATACAGTGTTTACCATCTTCTGAAAGTACTGTGCAGGTGGAATAAGGAGCACGTGTTGCATACAGTGTTGACCACCTTCTGAAAGTACTGTGCAGGTGGAATACGGTGCACGTGTGCATACAGTGTTTACCATCTTCTGAAAGTACTGTGCAGGTGGAATAAGGAGCACGTGTTGCATACAGTGTTGACCACCTTCTGAAAGTACTGTGCAGGTGGAATAAGGAGCACGTGTGCATACAGTGTTTATCATCCTCTGAAAGTACTGTGCAGGTGGAATAAGGAGCACCTGTGCATACAGTGTTTACCATCTTCTGAAAGTACTGTGCAGGTGGAATAAGGAGCACGTGTGCATACAGTGTTTACCATCTTCTGAAAGTACTGTGCAGGTGGAATAAGGAGCACGTGTGCATACAGTGATTACCATCATCTGAAAGTACTGTGCAGGTGGAATAAGGAGCACGTGTGCATACAGATTACCATCATCTGAAAGTACTGTGTAGGGGAGGAGGTTGGCGAAGTTGTGCTTGTAGCCGTCATGATTATTGTGCTGGAGGTAGTGGAGTATAAATAAAGTTTGGCTTATTTTCATTGCAGTATGGTCTGGTGTCCAACTTTCTTTGACTTGAAGTGTTGTCCCCTCCACCAGAAAGATCTTCTAAGCAGACGATTTTCCAGTGTTTTTTCTGGCCACAGATGACGGAGCAGCGTGCAGTTGTGTCACACCATGGCCCTTATTCTAGTTGACTCAGTCGGATGCGTATTTCATACGGCCACCGAGTGTTCTTAGCCCCGCCTACCGTACGGATCGCACAGACCATCCGAAAGCGGTAAGACACCGAGCGAACGGACCGCGAGTGGATGTGTCATGTGAGCACCTCCTACATCTGTGGGAACCTCCCCCATCCTCCGATGGTCGCCGAAAATGGAATGATGGACCGAGCGGTCAGACAGCTCCGAGTGCTCCAGACCACTCGGGCATGTTTCCATATGAAAGCAGGGATATGGGCGGGCAGCTGGCATCCGGCTATGTCATATGTCCGCCCCCACACGTGCGTCATGGCCGCATTACCATTCGTACGCCCATCATTTCATGGGAATGCCGTCCGACTCAAACAGAATAAGGGCCCATATCATGAAGACCATGTAAGGTCATCGCAGCTCTAGTGGGTTCAAACCTACTGTAACTAGCAAAAGGTAACTAGCACTGGGGGATAAGTGAGATGACATTTATCCGCTTTGAAGACCATTACATAACCACAAGATCATCTTATTTTCCTTTTCAGCCTCAATGGCAATGAAAAAATGCATCCTTACTGGTCAGCTTCAAGGGGATTAAAGCACATGGCTGGAAGATATTGTTCAATTGACTTGTGTTGGATTTCAACTTAATATGGTTGACTTAGAAAGAAGAAAGTAAATGGTACAGTCCACTCCGAAGGCTGTCAATAGCCACAATGACCTGTGTATAAACCTTTATAATACACATGCGTAGAAGATCCCTGCGGCATAAAGTTGGAAGTTTGCCAATCAATATCTATTGCCAGCGTTACGGACTGTGCAGGTGGAATACGGAGCACGTGTGCATACAGTATTTACCACCTTCTGAAAGTACTGTGCAGGTGGAATAAGGAGCACGTGTGCATACAGTATTTACCATCATCTGAAAGTACTGTGCTGGTGGAATAAGGAGCACGTGTGCATACAGTGTTTACCATCATCTGAAAGTACTGTGCAGGTGGAATAAGGAGCACGTGTGCATACAGTGTTGACCATCTTCTGAAAGTACTGTGCAGGTGGAATAAGGAGCACATGTTGTATACAGTGTTTATCATCCTCTGAAAGTACTGTGCAGGCGGAATAAGGAGCACGTGTGCATACAGTGTTTATCATCTTCTGAAAGTACTGTGCAGGTGGAATAAGGAGCACGTGTGCATACAGTGTTTACCAACTTCTGAAAGTACTGTGCAGGCGGAATAAGGAGCACGTGTTGTATACAGTGTTTATCATCCTCTGAAAGTACTGTGCAGGCGGAATAAGGAGCACGTGTGCATACAGTGTTTATCATCTTCTGAAAGTACTGTGCAGGTGGAATAAGGAGCACGTGTGCATACAGTATTTACCACCTTCTGAAAGTACTGTGCAGGTGGAATACGGAGCACGTGTGCATACAGTGTTTACCATCTTCTGAAAGTACTGTGCAGGCGGAATAAGGAGCACATGTGCATACAGTGTTTACCATCTTCTGAAAGTACTGTGCAGGTGGAATAAGGAGCACGTGTGCATACAGTATTTACCACCTTCTGAAAGTACTGTGCAGGTGGAATAAGGAGCACGTGTGCATACAGTGTTTACCACCTTCTGAAAGTACTGTGCAGGTGGAATAAGGAGCACGTGTGCATACAGTGTTTACCATCTTCTGAAAGTACTGTGCAGGTGGAATAAGGAGCACGTGTGCATACAGTGTTGACCACCTTCTGAAAGTACTGTGCAGGTGGAATAAGGAGCGGGTGTTGCATACAGTGTTTATCATCTTCTGAAAGTACTGTGCAGGTGGAATACGGAGCACGTGTGCATACAGTGTTTACCATCTTCTGAAAGTACTGTGCAGGTGGAATAAGGAGCACGTGTGCATACAGTATTTACCACCTTCTGAAAGTACTGTGCAGGTGGAATAAGGAGCACGTGTGCATACAGTGTTTACCACCTTCTGAAAGTACTGTGCAGGTGGAATAAGGAGCACGTGTGCATACAGTGTTTACCATCTTCTGAAAGTACTGTGCAGGTGGAATAAGGAGCACATGTGCATACAGTGTTGACCACCTTCTGAAAGTACTGTGCAGGTGGAATAAGGAGCACGTGTGCATACAGTGTTTATCATCTTCTGAAAGTACTGTGCAGGTGGAATAAGGAGTGGGTGTTGCATACAGTGTTTATCATCCTCTGAAAGTACTGTGCAGGTGGAATAAGGAGCACATGTGTATACAGTGTTTACCATCTTCTGAAAGTACTGTGCAGGTGGAATAAGGAGCACGTGTTGTATACAGTGTTCACCAACTTCTGAAAGTACTGTGCAGGTGGAATAAGGAGCACGTGTGTATACAGTGTTTACCATCTTCTGAAAGTACTGTGCAGGTGGAATAAGGAGCATGTGTTGTATACAGTGTTTATCATCCTCTGAAAGTACTGTACAGGCGGAATAAGGAGCGGGTGTTGCATACAGTGTTTATCATCCTCTGAAAGTACTGTGCAGGCGGAATAAGGAGCACGTGTGCATACAGTGTTTACCATCTTCTGAAAGTACTGTGCAGGTGGAATAAGGAGCACGTGTGCATACAGTGTTTACCATCTTCTGAAAGTACTGTGCATGTGGAATAAGGAGCACGTGTGCATACAGTGTTTACCATCTTCTGAAAGTACTGTGCAGGTGGAATACGGTGCACGTGTGCATACAGTGTTTACCATCTTCTGAAAGTACTGTGCAGGTGGAATAAGGAGCACGTGTGCATACAGTGTTTATCATCTTCTGAAAGTACTGTGCAGGTGGAATAAGGAGCACGTGTTGCATACAGTGTGTACCATCTTCTGAAAGTACTGTGCAGGTGGAATAAGGAGCACGTGTGCATACAGTGTTTACCATCTTCTGAAAGTACTGTGCAGGTGGAATAAGGAGCACGTGTGCATAAAGTGTTTACCATCTTCTGAAAGTACTGTGCAGGTGGAATAAGGAGCACGTGTGCATACAGTGTTTACCATCTTCTGAAAGTACTGTGCAGGTGGAATAAGGAGCACGTGTGCATACAGTGTTTACCATCTTCTGAAAGTACTGTGCAGGTGGAATAAGGAGCACGTGTGCATACAGTGTTTACCATCTTCTGAAAGTACTGTGCAGGTGGAATAAGGAGCACGTGTGCATACAGTGTTTACCATCTTCTGAAAGTACTGTGCAGGTGGAATAAGGAGCACGTGTGCATACAGTGTTTACCATCTTCTGAAAGTACTGTGCAGGTGGAATAAGGAGCACGTGTGCATAAAGTGTGTACCATCTTCTGAAAGTACTGTGCAGGTGGAATAAGGAGCATGTGTGCATACAGTGTTTACCATCTTCTGAAAGTACTGTGCAGGTGGAATAAGGAGCACGTGTGCATACAGTGTTTATCATCTTCTGAAAGTACTGTGCAGGTGGAATAAGGAGCACGTGTTGTATACAGTGTTTACCATCTTCTGAAAGTACTGTGCTGGTGGAATAAGGAGCACGTGTGCATACAGTGTTCACCAACTTCTGAAAGTACTGTGCAGGTGGAATAAGGAGCACGTGTGCATACAGTGTTTACCATCTTCTGAAAGTACTGTGCAGGTGGAATACGGAGCACGTGTGCATACAGTGTTTACCATCTTCTGAAAGTACTGTGCAGGTGGAATACGGAGCACGTGTTGTATACAGTGTTTACCATCTTCTGAAAGTACTGTGCTGGTGGAATAAGGAGCACCTGTGCATACAGTGTTTATCATCTTCTGAAAGTACTGTGCAGGTGGAATAAGGAGCACGTGTGCATACAGTGTTTATAATCTTCTGAAAGTACTGTGCAGGTGGAATACGGAGCACGTGTGCATACAGTGTTTACCATCTTCTGAAAGTACTGTGCAGGTGGAATACGGAGCACGTGTGCATACAGTGTTAATCATCTTCTGAAAGTACTGTGCAGGTGGAATAAGGAGCACGTGTGCATACAGTGTTTACCATCTTCTGAAAGTACTGTGCTGGTGGAATAAGGAGCACCTGTGCATACAGTGTTTATCATCTTCTGAAAGTACTGTGCAGGTGGAATAAGGAGCACATGTGCATACAGTGTTTATCATCTTCTGAAAGTACTGTGCAGGTGGAATAAGGAGCACGTGTTGTATACAGTGTTTATCATCTTCTGAAAGTACTGTGCTGGTGGAATAAGGAGCACCTGTGCATACAGTGTTTATCATCTTCTGAAAGTACTGTGCAGGTGGAATAAGGAGCACGTGTGCATACAGTGTTTATCATCTTCTGAAAGTACTGTGCAGGTGGAATAAGGAGCACGTGTTGTATACAGTGTTTATCATCTTCTGAAAGTACTGTGCAGGTGGAATAAGGAGCACGTGTGCATACAGTGATCACCAACTTCTGAAAGTACTGTGCATACAGTGTTTACCATCATCTGAAAGTACTGTGTAAGGGAGGAGGTTGGTGCAGTTGAGCTTGTAGCCATTAAGATTATTGTGCCATGAATGCTTTCTACCAGAACATGGTATATGAGGAATTGATGGGGACATGATGATATTCAGGCATAGTTACCGACTTTCTCAGTACCACTCCAGGTCAGCCCAGAAGCAACGGTGCAGTGTAGAGAGTTTGATGCATAATAGGGGTAGGGCAAGTAACAGCCGGCTGTGTATGGGGCGTGGTTTGCATGATTGTGACATCAGGCTCATGGGACTACGAAGTTGCACAACATTGCACAAAGGAGGGGCGTGGCTAAGATGACAAATTTCAAGACAAATTGCATCATCACCGGGGTAAGTAGCACGTAGCGGCAGGCTGTGGCCCAGTTCCCGGGCAGCCTTCAGTGCCACCAGGAAAACGTGGTGTGAATCTGGTGGTGTCTGTGGTGGTGCGATGGTGCCATTTTGCCCACCGCAAACCCCCCCCCCCCCCCAAATTGCCTTATTCAACCCAGGATGCCAGGGGGGGGCAATTAAAATGCTGCACGGCTTCTGAGCCAATCAGAGCTTGCGTACCGGCAGCCATTGAAAGCTCTGATTGGCTCACCATCCAGTGCTGCATTTTAATTGGCCGCCGGCATGCCTGCGCTGTGGGACCTCCGGGCTGCAGCTCAGCAGAAGAGGAGAAGGGGGAACAGGAGCTGGGTTACGGTAAGTCAATTGAGGTGGTGGTGGGGGGGGGGGGGGCGGACTGCAAATGAGTCCTGGGCCCCAAACTTTCTGATGTCAGCCCTGCATGCTTTCATATGTAGTTATCCAATAGCCGGGGAGCCGTGCGCTGCAAACGCTCGGTTTGCAGCAATTCTGAGCAAAGTACAGTCCTGTTAACACTGTTTTGCTGCTGCTACATGTTCACGTTTAATTCCAATTACTGTTGTTCTAACATTTATGTATGTTCCAATAACTGAGCAAAGACCTCTATTTATAACCATATGAAGCGCAGCGGAGTGTGCCGGGGCTGGATAAACGCATGATACTAAAGTCGTTTGTTGTCTGTATATGTTTATCTTAGAGAAAGGTTCATCGCAACTCTCTACAGCCGGGATGTCTGGGCGTCCTAAGTGGAATGCAGCCCGTAATCATACCTGCATCTCAGACGCTGCCCGTTCTCATACCTGAGACTGTAGGATATATTTTGGACTCTTAATTTGAGCTACTTTATAAAACACAACTTTCACAACTGGACCATTCCAGGCCAAATTCGGAGCGCAACTAGCACTCCAGAACCGGCCCCGCAGTGATAATGTGAATCAAGAAAGAAATATGTGAATGCATTTAAACCCGCGTTCATATTGCAGATATCAGATATTGCATCTAGAATATATTTTAAACTTCCAGGTAGGTGCGGATCGCACCACGGACTGACCGCAAGATAATGCGCTAAATTAGGTTGATTCAGTTACCTACCCCTGAATGTAAGGGGTTGTGAGTTGCCTTTGTAATAGTGAACATACACTGGCACCTGCAGCAGAACTCATTCCCCCATTGAGGTCTGAACCGCAGATTCCTGGATACACATATGCAGTCTCATGCAAATTAAAATATAGAGAATCTGATGCTACTATTGGGGTAATTCAGACCGGATTTCCGGGCTGCTACTTTCGTAGCTCTGTGATCAGTTAGTCACCTCTCCACCAGAGTAAAATCCTGCCCGCTTCTGTGCAGGGCTGCAAATGGCATCGGAGCCGTACAAATATGTGGAAATACATTTGCAATATCTCACCCTCTGAGGTGAGAGCCTGACCACAGACCATGCAGAGGACTGTGAGGTGGGACCCTGGCCATGGTTAGGACTGTGAGGTGAGAGCCTGGCCGTGCAGAGGACTGTGAGGTGAAGCCTGGCCATGCAGAGGACTGTGGTGGGAGCCTGGCCGTACAGAGGAATGTGAGGTGGGAGCCTGGCCGTGCAGAGGACTGTGAGGTGAGAACCTGGCCGTGCAGAGGACTGTGAGGTGAGAACCTGGCCGTGTTGAGGACTGTGTGGTGGGAGCCTGGCCGTGGTTAGGGCTGTGAGGTGAGAGCCTGGCCGTGCAGAGGACTGTGTGGTGGGAGCCTGGCCGTGCAGAGGACTGTGAGGTGAGAGCCTGGCCATGCAGAGTACTGTGAGGTGGGAACCTGGCTGTACAGAGTACTGTGAGGTGGGAACCTGGCTATGGTGAGGACTGTGAGGTGGGACCCTGGCCATGCAGAGGACTGTAAGGTGAAGCCTGGCCGTGCAGAGGACTGTGAGGTGGGAGCCTGGCTGTGCAGAGGACTGTAAGGTGAAGCCTGGCCATGCAGAGTGTGAGGTGGGAACCTGGCTGTGGTGAGGACTGTGAGGTGGGAGTCTGGCCGTGCAGAGAGCTGTGAGATGAGAGCCTGGCCGTGCAAAGGACTGTGAGGTGAAGCCTGGCCGTGCAAAGGACTGTGAGGTGAAGCCTGGCCGTGCAGAGGACTGTGAGGTGGGAGCCTGGCCGTGCAGAGGACTGTAAGGTGAAGCCTGGCCGTGCAGAGGACTGTGAGGTGGGAGCCTGGCCGTGCAGAGGACTGTGAGGTGGGAGCCTGGCCGTGCAGAGGACTGTAAGGTGAAGCCTGGCCGTGCAGAGGACTGTGAGGTGGGAACCTGGCTGTGGTGAGGACTGTGAGGTGGGAGTCTGGCCGTGCAGGTGAGCTGTGAGATGAGAGCCTGGCTGTGCAGAGGACTGTGAGGTGGGAGCCTGGCCGTGCAAAGAACTGTGAGGTGAAGCCTGGCCTTGCAGAGGACTGTGAGATGGGAGCCTGGCCGTGCAGAGGACTGTAAGGTGAAGCCAGGCCGTGCAGTGGACTGTGAGGTGGGAGCCTGGCCGTGGAGAGGACTGTAAGGTGAAGCCTGGCCGTGCAGAGGACAGTAAGGTGGGAGCCTGGCTGTAATGAGGACTGTGAGGTGGGAGTCTGGCTGTGCAGAGAGCTGTGAGATGAGAGCCTGGCCGTGCAGAGAGCTGTGAGATGAGAGCCTGGCCGTGCAGAGGACTGTGAGGTCGGAGACTGGCCGTGCAGAGGACTGTGAGGTGGGAGCCTGGCCATGTAGAGGACTGTGAGGTGGTAGCCTGGCCGTGCAGAGGACTGTGAGGTGGGAGCCTGGCCGTGCAGAGGACTGTGAGGTGGGAATCTGGCCGTGCAGAGGACTGTGAGGTGGGAGCATGGCCATGGTTAGGACTGTGAAGTGAGAACCTGGCCTGCAGAGGACTCTGAGGTGGGAGCCTGGCCGTGCAGAGGACTGTGAGGTGGGAATCTGGCCATGCAGAGGACTGTGAGGTGAGAGCCTGGCCATGGTTTGGACTGTGAGCGAGTTGAGACCCTGGCCGTGCAGAGGACAGTGAGATGAGAGCCTGGCTGTGAAGAGGACTGTGAGGTGAGAGCCTGGCTGAGGAGAGTAGTGTGAGGTGAGAGCCTGGCCATGCAAAGGACTGTGAGATGAGAGCCTGGCTATGCAGATGACTGTGAGGCGGGACTCTGGCCATGGTTAGAAATGTGAGGTGAGAGCCTGATAGGGCAGAAAACTGTGAGTTAAGAGCCTGGCTATGTAGAGAACTGTGAGGTGAGAGCCTGGCCATGCAGAGGACTGAGAGGTGAGAGCCTGCCCATGTAGAGGACTGTGAGGTGAGAGCATGGCCATGCAGAGGACTGTGAGGTGGGAGCCTGGCCATGCAGAGGACTGTGAGGTGGGAGCCCGGCTGAGGAGAGGACTGTGAGGTGTGAGCATTGTTGAGGAGAGGACTGTGAGATGGGAGCCTGGCCGAGGAGAGGACTGTGAGGTGGGACCCTGGCCATGCGGAGGACTGTGAGGTGAGAGCCTGGTAGGGCAGAGGATTGTAAGGTGGGACCCTGGTTATGGAGAGGACTGTGAGGTGGGAGCCTGGCTGTGGAGAGGACCATGGGGTGGATCCCTGGCTATGGAGAGATCTGTGAGGTGGGACCCTGGCTGTGGAGAGGACCGTGGGGTGGGAGCCTGTGTTAGGAGCTGCACGGGCAGCGCCTCCGCTCGCCCGGCAGTCTCCTCTGTAGTTCTTCCGGCGGTTGCCGGGTTACCGCGACGCCGTCGCGTCATCAGCCGGGAGCTTCCGGCAGGCAGTCAGGCTGCCGGCGTACAACCCCTTCCTCCCCTGCCGCAGCGGTTGCCAAGGCGACGGGGGACGCCTGGCGGCCGCAGGGAGGAAGGGGTGTGCATGACGCCGCACGCAGCGTCAGGGTAGCGCTTGGCGCGCTATTTAAACTTGGTTGCTGGGGCACTCAGACGCCGGCTATAGCTCTTGATTTGGCGTCCTGAGTGTTTCCGGTTCCAGGCTCCTGCCCACTCGTGGTTCCTGTTTCCAGTACCTGTTCCTGGCTGCCTCCAGGATCCTTGCTTGTGTCTGCCTGCCGATCTCTTGGTTTTCAGATAAGTTGGGAGATTCCCACTCCTTGCCTCCCTTATTGTCATTTATCTTTTGTCTCATCATATTGTGTATTGTTACACCCGTCAGCAGTTCTTATTGTGTCAGCATATTGTGTATTGTTACACCCGTCAGCAGTTCTTATTGTGTCAGCATATTGTGTATTGTTACACCCGTCAGCAGTTCTTATTGTGTCAGCATATTGTGTATTGTTACACCCGTCAGCAGTTCTTATTGTGTCAGCATATTGTGTATTGTTACACCTGTCAGCAGGTCTGATTGTGTCAGCATACTGTGTATTGTTACTCTTGCTTAGCATCTGGGTACACCTCGTGTACAGTGATACCGGTCAGCTTGGCCACGGTACATTGTCTTGCCTGTTGCCCACAGCATTAGCACCGCGGGTCCCAGCTCAGTCCGCTATCCACTGACACCCCCTCCGTGGGGCAGGGTGGTTCTCGCCTCCTTGGTTGTTAGGTAGATTTCCCCTTGTTTACCTCTGGCCTTGGTGGCTGCGTTGTCACTAGTAAGACCAGGTGGCATCGAGGTGGGAGCCTGACTAACGGGCTCCCACGAACGCGGCTATTATTGGTGAAGGTTAGCTTAGCACGCATCCGCCAACTCCAAGGGGTGACAACGGAGTTAGGGTGGGCGAGATCTCCCTGTTCCTAACAGCCTGGTCATAGATGAAGTGGGAGGAGCTGTGCAAGTACCAGTCCAGGCACACCGTACATAACAGCACAAATAACAATAAAGCTTAAAGGACATTTTACTTCGGCGAGGATCACATCAGGGGAATGCCCAATGATTTATGAGCGTCCCATGAAAATGCTGGCTGTTCCCCTGAGAACGCAGACGGGGTGATGCCTGCTGGTTGGCGTCAGCACCCACCCCGTCTTTGGCTGACTCCGAATGAAATAAAGGCCAGTCTAGTCTGGGGGCTTGTGATAAGCCGGGCGGCTTTAAGCCGCTCGCTAAGCAGAGAGTCACCGCTGCTTAGGGACCGGTCCTGAATGACCCCCGTGATGCCATAGCCATGCATCTTTGCCTCTGCGTGTCCCTTTTCGCGGTGGCCAACACCTTCCAATAGCCCATGACAGAGGCTCCCCGTAACAACCCCCTCACCCAAGGACCGCTGTTCTGCTTTTGCCCATCGGCTCTGAAGTTTATGAGAGACGTGAAGAAAAGATTTTCTCATAATAAAAATACATTTTTACATCCTGACTGGAAAAGATATTACGGAACGCAGTTATTTTTAATGGCCACTCTGGGTTTCCATGACAAAACATATTCTAAACACGAAGGGAATAAACAGACGGAGCGCGCTGCCTGGTGGAACGTGGAGACAGAATAAACCACAGACTAGTCTAAAAAGAGTGTCAGCGAGAGATCGTTTTTAAAAACAAAATTGTATGCAGGGTAGGTACTGACTTCTTTTATATGTAGCCCTCATATATGCTCCCCTATACAGCTCATATACGGCTGCTTTATCTCAGCAAGACATTGTACAGTGGAGATAGGATAGCTGTAGATGTAATAGGAGTTAATACACAATTGAATGATCTGGGGCATGATTCGGACGGCTGCGAATACGCAGCGGCCGGCGTTCAGATAGAAGACGCCCCACTAAATTGAAAGCCCGCCTTGCATTTGAATGTGTACACCATGCGAATTGGTGTGCGAACTGATACAATTGGCTTTGGAGGACTCCGCCCCTGTGCGAACCCCATCAAATGATTTTTATATAGGGCGCAAATCATTGCAGGCGCCGCGCAGCCAGACTTACTCAGCGCCTGCGATGCAACCAGACATAATGGGGATGGTGCTGGTGTCACAAACCCTCCCCTCAGCCGGCTTAGCACGCCTGCGTTTTCCCTGATGCTCCTGGCGTTTTATTCAGCCATGCCTGCGTTTTCCCTGATGCTCCTGGCGTTTTATTCAGCCATGCCTGCGTTTTCTCTAAAAGACCAGTTACCACCCGCAGCCGCCATCTTCCCGTCAATCCCTTTGCGAATGGCCAGCAATCAGAAAAAGTTGTAAGAGTTCATTGCTGCCAGGCGTCCTGGAAGCGCAGTGCGGCCTATATGCACGTAGCTCATGATAATTGGCCGCGGTGCAAATTCGCAACTGTGCAAACTGGCCTGAATTGGGCCCATGGTGCAAGACAATATATAAATGGATGTTCATTTTAAGTAGTCCGTTTGCTGAGCCTCTGCCAGAAATGACATTTTATTTGAATAACTTTCCGTACCCTTTGCTGGGGATTACTCCCCGGGGGGGGTTGTGGGGGATGCTGAAGTTTATATTGTAGAAAGATCCTTGGAGCTCCCACCCGCTGATCTGAGCTTTGTGTACCCATTTTTGGAACTTTTTATACAAGGTGATGCCTAATAGAACCACAACGCTTCCCGTTCGGTGATGCGCGGAACTTTGTTTTTTATTGTGAGGGAACTTTTTATGCTCCAGCTTCAGTATTGATCCCCCTGATCAGAGATCATTTACAGTACGCCCACTGGCAATCGCACACCGGCCGGTACTGACCTGAGCGGAACAGCCGTCGGAAGTGTAAGGGAAAATTAACTAGATATCCAAAACATAAAAAGAGGGGACTCCATTTTTCTTGGCACTCCCACTAAACGGCCGGTTACAACCCCACGGCGTGTAAATAGCATGCATGCGGAATACTGCACAGTGTATGGATAATCTGCCGCTATGCAAATTTGTGATTGTGCGATCAGGCCTGAATTACCCCCAATATTTTATACTACTTTAGTAATATCGCTACGAGAATTTAAGGTCTCTGAACGGGTTTGTGCTGTATCTCGCCACTCTCAACGTCTCCTGACTTCTAGGTCTGTTGTCTGCAATGTACATAGATTGCAAGCTCTTCAGGCAGCACCCCCGAGGCCACTCCTGATTGGCTGAGGGAGGAGCTTGTGACGTCCATCACTGGGAAATTTCAGGGGAGGAGCAGTTGCAGCTCCTCCAGTTCGTCTGGGTGTCGGGTCAGTCGGTTTGTTATTTTTAACCCCCGGGATGCCTACATGAAAGGAAGAGGATGTGATGTACCACTGACCCTGGGCCATCAGGGACAGCCCTGGGCTTCAGCCTGGGCAGGGTTAACCCTGGAGGGGGAGAACCCTTCATTGAGGGGTCCCCATGCCCCTGCCCGGGCTGACTGGTCAGTAGGGGTTAATGCTTTGGCCGTGGGACCTTATATAATAAGTTTCCCCCGGCTGTGGCATTACCCTACTGGCTGGTTTGTCCCGCTGCTGGTTCACGAAATACGGGGGACCCCTTCTCTTTTTGTCCTCCGTGTTTTGTGAACCAGTACCAGGCCTCGAGCATGATGCTGGTTTTAAAAAACCCATGGAACCCCTACTCGTTCGGTTCTCTCATTTTTTCAAACCAGGACCGGCTCTTTGAGCCTGGGGCTGGTTATGGCCGTGGGGGGTGGGGGGGTGGGGGGGACGGACGGACCATAAGCCATTTTTCTAAATTATTTATTTTTCTCAATTTGACTGTTCCATGCAGGTTGCCGACTCGTATTTGTAATTTAGCGGCCGAATACAACGGAATATGCCTGCCTACGCCATCGGAATAAAAAATCTGTAAATACGTCAGATTAGTAAATCTTCCCTATTTACAATTAGTATTTTGGATAAAATGCGATGCCAGTCGTATCCTGTTGAATTAAGAATACCAATAGGACTGAGTCGTATTTGTATTCTTAGTACATTTCCCCCCAGTATCTGATTGGTTGCCATAGCAACATCCCATGTGAAATAGAAGTCCCATCTTAGTAAATTTCGCCCTGTAAATCCTATGCTGTGTTTTCACGTGGACTTTGTTGTTACACAACAAACACGCGGCGTTGGGAATATTTACACACCGGGGAAGGTTTGTAAGTCAACACTGAAAACGAGATAATAATTCTCCATGGATACGGCTTTGATTATAACTTTTTATAGCCAGGGCTGAGCGGCAATCCGGCGTTGGGCGCTGAGAGCAGTCAGGAAAGTCAGGGCCCCCGCACTCTTAGAAAGCCTGGTGGAATGTGTGGGCAAATGGGTGGCACAGGGTCACGGTCGCGGGCATATAGGGGCTTCTTAGCTGCAGCCTGGCCACACAATCTAAGGAGTGGGATTGGCTACATCTAAACAGCTCCTGCCCCTCTCAGAGTCCCTAAGTGGGGTATTAAAAAGGCCAGTGGCACTATGGTGATGTCAGCAATGACTCAAGTGCATGGGCCAATGGCTGGATGGATGGGTCAGTGGAACTGGGACTACCAGTACTGTTTGGGTGGGACAGTGTGATCGGGACCTTCAATGGCTGGGGGGTACGGGTGGCTCACAGACAATGTCTAGGTGAACAGGTCAACACCCAAAGGTAGACATGCAATTTTGTTTTTAGATTTTTTCCAAATTTTTGGGTCTTTTTCATGCTGTATCTTCCACGTGGATTGGTAAAGTTGCCCAGAGCATGGTGAGTAAAGCGCTACACTAATTGGGGTCCACGTGAAACCATGAAACTCATGTCAAACTTTTCATGTTGACCTTTCCCATGTCAACCTTTTGCTTTTGATGATCTTTTGTCACTGTCAATCTAGTGCATGTCGACCTTTTTGTCAATGTTGACTTGGTGCATGTCAATAGGTGTCGACCTAGACATTGTCTGTGAGCTATAGCAGACACAACGACTGGATGGGTGAGTCTGTGGGACTGGCTGGATGGGTGAGTCTTTGGGGCTGTGACCACCAACGGCTGGATGGGTGAGTCTGTGGGACTGGCTGGATGGGTGAGTCTTTGGGACTGGGACCACCAATGTCTGGATGGGTGAGTCTGTGTGCTTGGAACCAAAAATGGCTGGATGGGAGAGTCTGTGGGACTGGGATACCCAATAACTGGATGGGTGAGTCTGTGGGACTGGGATCACCAAGAACTGCATGGGTGAGTGTGGGACTGGGATCAATAATTGCATGGGTGAGTCTGTGGGACTGAAATCACCAATAACTGCATGGGTGAGTCTATGGTACTGGGATCAATAACTGGATGGGTGAGTCTGTGGGACTGGGACCACCAGTAACTGGATGGGTGAGTCTGTGGGACTGGGATCACCAATAACTGGATGGGTGAGTCTGTGGGACTGGGATCACCAATAACTGGATGGGTGAGTCTATGGTACTGGGATCAATAACAGGATGGGTGAGTCTGTGGGACTGGGACCACCAGTAACTGGATGGGTGAGTCTGTGGGACTGGGATCACCAATAACTGGATGGGTGAGTCTGTGGGACTGGGATCACCAATAACTGGATGGGTGAGTCTATGGGACTGGGATCACCAATAACTGGATGGGTGAGTCTGTGGGACTGGGACCAATAACTTCATGGGTGAGTCTGTGGGACTTGGCTGGATGGTTGGGTCAGTCAGTTATACAGCAATTGGAGAAATGCTCCGGCCACCCATCAGATGAAGTGGAGGAATGGTCAGCAGCCACAATAATGAGAAGTAGATAAAGCACCAATGGTAGCTAAGACAATCTGTATCCAATGTAACTACAGCAACTGACAATCTATGGCAAGTAGCCTGGACAATAGTAAGTGCAGCTCAGCAGAACCGATGCAAAGGTTTTTAGATAAAACAAAAGGTTCCGGTCTGTATGAGAAGAACTGTGAAACGCCAGCTTTGCTCAGACTAGGACACCCTCCACCCCCTATACACATGTAACACTATGCTGCCGACGTTATTGTGCACACAAATTACTTCTGTGGACTCTCTGCCACACAGGTCTGAATGACCCCACAGGAGAAGACAATGGGGGTAACTCACACTTGATCATACGGTTAGCGTTCAGTTAAGCTGGCCGTGAGTGAAATCCCGCCATGCGAATGAATGAGCTCACTGTGCGTATGGATGTATATGCACGGCTACAAATCCATTCAAATGGATATATCACACTGGGCACCAGTCATCGCAGGCTCAGAGAAGCCAGAGACTAACTCAGCGGCTGGGATGAAGAAAGGCGCATGAAGAAAGGCGCATCCGGCCTGGAGCTAACGTCACACACCCTCCCCGAATACAGGTATATCCGGCCTGGAGCTAACGTCACACACCCTCCCCTATAACACTCAGGCATGTCTAGTATTTCCCGGACACTCCCAGCGGTTTCCTTGCCACGCCTGCGATTTCTTAGCACCCCCACTAAACTACCGGCCCCAGACGCCTACTTCCTGTCGGTCACCTTCTGAATGGCATGCACTCATGCGTACTACGGACATACGCATGCAAAGTCTATCGATAATAGTGCGAATTCGGAGAATTGCAATCAGGTCCTAATTACCCCAATACTGTATGTGTTTGTCCTTCATGTGTCAATACTGAGATTTAAACATAAAGCGGTTTCCAAAGGCGATTTTCCAGGAGGTCTAGTACCACGGACAGGCTGGGAGCACAGCGATGTTACACTAGAGTGGCTTCAGGACATCTGGCGCACAAGGACAAGGTCTTACAGCCCCATTGATCCATGAGCTCAAACTTACGTTCATGTGGGAATAACACGTGTGAGAAGGTTTACGCCTCATTACAGATAATTCCTGGTGGATTAACGAAACTACTTCCAACAGTTCAAAAGCCAAGTATGGAAATGTTGGGGAGACTGGACGGAGACCGGATCTGTCGTATTAGAGTGGAGTGGTTGGTTTCTGTCTAGTGGACATCTGTTACAAAGTCTACACTCATTCCTGATGTCAAAAAGGCAGATGTTATTTAATTGCCTCATATAAATGATTATTATAGTTGGTGTGCAAGGTATTAGCAAGAAATTAAATATATATATCTCAACTGTTCCATGGTCATGTAACAATTTGAAATAATAAATTATATATATATGTGTTTACCTAAAGTGATTGTTCAGAGTACAGTTACATGTATCTGGGACATACTTAACCTAATATCCCTTAATGTTGGGGAGACTCCCTGAAATAGCAGTAATCTCCCTGACTCCCTGCAGAGTTTGGTAATCTCCAGATTGCACCTTACACCCATAGGGGTAAATTTATTAAGAAGGGAGATCTATTACAGATGGGATGTTGCTATGGGAAACTAATCATCTTATTTCAGATGGGATGTTGCTATGGGAAACCAATTATCTTATTTATTTAGCACCCCATTATGTACCTATTATATACTTGAAAAAAAAAGTAAAGGGATACATTTTCATTGGTTATAGGGCACCATGGGGGGGGGGGGGTTTAATTTGCTAAGGAAACTATAACGGCTTAGGGGTTCATGTACATTTGGACTTTACTCTATGACACGCCATGCTCGTACTGTAGGTGTAGTTTTTACCATCTCTTAAATGCTAGGCAATTATGATTGATCATTCATTTGACTTTAAATGGAAAATCGTCCGAACCACTGGAGAAAAAAGTTCTGCAAAAGTTATTTAACATTTTACGCAAATCTGTGTTTTCTGAGTATTATCCGAACACCTTAATCGCAATTGGTGGCAAAGCAAGAGGTGGGGCTGGGGGAAAATAAAGGGCAGGGTGGGACTGACATGAAGAGGCTGTACAGCAGGGAGCTGAAGGCGTTAAATGCACTGGCCAATCTACCTTACTGTAACAGATGATACAAAGATAAACCTTACAGCTGTTTAGTGAAGTCTGAGTACAGATTATAATACACTGTTTAAACGTCTGCTCTTGAAATGGAAAACCGTCACATTCCATATGAAGCTCTCCTTTATGTTACGTATATAATATTTACACTTGAACTTAAACATAACGTGCATCATATATCATTTAAAAAGGGAAACTGTATCATCGGAGGTGTGGCTGGATGTGTGACGCAGCCAAAGGGACGGATTAAGGGATTCATAGGCTTGAAGCTGAAAAATGGGCGAAGTCCTTGAAGCAAAGGAGAGACCAGGGTTGTGTGGGTGTGGCCAGTTTTGTGTGGGTGTGGTTAGTGGTGTGTGGGTGTGGCTAGTAACGTGTGGGTGTGGTCAGTGTTGAGCGGGTGTGTCCACTAATACTGGTATCGGTGTCCTGTAAACTTTTGCACGATGCATAAAACTTGTCCCTTACAGTCCAGAGTTGGAAGGGGAATTACAGATTCGATCTCTGGGCGCTGTGGCAGAACTTCCGCCACGGATTCATTTAAAGTGTTAAATTAATGTAAATTAAGAAGTAATGTTCGATATCTATATATTACTAGCACATTACTAGGCCAACTTATGAGTCACTCATTTCTATGATGTGCCCTAAGAGCAGGGCACATCATATACCAAATTGAAGCTCTTGGTTCGTAGATTTGCAGATAAATATTGGTGTTGCCTGCTTTTTACAATGCATCACCATTGTTCTCTGGAAAATGTGACAGTTGGTGTACTCTCTCTGGGTGACCTGGAGCGTGTGACCTGCTGGATGGTCTGAAAACTGTGACAGTTATTTGTAGCCACCCACTGAGCAAAATGAAACTACTAGAAGGGGGTGGAAACTGGTAAAATGTTCCCCCCAGCAGACCTTTTCCCGGTTAAATCTGGGCACATTATCTAGTTTTGTTTTTATTATTATATTTTTTGCATATTTAAAAAAAAATAATAATCTGTGTCACCGCTGTATATAGTCCTTTCTGTCTTTGGCTATCTGAAATCTTATCTGTGAGAACTGGCTGATTCCCAATTTTCAGCACACAGTCCCCATTAGTAGCATGTGAAAGAGGTGCATCTTTGGAATTTTTAAGGCTTCTTTAAGATGTTAAATATTCACCCGTTTGGTCGTATTGGCTGCGGCGCTTCCTGCGCCCCTCTGCGTGGTGTGCGGAACAACCTGCAACGTTGCTGTTCATGAAGGAGGATGGGTCGTATTCTACACAGACCCCTTACACAAGTGTCTTGTCAGGACTTGATATCACCGTCCTCAGCGCGGAGACACGTAGCACAGTACATGTACGCTTAGCGTCCCATCTGGGAGATTAACTAAGTGATCTCTGGAGGGTATTTTCAGTCTAATTAGTTACACAGTACTATCAAACAGAGTCATTTACATCTTGTTATTGTGAGTCAAACTGCACACACAACAGACATAATTATACAGAGAATAGTGACAGTGATATCATCCGCGGCTCGGCGCACATCCGGCTGCAGAGATTTGGCCAAAAGATAAAAAAGAAAAACATAAAAAAACACTGCATAATAAAATAAAAATGAAAAAAAAAAAAAAATTACGGAACGGGCCTTTTATGAAGCCTGACTCCTAGACATCGCTACAGGAAGTGCTGCAACCCATAGCTACAAATCATGCCTACAGGAAGTGCTGCAACCCATAGCTACAAATCATGCCTACAGGAAGTGCTGCAACCTATAGCTACAAATCATGCCTACAGGAAGTGCTGCAACCCATAGTAACCAAACATGCCTACAGGAAGTGCTGGAGCCCATAGCTACCAATCATGCCTACAGGAAGTGCTGCAACTCATAGCTACCAATCATGCCTACAGGAAGTGCTGCAACCTATAGCTACAAATCATGCCTACAGGAAGTGCTGCAACCCATAGTAACCAAACATGCCTACAGGAAGTGCTGCAGCCCATAGCTACCAATCATGCCTACAGGAAGTGCTGCAACTCATAGCTACCAATCATGCCTACAGGAAGTGCTGCAACCCATAGCTACCAAACATGCCTACAGGAAGTGCTGTAACCCGTAGCTACCAAACATGCCTACAGGAGTGCTGCAACTCATAGCTACCAATCATGCCTACAGGAAGTGCTGCAACCCATAGCTACCAATCATGCCTACATGAAGTGCTGCAACCCATAGCAACAAAACATGCCTACAGGAAGTGCTGCAACCCGTAGCTACCAAACATGCCTACAGGAAGTGCTGCAACCCGTAGCTACCAAACATGCCTACAGGAAGTGCTGCAACCCGTAGCTACCAAGCATGCCTACAGGAAGTGCTGCAACCCTTAGCTGCCAAACATGCCTACAGGAAGTGCTGCAACCCGTAGCTCCCAATCATGCCTACAGGAAGTGCTGCAACCCGTAGCTACCAAACATGCCTACAGGAAGTGCTGTAACCCGTAGCTACCAAACATGCCTACAGGAGTGCTGCAACTCATAGCTACCAATCATGCCTACAGGAAGTGCTGCAACCCATAGCTACAAATCATGCCTACAGTAAGTGCTGCAACCCATAGTAACCAAACATGCCTACAGGAAGTGCTGCAGCCCATAGCTACCAAACATGCCTACAGGAAGTGCTGCAACTCATAGCTACCAATCATGCCTACAGGAAGTGCTGCAACCCATAGCTACCAAACATGCCTACAGGAAGTGCTGCAACCCATAGCTACCAAACATGCCTACAGGAAGTGCTGCAACCCATAGCTACCAAACATGCCTACAGGAAGTGCTGCAACCCATAGCAACCAAACATGCCTACAGGAAGTGCTGCAACCCATAGCTACCAACATGCCTACAGGAAGTGCTGCAACCCATAGCAACCAAATATGCCTACAGGAAGTGCTGCAACCCGTAGCTACCAAACATGCCTACAGGAGTGCTGCAACTCGTAGCTACCAATCATGCCTACAGGAAGTGCTGCAACCCATAGCAACCAAACATGCCTACAGGAAGTGCTGCAACCCGTAGCTACCAAACATGCCTACAGGAAGTGCTGCAACCCATAGCTACCAAACATGCCTACAGGAAGTGCTGCAACCCGTAGCTGCCAAACATGCCTACAGGAAGTGCTGCAACCCGTAGCTACCAAACATGCCTACAGGAAGTGCTGCAACCCATAGCTACCAATCATGCCTACAGGAAGTGCTGCAACCCATAGCTACCAATCATGCCTACATGAAGTGCTGCAACCCATAGCAACAAAACATGCCTACAGGAAGTGCTGCAACCCGTAGCTACCAAACATGCCTACAGGAAGTGCTGCAACCCGTAGCTACCAAACATGCCTACAGGAAGTGCTGCAACCCGTAGCTACCAAACATGCCTACAGGAAGTGCTGCAACCCTTAGCTGCCAAACATGCCTACAGGAAGTGCTGCAACCCGTAGCTCCCAATCATGCCTACAGGAAGTGCTGCAACCCGTAGCTACCAAACATGCCTACAGGAAGTGCTGTAACCCGTAGCTACCAAACATGCCTACAGGAGTGCTGCAACTCATAGCTACCAATCATGCCTACAGGAAGTGCTGCAACCCATAGCTACAAATCATGCCTACAGTAAGTGCTGCAACCCATAGTAACCAAACATGCCTACAGGAAGTGCTGCAGCCCATAGCTACCAAACATGCCTACAGGAAGTGCTGCAACTCATAGCTACCAATCATGCCTACAGGAAGTGCTGCAACCCATAGCTACCAAACATGCCTACAGGAAGTGCTGCAACCCATAGCTACCAAACATGCCTACAGGAAGTGCTGCAACCCATAGCTACCAAACATGCCTACAGGAAGTGCTGCAACCCATAGCAACCAAACATGCCTACAGGAAGTGCTGCAACCCATAGCTACCAACATGCCTACAGGAAGTGCTGCAACCCATAGCAACCAAATATGCCTACAGGAAGTGCTGCAACCCGTAGCTACCAAACATGCCTACAGGAGTGCTGCAACTCATAGCTACCAATCATGCCTACAGGAAGTGCTGCAACCCATAGCAACCAAACATGCCTACAGGAAGTGCTGCAACCCGTAGCTACCAAACATGCCTACAGGAAGTGCTGCAACCCATAGCTACCAAACATGCCTACAGGAAGTGCTGCAACCCGTAGCTGCCAAACATGCCTACAGGAAGTGCTGCAACCCGTAGCTACCAAACATGCCTACAGGAAGTGCTGCAACCGATATTGCTAACTTGAGCTATTTGCATATTTAGCCCCGCCTACTCCTTGCGAACAGCCGCAGATCATGGTAATTCAACAAGGCGGCCGGGCAGATGCGGAGGGTGTGGCGGGATCTGGGAGGATTGTCCACCTTTCCGAGGGACCCGATTTCCAGGACCCTCCCGGACAATCTAGGAGGGTAGGCAACCCTGGCCTTCAGGAGTGCTGCAACCCATAGCTACCAAACATGCCCACAGGAAGTGCTGCAACCCATAGCTACAAAAATAATTTATGTACTAGAAAACAATGACAGTCTGGTTGCTATCAGAAACAGCACCTTCTATGCAGCACCCAGAGTGATCCGTATAACTGGATATTCGTGTGTCAAGTGACAGATCGTTTAGAAGGGGTGATTATAGTTTATGCACGTACACTGATTTCCAAGGTGCATTTCAGAATAAGGCAGGGTTGCCTACCCTCCCAGCTACCAATCATGCCTACAGGAAGTGCTGCAACCCATAGCTACAAATCATGCCTACAGTAAGTGCTGCAACCCATAGTAACCAAACATGCCTACAGGAAGTGCTGCAGCCCATAGCTACCAAACATGCCTACAGGAAGTGCTGCAACTCATAGCTACCAATCATGCCTACAGGAAGTGCTGCAACCCATAGCTACCAAACATGCCTACAGGAAGTGCTGCAACCCATAGCTACCAAACATGCCTACAGGAAGTGCTGCAACCCATAGCTACCAAACATGCCTACAGGAAGTGCTGCAACCCATAGCAACCAAACATGCCTACAGGAAGTGCTGCAACCCATAGCTACCAACATGCCTACAGGAAGTGCTGCAACCCATAGCAACCAAATATGCCTACAGGAAGTGCTGCAACCCGTAGCTACCAAACATGCCTACAGGAGTGCTGCAACTCATAGCTACCAATCATGCCTACAGGAAGTGCTGCAACCCATAGCAACCAAACATGCCTACAGGAAGTGCTGCAACCCGTAGCTACCAAACATGCCTACAGGAAGTGCTGCAACCCATAGCTACCAAACATGCCTACAGGAAGTGCTGCAACCCGTAGCTGCCAAACATGCCTACAGGAAGTGCTGCAACCCGTAGCTACCAAACATGCCTACAGGAAGTGCTGCAACCGATATTGCTAACTTGAGCTATTTGCATATTTAGCCCCGCCTACTCCTTGCGAACAGCCGCAGATCATGGTAATTCAACAAGGCGGCCGGGCAGATGCGGAGGGTGTGGCGGGATCTGGGAGGATTGTCCACCTTTCCGAGGGACCCGATTTCCAGGACCCTCCCGGACAATCTAGGAGGGTAGGCAACCCTGGCCTTCAGGAGTGCTGCAACCCATAGCTACCAAACATGCCCACAGGAAGTGCTGCAACCCATAGCTACAAAAATAATTTATGTACTAGAAAACAATGACAGTCTGGTTGCTATCAGAAACAGCACCTTCTATGCAGCACCCAGAGTGATCCGTATAACTGGATATTCGTGTGTCAAGTGACAGATCGTTTAGAAGGGGTGATTATAGTTTATGCACGTACACTGATTTCCAAGGTGCATTTCAGAATAAGGCAGGGTTGCCTACCCTCCCAGAATGGCCAGGAGGTTCCTGGAAATTGCGTCATTGTAGCCCCACCCCCCTGCCATACCGGAATTGTGTGGTGGGGCGTGGCCACAAAAAGATGCGAGCGTGCTGACCACGCCCCCAAAACATGATGTACCATTGTAGCTCCGCCCACATCCTGGCCCTTTCTTATCCCTTCAGTGGCCCTGCCCTCTCCCGGACTTGATCTCTCTCCACTTTATTTCCCCCGATAGAGGTAAGGAGCAGCGTTAGTCTTTTTTCATAGTGGATTAATATTCAGCGACGGTGTTACTAGCTTTATAAATAAATGTTAAACATATCAGTAACCCAATCTCTACGCAGGCAAGTCTTTTTTCTCTACATGTCCTGTATCTGTATAAGGAAAATTCACTGAAGGCCATTGCTATGGCTGGGTAAAGTGATAACATCCTCAGGCGGCAATGAGACACTGCCACTAGAGATTGGAGGTAGGAGCAGATAGGGACTGGGGGTGGGGTGGAGAGTTTGTGGGCTAAAAACGGTCACAGCTGAGAATGAAAGCTCAAAGTTAAAGTACATTGACATTGCAGAGGCCGTCATTTTGACGGGCATGCAACAAGTACAGTAGTTGTAACAATATATCAGGATTGCCTACTTTTAAAGTCTCCTCTCCGGAAGAAGCCAGGAGAAAGCTTCCATGTCGGCCAGTTGGGACTGTGACTCATCACAGGGGGCGGGGTGGAGGCGTGACAAATCAAAAAAAGCAGTTAATTGGGCGTGGTGGCAGTGATGTCATTATAATAGCCACACCCTGTTATACAATGCCGCTATTACTGGACGGCCCACTATACTCGCTAAGTGGCCAGCTGGGGAGGGGTGCCGCTAAAATCTTACTTGCTCGTTCTTCTAGTGGGCGGGAAGGGCCATGTGATTTTCGGAAAGGGAGGCTTGTTGGTCGGTACCACGACTGTCGCACAGTTGAGCAGTCTGGATTTTGCCTTCGGTATACTGACCCTCGGGATCCCAACTGTCGGGGAGACATCCGTTACCCGTATTTACCCTGCATCTAAAATATGTATTGTATCTGCAACCATTGCATTGCAACATAGTTTGCCCAGAGTTAGTTATACACCGTTCACACTGCACCTCGGACCCAGGTAATTGCCAGGTTGCTGATGTGTCAACAAAGGTCGTACCTGGGATCGATACACCGGGTCCGACCTGGCATGGCGATCTGAAAGGGGTAATACTCTCTCTTACTTTATTCCAGCCTCTCGTGGCCATTTTGGATTTGGGCAAAGTGCTGCGGCCGCGGCCCAGCCAGCCCAGGGGGGATCGCGGCCGGCCCCTTTTTAAGGTTTCCCGGTGGGCCAATCCGCCCCTGCTTCCTGTAATGAATGTAGACATGCACCTGCATCTCCTCTTTGAGTGCAAGCTCTTGAGCAACCAATAAAACACTGCAGTAATGTGCACTGGAAATAACGAGTTGTGGGAATGAATGCACCGTAGTGTAATGCAACTCTCATCATGGTAAATATCTCCTGGCTGAGGCTATATGAGAATTATGGACATTGCAGCCCATTAATATCAGGCAATATCAGCTTGGGTACCTTATATAAGTATCCCCATGGGTGCTCTGCTGCCGGAACCCTGCACCTAGGACCTACTGCAAGATTCATCCCCACGGAGATATCGCAGCGATGTTATTAATAGCCCAGATATCACTCTATCTGTAGTACATATATATCACAATGCCGCTTCTGTTGATTACAGATGGTTGTTAGTTTTTAAAGCACTACGAGAACATGAGTTTTTCACGATATTTAAATTTTTTTTTTACTTTTTAATACTTTACCATAAATGAAGACTCCTGTCCTGACGCATGGTGATTCAAGACATGCAATGGGACGCGGTAAAATAATTGGAGGTCTATATGTTCAAATATAAAAATTTGCTTTCACAACATGTGATTATATGTATAAAGTTTGAGAGATGTGCAAAATATACGCTAATAATGCCAGCGTCGCTTACATTTGTTATATGAATTCAAGTAAAAAAAAATGTTGTTTAAAAAAGATTATATTTCCTATATACAGTAAGGTAACATTACTTGGTCATTATGATGAATGCAAATGTTTGCTTGACATTGACAGTGGCGTAACTAGATCCATGTGGGCCCCATAGCAAAAGTTTGTAAGGGCCCCAATTAATGCTGAAAAATGTATATAGCACATGATACTTTGACAGGATAGTGGGCCCCTCTCAGCTCTGGGCCCCATAGCAGCTGCACCCCCTGCACCTATGGTAGTTACGCCCTTGCTTGGCAATTTTCACACCTATTTTGACAAATTCACTTGGCACTCAAAGGGTTGAAATAAAAAACTATTAAAAGTAATAGAACATAATTAAAAGTAAAATAAACTGACAACTAAATATGCATGATTTAGAAAAATATATATATATATATATACAAAGTAGATACATATTAGCAGTGGTACTGTGTAGATACATACATACATACAGTATACACACATATATATATATATATATATATATATATATATATATATATATATATATGTATAAGCAGTTGTACTTTGAAGTCACTACTTAGCATGGTTTTGCTAGGCACAAACATTTACATGGACACAATACAATATTACAGGGGTTCTCAAACTCGGACCACACACAGTTCACATTTTCCAGGTCACCCGGCAGGTGCGCTCATTACTCATTGACATATTTTAAAAGATCCACAGGTGGAGCCAATTATTTCACTTGTAATTCTGTGAGGAGACCTGCAGAACATGCACTGTGTTGGGGTCCTGAGAGTCGAGTTTGAGAACCTGTGCAATACATAGTTTGCCACTTACTGAACTAAACACACCAAAATTACACCATGACTACAAGAAATCAGGAAGTTCCCAATAGATCTCTCCTTTAAAGACTCAGTTGACTGCTCCGGATCAGAGATTTATGTCATACTGAATATTTGTCTATTTCTATTTACAGGCATTTGAACAGTTGGGATCCCGAACATTAGCTGCAAAACTACTGCGCACGCACAAGTGACACATTTCTAACTCACTCTTACTTACTTTCACAGCTTCATATGAAACACTTAGGGGTCCATCCTATTAAATGAGCAGGGTGCGATGTACCATTGTCGTGATGTTTAAACACCAGCATCAGCACTCGATGTCGCACCCTTGGTGTTCAGCAAGCACTTTTGTGTGAATTCCAGCAGCCTTAAAGTGCATCCGCTTCTACAATTATTCGCGAAATCGCAGCTATATCGCAGCTAATAGGATCAACCCCATAGAATGAGTGTTTAATCTCTACTTTGCAAGGTTTTTTTGTTTGCAACTTTTGTGCATTGCGACAACTCCCCCCCCCCCCCCCCCACGAGTGTTTCTGGTACTCACCTGGCGTAACAGAGCATTGGTGTCCATTAATCCTTGCTGCTGCTGGGCAATGGTCACCCCGAGTACCAGAGTGTGTATTCCACAGGAGACAGTGGTGATTAGGACAATTGGGGTGAGACGAAGGGGCAGAGTGATGAAAAAAGAAAACACGAAAAAGGCCTGCCAGCCAACGGTGTCGCTGGCTTCGTGGAAGTGGGCGTAGTTGAGGCCCAGGTACGAGAAGATCTGAGCAGCGATCAATATCCACAAAATGTACGGGACAAACTTGCGTGAGATGCGGTCCGGTAACAAGCCAAACTTGCATAGGACAAAGAGCAGGAGGTGCGCCAGGAGGCCGACCGCAGCCACCAAGGTAGAAGCTAGCTTGTCCTGGGTGTACACCACAGCGCACATGACTATAACGTAGCAGTCGAAGAGGGCGGCGAAGACCACCAGCACGAGCAGCGTCTCATGGCGTTGCCGGCGGAAATAGGTTTGGTAGAGGTTTTCCAGTGACTCCGGTGCAAAAGTCAGCCGCATGAACCGCGGCAAGCAGAGGCAGCAGCCGGAGCTCCGCACTGTGACTTCATGTGTCCGTCCGACCCCATGCTCTGGGTCTGAGGGCAGGCTGACCGAATAGTCTGCCGAATATTCAGCCGAGTACTCCGGCTCGGAAAAGGCCCGGTTTCGAGGCATCTTTGCTGAAAGTATATTGTAGCCGAAGGCCACCAAGATCCCTCTGAGGTTTCCGAAGATGGAAAATGTCTTGACCCTAGCAGAGACGGGATTGAAGATGTATGGCTTGTGCAAGATCAACAGCCACAGTGGTCAGGCACCATACATGGCTACCGGGCATCTTCTCTTGGCTGTCCACCGCTTTCCTTCATCACCGTCCTTGAAGTTAGAATCCCAAAACCAGCTCGCCCAATATGGACAATTTCTTGCCACATCTACGTAACTATGAGAACATCCAGCAATATATTTAATGGAAGGTGGTGGTGTTTCTTTAATAGGTCCATGGCCCGGTAGGCCTTCTTCTTTCTACGCAACGATGCATGGACATTCGTGTAAGCTGATAGTAAGTGATCTCCGGCCAATCAGATCTGCCCACGACCAACGACTGGAACCTGTCTTGGGTCTAGGTGGACAGGTGCGTTCCTCGGCCTCACCAGGTGAAGGGTGCAATCCTTCTCATCTCAAGCATCGGTTAGACATATGCTTTCCTGTGCCTCGCTCGGTTCCCCCTTGTGCAATCTGTTGTTTTTAATCAAAGAACAGGATGTAATTCCTCCCAAAGCCTGGATCTTGTGTCCTCAATCAGGCACGACTCGTGACAGAAACCCAGGGAAGAAAAAAATCTGCATGTTCAAATCCCACGGATACACAAACATCCCCTCGGCGACAAAATAAAAATGCAAGAAAAGATGGGAAGTGATCGTGCAATGTAGGAAAATAATGGGAATGATAACATTAATAAATAAAAAAATCAGAGATGGGGAGACGCAATAGGGGGATGATTCCAAATGTGCAATGCACAGGTTGGTTGTCCGAAATCCTACATCTGCTGGTCTTCACCCCCGGAGATGCCGAATGCTGGGTTTTTCTCCATTTACAGCAAGAGGAACGGATTTTTCTCCATAGTAGGGCAGAACACTGAGGAAGAGAGCTGTTATCTAGAATTTATTCCCCCCTGGGAATCACACAAAGGAGAGAGGAGCAGGCAGATGTGTCCAGCCAGCCCTGTTCTTCATCCACAGACACCACCACAAATGGGCCTGGAGGTGCTATCCTGTACGCCCCAACGTTGTGACAGCCCCTGTGCTGTCCGTCACACAGGTCCTTGCAGGGATCCCTGGATCCGGGAACGACATTTACATCACATCCATTTTTTGCTGCTGGTGCACTGAGCATCTTCCACCTCCCCCCACCTCCCTCCTCTCCCTGCCTGTGTTCCTTCCAGCCTCATGTGTCTTGTGATGTGGAATGCTCTGCAACACTTAGCCTGCCACCTGCTGGAAACTGCTGGGAACTGCGGAAGGAAGACCCATCGGCTCACAGGATGGAATGGATACAGTAATAGGTTTTACCGTTTTATTAACATTGGCGTAAATTGGTTACATAGCAGAGTTTAAGGGAACTTACATTCAGACTTCAGAGTGTCATTGAGGCGTCAGATTTGGAAATATACTGTAGTCAGTGTTTTGCATATTTGTTTATGTACTCTGGAATTGGGGGCTGCGGATCCCTTGTGGTCAATGTTCCCTCTAATTTTACGAAGGCTGTGTGCGGCAAAAGATTTTGGCTGTGCAACTTTGGAAGGAAATTTTAATTTTTGTGCGTCACTTATACATCTGGAAAACGACATTCAGCATTTGTGTTAACTTTACTTCAAAATGATATTAAACATTCAAAAACACAGCACACAATGTAGTTAATGGGTGAAACACACATTAATTGAGTCCATAACTGCAAAAAGGGACCACTGCTGCTTTGTGCGCTCTGTTGTAATGTCTGTGCGCACGCTCGTCGAGTTGTGTGCGCGCGCACACGCGCACAGCTTAGAGGGAACACTGCTTGTGGTGCCAGATAAATAAAGGAAAATAATAATAATAAAAATAATAATATGACACGATTTAAGAATAATAATAAAATGATAAAAATGTTAATGATAATGAGTATTATTTTTATTATTAGTAGTATTATAATATATGGCTAAAATGTTGAAAAGCACAAATGCTTATTAAAGTGCGGCAGAGTTGATAAAAAGGACCGAGGGCCATTTATAAAACAGACACTCTTGCAAATTAATTTATCCAGCGCAGAACCGGATGGCAGCACAGGGCAGGTTCCACAGGATATGCTCATTTAGCCGGCACTTCTGTCTTTAATAATAAGTGTGTGTGTTACCTCACAGCACTGAGGTCATAGGTTTGATTCCCACCATGGCCCTAACTGTGTGGAGTTTGTATATTCTCCCCGTGCTTGCGTGGGTTTCTTCCGGGTACTCCGGTTTCCTCCCACAATCCCAAAATATTCTGGTAGACACGCAAGAAATGTATAAATTATTACACTCACACCACATACATACTGATACTTACATCTCTTTGGCGTGGATCAGGTCCTCTTCTTTTCCGAAGTAATCCACCGTACTTGGCAAAAAAAATAAAACGAGCACCCGTACCATTGCGAATAGAGCGAAGCACTGAATGTTTAGATTCAGCGCTTCTCACTCCGAATGGCGCTATTGGCTGCCCAGCGGCCAATCAGTAGCCGAGTTTCCGAAACATTCAGTGCTTCTCTCTGTCCGTGACGGTACAGTTGCTCATTTAAATTTTTTGCCAAATACGGTGGATTACTGTGGAAAAGAAGAGCACCATGTATGTGGTGTGTGTGAGCAGGGCCGTTTCTAGACAATTTGTTCACATCCGGTGGGAGCCGAGGATGGTCGCACGAACTCAGAGCTCCCTTTTCCCACCCAAGGAGTTCCCCCATCCTCGGCCCCCGGAGAAGAGTGGTGGAGGCGGACGAGGCGTCGGGGGAAGGACAGGAGGCCGGATGGAGGATGGAGGAGACGATCGGAGCAGCCGGAGGAGGCGAGGAAGCTGGAGGGGCAGAGCACGCTAGCTCCGTCCTCCAGACTGATGGGGCAGCCGGAGGCTGCTGGGGTCGGTTCCAGGCTCCCGCTCCATTCCTCGGAGCTCCTCCGCCTGGCGCCCCCCCCCCCCTCCCCTTACCACACGAGACGGGCGAGCTACGAGCAGGCAGCGGACCGGGATCCCCCCGGGCAGCAGCGGACCGGGATCCCCCCCGGGCAGCGGCAGTCCGGGCCTAGCAGAGGCCCCACATGACCTCATCCACCAAGCAGCCCCGGCCAGTGGACCACAGGCGCAGCGGCAGAAGAGAACCCCCCATCCACCCCACGACCCACTGTGAGGTGAGGAGGATCTGGCTTGGACACCAGCAGCGCCAGCCATGGCCCCAGGCTCCCTGGCTCACCCCCTCGCAGGCCGGTAGGAGAGGAGGCCTCTGCTCTAGTGGACACCGGCATATGCTACCTTCCCTGCAGGCCCGCACCCCCGGCCCCCTGCCTCACCTAGGAGATGAGACCCCTGCCCCTGGATGTCTCACCAGCAGCTAACAGCAGGTTCGAAAAGACTATCGGGGCAGCAGCATGGAACTCAGCACGGGGAGGGTCCAGCCCCAGGCCTCACGGACTCTCCCCAGGCCTCACTGTCTCTCCCCTCCCCCACCACCCGCCCCCCACCGCAAATGGCGCCGCAAATGGCTGCCTCGGATCTGTGCACTCAGCCACATGTAACCTCTTATCCCATGTCCCCCGTGTGATAATTGTACTGTCTTGCTATAACTGCAATGTCTCTGCTCATGCTGTTACCTTCCAGGCTGCTGCAGCGACCAGTGGCGCCGCTGATGGCCGCCAGGCGCTGTGCAGCCTGGCGGGTATATGTTCTCTATGTGCCAGTATACTGTCCCTGCTTATATTGTAACCTACCTGGCTGCTGAAGCGACCAGTGGCGCCACGGATGGCTGCCTAGGCGCTGTGCAGCTCGGCGGGTATGTGTTCCTTGTGTGATTCTGTTCTGTACCTGCTTTTACTGCTACCTACCCGAGCTGGTGCAGCGACCAGTGGCGCCGCTGATGGCTGCCTAGGCACTGTGCTGCTTGGCGGGTATGTGTTCCACGCATGTAACGTCTCAATGTAATGTATGTAATCCCCCCCCTTCATCCCTGCTGATGCTGCACTGTATATCCACAAAAAATTCCTAGTGTGCGCAAGCACACATGGCCAATAAAGTTGATTCTATTCTATTCTATTCTATTTCCCAGGGCAAAGGAACAAAAATGCGCCCCCCCCCCCAAAAAAAAAAAGTTAACACGACATAGAAGAAATTGCGCGCGCCGAAATAGGGGGTGTGGTTTCTTTTTTAGAGGGGCATTGGCTTAATTATAAGGGCGTGGTCTAGCAGGAAAACAATTACCTTACATCTCACCTTTGCAACCTGCATGTCCAGACATTGGTTACCGCAGGAATTGTCATTGTACTCCCGCACTTTAGTTGGCGGGCTGAAGGCCACACAGTGACATAAAAATATAAAGGCCCACACAGTGACCTAGTACGCCTCACAGATCAAGGCCAAACAATGACAGGCTACTTGAATCATTATACCAATTACACATGATGCCGCACACCGTGATGACAATTACACATTGTCGCACAACGTGATGACAATTACACATTACGCCGCACACTGTGATGACAATTACACATTACGCCGCACACTGTGATGCCAATTACACATTATGCCACACACTGTGATGCCAATTACACATTACACTGCACACTGTGATGACAATTACACATTACGCTGCACAATGTGATGAGCCCACCAATGTTCGATGCCCACCAATGTATATATTTTTATATGCCCACTGCCCAGCAATGTATATATTTGTATATACCCACAGCCCAGCAATGTATATTTTTATATGCCCACTGATGTATATATTTTTATGCCCACTGCCCACCAATATTTATATGCCCACTGTCACCAATGTATATTTATTTAAACACCACTGCCCACCAATGTTTATTAATAATAGGCAGTAACATATATATTGCTGGCCTGCGCCATTAATTTATATGTTACCACCTATTGTTAATAAGCATTGGTGGGCAGTGGTGTTTAAATATACATTTGTAGCAGTGGGCATATAAACATATATACATCAGTGGGCATATAAAAATATACACATTGGTGGGCAGTGGATATATAAAAATATACACAATAGTGGGCATATAAAAATATATACATTGGTGGGCAGTGGGCATATTAAAATATATACATTGGTGGGCAGTGGGCATATTAAAATATATACATTGGTGGGCAGTGGGCATATTAAAATATATACATTGGTGGGCAGTGGATGTATAAATATATACATTGGTGGGCAGTGGATGTATAAATGTATACACATTGGTGGGCAGTGGGCACACTTCGCACCCCCCCCCCCTCAATTCCCTCCCCTCTCCGGGCACTTTTAATTGATTACCTTAAGCCCGGGGTCAGGGTGGCTGTCAGGCAGCTCCTCTCTCCAGATAAGCAGCATGGCATGCAGCAAGTCTTGCTGCGCTGCTCCTCGTTTATCGAGCGCGGCGTGACGTCGGTGGGGGATTCCTGTGCAGACTACAGAGTCCCGGCGGCCAGCTTGTTGCTGGAGCCAGGACGCAAGTGCGCAGTCGCAATGTCCCGCCTCGGCCGCCGGGCCCATGATCGTGATGATCTTGGCGTCGGGCGGCACCGGCAAGGGATAGGAAGGGGGGAGGTGGCGGCAGCGCTGGAGAAGCTGCCGGGCGCCCCAGCTATTTATCAGAGGCGGACAAGCCGTGCGGCGCCCCGGGCTGCTGCACGGCTTGTCCGCCTCTAGAAACGGCCCTGTGTGTGAGTGTAATAAAGTTATACATTTCTTGCGTGTCTGTGTGTTTATTTGGCTATTGGTTCTGCTGTGGAACTAAAGGTGACCATACACATGCAGATTTATCTTCAGATCTGGCTGGTTGGAACAAACACATGGTTATGGATGAGAGCAAATGACAGTTGACCATTTGCTTGGAAATGCTGGAAAACTGACAAACTGTCACTCATCCATAACCATGTTTTTGTTCCAACCAGCCAGATCTGAAGATAAATCTTACTAGTGTATGGGCACCTTTAGTCCCAGCATGGCCATTAATGCCCCACATGCTGGAACTTGTTCCACAGCAGAACCCAATAGTTCTTGTTTTTACACTATTGCCATCAGCCCGGTGCCCACCGCCCAGGGGCACCGGGTACAGCCCTGGGCTTCAGCATGGGCAGGGTTAATCCTGGAGGGGGGGACCCCTTTTATTGGGGGGTCCCCACTTCCCCAGGGTCCCTGCCTGTGCTGACTGGTCAGGGGGTAAAGTTTTGTACAAAAAGTCTCCCCCCGGCTGTGGCATTACCCTGCTAGCTGGTTGGGCATGGTGCTGGTTCTCAAAATCCTGGACACCCCTACTCATTTTATCACCCCCTGTTGTTTGGGAACCAGGACTGGCCCTTGAGCCTGGGGCTGGTTGTAGAAATTCAGGGGGGACCCCTACGTGATTTGCTCCATGAATTTCTAGAACCAGGACCGGCTCTTTGAGCCCGGGGCTGGTAATAGCTGTGGGGGACATTTTTTTATTATTTACTTTTCTATTTTTTTTACACTAAAGTGTACACGATACTGACGGATCTGACTGATCTGTGCAGGCTTCAGCCAAATATGCCTGGGAAATGAGTTGTATTTTCCAGGCATATTTTCACGGCAATTACCGGCCGTATCTTGCATATGGCCGGTTAGTAAATTAACTGAATGGTGATTCCTATTCATATTCTTTCGATGGCGTATACATTTGTATTCAGAAATACGAATTGGAATGTTCCATGAATACGAATTGCGGTATTTTCGGCTTAATACATGCCGAAAATACCAATATGCATAAAATAGGCGTATTTTTTAATATGAATACGCCTATGCAGCAGGACGACATGGTCAAAAGGTCAACATTAAAAAATTCGACATGCATTTTTTTAAACTAAATTTGGTACTTGTGTAGTTTCACGGCGAAAGGCTATGCTATGTTTTCAGCGTAGGCCAACGGCTGCCTAGCGTAGTCAGCGTAGTATCCCCCCGACAGTCCATAGACACCCTAAAAACATTAAAAACTGGGGAAACCAAGGGGGACACCACCAAGTCTGCCTATCAAAAAATTGGAATGTCTATGAGGATCCTGGTTATACTGCAGGTAGGTGGCTGTGGAACTTCTAAGTCCTCACCTCCATATTACCCTTGAGGCATACTTTCCTACTTTGCTGCCCCCTCCTCCTTGTACTCTGTTGTGGGTGGCAAAGGGGAGGGTGCGGGGGGCCTCCAGGGAAAGCAGCTCACTTCCTCGGGGGAGGGGGGGGGGGCTGGGAGGACCTCACAAATTTTTAGCCTACCTGACATTCCGGAATGTTGGGCAGGTATGCCCTAAGGGGTTGGAAAGTGAGTATTGGTGGCAGTATGAGGGGGGAGGGGTGGGCAGCTGGTTCAAGTTTTGCCTAGGGTGCTGAGAAGCCTTACACCGGGGGTTTCTAGGCAGCATTGGCTGCGGAAATGTTGCAATACCACTGGGGCGCCACATAAGTGGGGTACCACACATATTTTATGCGTATTTAGCTTAGTAAGATTTCCCCCTTCATCTGAACTTAGCCAGCCTTAGTGATGGATCATCAATGGGTTGGATTTTGTGAGGTTTCTAGCGACTCGCAGGGCCTTAGGCAGATGTCTAGGTTGCTTGTGGGAGATCCGCCTCTGCTGTGCCATCAGGTGTGTACCACTGTGCTATAGTGCATTAAAATGGGATCCAACTCTCACCAGGAAGAACATAAGAATGGATCACCCCCTGACACCTCAGCACTACACACAGCAGAGATGTGAGGGGCATCTAGAGCTATATAACCACTGCAATGTCCGTGAAGGGATGCATTTCGCGTTGATGGCCAATTTGCCGGCAATAAAGTTTTATTTATAAAAAAAAAGAAGAGGCCAATTCAGACCTGATCGCTGGGTTTTTGAATCTTCGGTCAGTTAGCCGCCTCCCCTAAACAAATCCTGACCATGCGCATCGCTGAGAAAAGGGGGAAACACATTCAGATTCACTCATCATCTAAATAATTCTCCCGTGTATCGCTGGACATGGGGAAATCAAGGCCTCTGATGACGTCAGAATCCCCCTCTCCCAACGGCTGGGCCCCTCTGCATTTTTCAGCAGCAGTCCCAGAAAACAGCATACCATGCACAAGCGCTGTCTTACGATAATCGCGGTCTTGTGTAAGGGTCTGAATCGCTTCCAAGTCACATACTCAGTGTACCCCCTCCCCTAAATGGATGCAGCCCACTTACATAAAATACAGACTACAGGGTTGCCTACTTTTAAAGTCTCATCTTCAGGAGAAGCCAAGAGAGGAGACTATCAGCACCATTTCGGGGGCGGTGCCTGATCTAGACGTCACCCGTAATTCGCGGGTCTTCGGGGAGGGGGCAGGGCTATAATGAAGCAAATGCATCATTCCTCCCACCCCCCTACCCTGAAAAGCCACAAATCACAGTATTTAATCGCCGCGATGGGAGATGTAGCGGAGTCTGGGGGCTCTAGGAAGAATCCGAAAGGTTTGCCCAGGAGGGGGACCCGATTTTCGGGAGCCTCCCGGCCATTCCAGGAGGGTAGACAACCAATTACACCACAGCAAAAACATTCATAGTCCTGTTAACAGGACTAAGTTTTATACTGATTAAATAGCAACTAGAAGTAGAAAATGTCATGGAAGATTTGATATGCGGGCTTGTCAGTGATGGTCACAGGACGGTTCCCTGCTGTTAGTGGGCGGTTCCCTGCTGTGAGTGGATCTTAATGATATTCTGGTACTTTCTCTCATCAACATCACCAATTGCTGTATCTCGTCGCATCTCTTTTCTGCCAACGATATCTTGAAATCAACCGTATTTATAAATACATTGCATTTTCTGAGAAGGGACCAGCTGATTTTTTTCCCAGTTGACCAACCATCCGTATTCTTGGAGAAATACTGTAGCAGGACATTGTTTGCTCCAATCCGGGTTCCACCCTTTACATTCCACTGAAACTGTCCTGACCAAAGTCATGAACGATCTACTATCGGCTAAATCCAAAGGCCTCCTCTCTATCCTTATCCAGCTTGATCTGTCGGCTGCCTTTGACACTGTTGACCACCCTCTCCTGCTCAACACCTTCCGCTCCTTTGGTATCACTGGCATGGTCTTCTCCTGGTTCACCTCATGCCTCTCCGATCACTCCGTCGACACTCCGAGCTCCTCCTCTCCTACTACCCCACAGCCAGTCAGTGTTCCCCAAGGGTCAGTCCTTGGTCCTCTTTTCCCTCTACACCACCTCTCTGGGCACCCTCATCAGCTCCTATGGCTTCAATTACCACCTTTATGCTGATGATACCCTAATCTATCTATCCTCCCCCGACCTATCCCCATCACTCCTGTCCAAGGTCTCCGAATGCCTCACGGCCATCTTAACCTGGATGACCCAACGCTTCCTGAAACTAAACATGGCTAAAACTGAACTTCTAATCTTCCATCCCCCGAACATCCCTTCTTCGCCAAATATCTCCATCAGCATTGGTGAAACCGAGATCTCCTCCACCGACCAAACGCGCTGCCTCGGTGTCATCATTGACTCCTCCCTCTCTTTCACCCCCCACATTAGTGCTCTCTCACACTCTTGCCGCTTTCACCTCCGCAACATCTCGCGCATCAGACAATTCCTCTCCACTGACGCGACCAAAATTCTCATTCACTCCCATTCTCAGTCATCTCCCGCCTTGACTACTGAAACATCCTTCTCTCTGGGCTACCTCTCACCCGCCTCGCACCTCTCCAATCCATTCTTAACGCTGCTGCTAGGCTCATCTTCCTCTCCTGCCGCTCTACCTCCGCCTCCCCCTCCCTGTCTATCTCTTCACTGGCTCCCCATTCCTTTCCTGGCTCTCCTCACCACCACCTACAAGGCTCTCTCCTCCTCCACCGCTCCTTACCTCTCTTTACTGATCTCTATCCTCACTCCCTCCCGTCCTCTTCGCTCTGCCGCCGACCGCCCCCTGACCTCTCACCTAATCACCTCCTCCCACTCCCGTGTCCAAGACTTCTCCCGCGCTGCCCCCTTGCACTGGAACAGCCTTCTGCCACCCATCAGGCTTTCTGATTCCCTTACCTCCTTCAAGCGCTCCCTCAAAACCCACTTTTTTCAACTAGCCTATCCCTCTGTCACAACATTCAGTTATTGTTTGGTGCTTACCTGGTTTGTGACTTCTCCTGTCAGTTCAGCCCTGCTCCATGCTGCAAGAACGTTCTGTGTGATTTTAGCTCTGCTAATTAATTGCAGCACCTGGGTGAATCTTTGCTGCAAGGAAGTTCTGTGTAACCTGACCATGCTCAGCCCTCATTGATTGAGGCACCTGGGAGTATCCAGTTAATTGTGCTTCCTATAAAAGGCAGCCTCTGGCAGACAGACTTTGCCAGAGTATAGGTTCACACCAGCTCCAGCGTTCCTGTGCCTTGTCCATTACTAGATTCCTGACTATCGTATTTGACCTCGGCTTGTTCCTGACCATTCTCCTGCTTTATCCTTCTTACCTGACCTGTGTTATCCGGTGTTTGATCTCAACTTGTCCAGTGACCTTTCTTCAGCCTCATCCCAGTGTACTGTGAACTGTGCCTTCCTGTGTATGACCCGGACTGACTCTGACCATTCGTTGCTGCACCCCTTGGTACCGTATCTGCTCACCTGTTATTGACCCAGCTTGATGACCACGCTCCATATTCCACAAGCTACTTCCAACTCACATGGGAAACCTGACCAGGGAGCCGCGACCGATGTGTCGGGTGCCACCGAAGCCCAAATACCAATTGGAGGGGTCACTGGCAGAAAACCCCCGGCACAGTTAGACTCCGCGCCCCTGTGTCAGGTCGAGCCAATTCCCGAGTTGGTAGTAACAGGACTTTAGTTTGTGACACCCTCCTCCTAACCTCTTTTGATCCTCCTATCCTGCCTCCGTTCCCATCCGTTCCTACTTATCCTATTGTTTTTCGTTTTTCCACCCACCTCCTTTTAGTCTGTTATCTCTTATGAGTAGGGCCCTCCTTCCTCACGTACTCACCCTACCTCTGTACCTCACCTGTGCTCCTGCCCGGTTCTTCCCTACCTCTACTTCATCTTCAGTCTCCTTGACAATTTCCACACCTACTTCAGAACTGATTTTAGTTCTACCAGCTATAACCCTATTTATGGTGTATTTTATCAACACACCCTGTACGTTACCTTGTCATTTGTTTTTGTTTGCTATGTATGGTGCTGCGGACACTTTGTGGCGCCTTATAAATAAACATACTATTACTAATACTACTACTTCCAAGGCTTCTTCTTTTGACTGAGCCGCAATCAATATATCATCCAGGTAAGTCCAGACCATGATCTTTCTTTTGTTGAGACATTTGATTAAAACCATGAGTATCTTTGTAAAAACCCTTGGTGAAGATGTAAGGCCGAATGGCAGACATGTAAAATGGAAGTGATCTGCCCCGATGCAGAACCTTAGGAACTTTCTGTCCTGCCCAGCAATGGGAACGTGAAAGTAAGCATCTCTGAGGTCTATTGATACTAAGTAATCTCCTCTTCTTAGACCCAGAAGGATTGACTTGGTAGTGTCCATTGGAAATTTTATTTTTCTTATTCGGTCGTTTAACCATCTTCAGTCTAATATGGTCCTGAATCCACTGGACGCTTTGCTTATAATGAAGATGCGGGAATAAAACCCCCGTTCTCTTTCTGCTTCTGGGACCATCTCTACCGCACCTGAACCTATAAGATCCATTAAACTTAAAGAGATTCTCTCTCTTCTCCTGGAGGAGGAAGCTTTGAACTCAGAAAGTTTACCAGTCTTGGCTTTGCAAAAAATTCTAGACGGTATCCCGTGGTGACTACTTCTAGAACCCGATAAACAAACAAAGTGGAGCGTACACTGCGCTATGATCTAATATACAATTTTGACACTAATTCAATATGGAGTGTGCAACTGAGGTGTCACAAATATTAGAATTTAAATGAAAAGTACATTTAATGACATATAATATGAAAAACATAAAAAATAGTGGGGCAGATGTATTAAGCCTGGTGAAGAGATAAACTGGAGATACAGTGGAAGGAGATAACGCACCAGCCAATCAGATCCCAACTGTCATATTTCAAACACAGCTGATTGGCTGGTGCGTTATCTCTTCCATGTTATCTCCAGTTTACCTCCAGTTTATCTCTTCTCCAAGCTTAATACATCTGCCCCATAATAGACTATCGAACAATGATCGATCAAGACAATATTATTAAAATATATAATAATAAAAAAAATATATAAAAATGCTGCTAGAAAAATGTTGGAGAGGGAATAAGCTAGCTAGTATGGTACCGTATTGGTCTTTGGTGTGGGAATGGTGTCCGTTCCTATGATGCCTATTTGGTTGTGTCCTGGATAAATCTCATATGATGGGGGTCCAAAGTTTACACACACTGCTTCCAGAGGCGTAGGGAGGGCGGAGCCACCGGAGCTCCTGCTCCGGGCGCCGATTGGTTGGCTGGCGCCGCCGGCCCGCCCCCCCTCCGCAAATGGTCCCTGCTACTAGTGTGGCGGGTACGCCCGGGGCCGGCAGCGCCGGCGGCTGCCCTGCCCGGCGCCTGCCTCCCCTCATGCCCAGGCTGCTCGCCCGGTCCCCGCCGCCAAGCGTCACGGGCGGTGAGGCCGGGCGGCGGGCTGACAGTCACCACGGCTGCCTGTGAATTGCTGCTGCTGCTCGGTCTGGCTTCCGGGCAGCGCAGGCAGCCAGCGTAGCAGCAGCACTAGTGTGTGTGAGTGACAACAATGTCACACTCCTCCCAGCGACTCTGACCCCCTCCCTCCTCCCTGGCTACAGCAGCGTCATCACCAGCCTTCCCAAGCGCTGGCTGTAGCCTGGAGGAGAAGGTCTGTTGCTGGCTGCCGCCCGTGCGATATTCAGTTATTCAAGGTGGATAGATTTTTTTTTTTTACAGCTAAACGTTCTTAAAATAAACATAGTAAGCTTGTTTTTTTGTTGGTTTTGTGGAGCCCGGGGGGGGAGGGGGGGGGGGGTTAGTGAATCTCTGGCTCCTGCTGCTGCCCTGGCCTGCTGTTCCTTTACAGTGTCTTAGCGCAGCAGATTCCGTTACAGTGTCTTATACAGCGCAGCAGATTCCATTACAGCGTCTTATACAGCGCAGCAGATTCCGTTACAGCGTCTTATATAGCGCAGCAGATTCCGTTACAGTGTCTTATACAGCGCAGCAGATTCCATTACAGCGTCTTATACAGCGCAGCAGATTCCGTTACAGCGTCTTATATAGCGCAGCAGATTCCGTTACAGCGTCTTATATAGCGCAGCAGATTCCGTTACAGCGTCTTATATAGCGCAGCAGATTCCGTTACAACGTCTTATATAGCGCAGCAGATTCCGTTACAGCGTCTTATATAGCGCAGCAGATTCCGTTACAGCGTCTTATATAGCGCAGCATATTACAGCGTCTTATATAGCGCAGCAGATTCCGTTACAGCGACTTATATAGCGCAGCAGATTCCGTTACAGCGTCTTATATAGCGCAGCAGATTCTGTTACAGTGTCTGGTACTTGTGTATTTTGGCGGCGCCCCCGATGTCCGTCGTACGACGAACAGATCGCATTGCATGCCATGCACCCGATGGCATGCGATGCGACGCGATTTTGACCCCCTATACGACCAAAAATCGTATAAGCACCCTAAAGGGTGCTTTTGAGCACCCAAATGGGTGCTAACAATGTTAAATGCACCCTCACGCCACCCCCCACTATAAACGTGAACCCGAAGCGTGGCGAGCGCAGCGAGCCCGTGAGGGGCGGCGGTACGCGTCCTACGACCTTTTCATACCCCCACTATCCACGTCGGCGTGGAGTTGAGAATAGAATAGTGTGGCGAGCGCAGCGAGCCAGCGAGCCCGAAGCGTGGCGAGCGCAGCGAGCCCCGCGAGGGGCCGCGGATACCTTCACAGTTATACGCGTCCCCTCGCGGGCTTCACAGGTGTCCGTGGCGACGCGGACCCCTTGTGAAGCCCACGAGGCGACCCGTTTACCTGTGAAGGTATCCGCGTCCGCTCGCCACGCTTCGGGCTCGGTGGCTCGCTGCGCTCGCCACACTATTCTTTTCTCAACTCCACGCCGACGTGGATAGTGGGGGTATGAAAAGGTTGTAGGACGCGTACCGCCGCGCCACGCTTCGGGGGGGGGGGGTGGGGGGGTGGGTTAGTGAATCTCTGGCTTCTGCTGCTGCCCTGGCCTGCTGTGCTGTATATATCTTTATTTCTGCTGTATATATATATTATCTATCTTTATTAATTTATCTTTATTTACAGCTGTCAGCATGTTATATATAGCGCAGCAGCTTCCTTTACAGTGTCTTAGCGCAGCAGATTCCGTTACAGTGTCTTATACAGCGCAGCAGATTCCATTACAGCGTCTTATACAGCGCAGCAGATTCCGTTACAGCGTCTTATATAGCGCAGCAGATTCCGTTACAGCGTCTTATATAGCGCAGCAGATTCCGTTACAGCGTCTTATATAGCGCAGCAGATTCCGTTACAGCGACTTATATAGCGCAGCAGATTCCGTTACAGCGTCTTATATAGCGCAGCAGATTCCGTTACAGCGTCTTATATAGCGCAGCATATTCCGTTACAGCGTCTTATATAGCGCAGCAGATTCCGTTACAGCGACTTATATAGCGCAGCAGATTCCGTTACAGTGTCTGGTACTTGTGTATTTTGGCGGCGCCCCCGATGTCCGTCGTACGACGAACAGATCGCATCGCATGCCATGAGTCGATGGCATGCGATGCGACGCGATTTTGACCCCCTATACGACCAAAAATCGTATAAGCACCCTAAAGGGTGCTTTTGAGCACCCAAATGGGTGCTAACAATGTTAAATGCACCCCCACGCCATCCCCCACTATAAACGTGTACCCGAAGCGTGGCGAGCGGCGGCGGTACGCGTCCTACGACCTTTTGATACCCCCACTATCCACGTCGGCGTGGAGTTGAGAATAGAATAGTGTGGCGAGCGCAGCGAGCCACCGAGCCCGAAGCGTGGCGAGCGCAGCGAGCCCCGCGAGGGGACGCGGATACCTTCACAGTTATATGCGTCCCCTCGCGGGCTTCACAGGTGTCCGTGGCGACTCGGACACCTGTGAAGCCCACGAGGGGACGCGTTTACCTGTGAAGGTATCCGCGTCCGCTCGCCCCGCTTCGGGCTCGGTGGCTCGCTGCGCTCGCCACACTATTCTATTCTCAACTCCACGCCGACGTGGATAGTGGGGGTATGAAAAGGTCGTAGGACGCGTACCGCCGCCCCTCGCGGGCTCGCTACGCTCGCCACGCTTTGGGTTCACGTTTATAGTGGGGGGGGTGGCGTGGGGGTGCATTTAACATTGTAAGCACCCATTTGGGTGCTTAACATAGTATAAGCACCCATTAGGGTGCTTATACAATGTTTAATCGCATTGTATCGCATCCTATGGCATCGTATGCCATGTACAATGGCATACAATTTCAAAATTGTATGCCATCGTGCACTATCGTACGATATCGCGTCGCATCGCATACCATCGTATGTGTTATGGTATGCGATGCGATGGGCGCCGCCAAAATACACAAGTACCCAGTGTCTTATATAGCGCAGCAGATTCCGTTACAGCGAATTATATAGCGCAGCAGATTCCGTTACAGCGTCTTATACAGCGCAGCAGATTCCGTTACAGTGTCTTATATAGCGCAGCAGATTCCGTTACAGTGTCTTATATAGTGCAGCAGATTCCGTTATAGCCTCTTATATAGGGCAGCAGATTCCGTTACTGTGTTTTTTTATAAAAAATGTAAGGGGGGCGCAAAATATGCCCTTGCTCCGGGCACCATGTCGCCTAGCTACACCGCTGACAGCTTCATTCCATTGGTCTGTATGTGGTCTTCTTACTTGAGGGATAGCACTCCCTGGCTGTTTTGTAAAGAAGATCCAATGGAAGTTCTTCCTCTGGTTCTTGGGGGGGAGCAAGTGGAAAAGTGGCAGTACAAATGCAAGTAGTATAAGGCTGGTCCGGTCTCCAAGGCAGCTTCCAGTGTGCTGGTAGAGTTAGTGCTGGGCATCAGTATCCCCTCTCATTCCACCAACGCGTTTCGCCTATACAGTGGCTTTTTCAAAAAGAAAATTGTCTATTATGTGTTTTATATTTTTCATATTATATGTCATTAAATGTACTTTCATTTAAATTCTAATATTTGTGACACCTCAGTTGCACACTCCATATTGAATTAGTGTCAAAATTGTATATTAGATCATCAGGGTGACAACCCTATACAAGTACACCGCAGCTTGACAAAGCAACCCATCTTTTTGCGCCCATACCGATAACTTGTTATCACAATCTCTCTACTTCTAGAACCTATTTGTCCCAAATGGTTCTTTCCCACACTTGTGAAAATTTTAGTAGTCTTCCTGCCACACTGACTTTTACCCCGGGAGGCATGCCGTCACTGTTTCTGTCCCCTCTTCTGAGGGACTGCCGAAAAAATGCTCTGGATGTCCCAGATGTATATCGGTCTCTAAAGGGTCTTCCCGGCCTGTATGCTCTAGCTTGCCTAAATTACGGTCTATAGGGGTAGTTAGGATATCTCCCCCTCTTGTCTTGTGCCAATCTGACCAACTTTCCACCAGTCATTCTCTGGATCATTTGATCCAATTTACTCCCAAACAAAAAAGCACCTTCATAAGGGCGAGCTTATTTTTCAAATGGGAATCTGCCGCCCAAGATCTTAGCCACAAGGCTCTCCTGGGCACCACGCCAGATGAAACCGATTTAGCTGAGAAATCTAGAACATTCAGAGATGCCTCGCAAATGTAATCTACCGCCAGTTGCACCTGTGCCAGATTTTTACTAATTTGATCACGGGCCACTTATCTTGCAGATCTTCTTGAAGCGAAGCACACCATATCCTCAATGCTCTAGCCAGTGAAGCCACTGCCACACCTGATCTCAATGACACTGAACTGGAAATATGTAGCCTTTTGAGGGCACTTTCCATTCTCTTTTCCATAGAGTCCTTTGAAGACGCACCCTCTTCTAAGGGAATGGTCGTCCGAGTTGTCACTTCAGCCACAGCTGCATCAATTTTAGGAATACCGCACCATTTTAAAAATTCCTCATCTTCAATAGGGTACATACGGTCCACTCTTTTAAACGATCCAACTCTTTTATCTAAATTGAGCCATTCCTTGGTCAATATATATTTTACCACTTTATGCACCGGAAAGCACCTGCCTTTCCTGGACCTGTCTTCAAATAAAGTGTCATAATCTGACTTACTGTAGCTGAGTGTTTATAATTAAGTGTTTTGTACAGATCCTTCAGAACCACCTGTACCAACTCCAGATTAAACATACGCTCATCTTCAACCACTTCTCCAGACTCTGTTGTAGACCCATCAGAATCATTTTTATCAGAAGTAATATCCACGGAATCAAACGCTACATCTCGATCCAGACTGGTTTGAGACATGGATCTCTTACTAACTAGGAATTCATCCTTTGTAACAAAGTTATTTTTCATCCAAGACATAAGCTCCGCAAGCTGGGAGTGTCACGCTAGCAGTAGCACCAGCTGGAGTGTAACGGAAGCTAGGTGCCTTTATATAAGGTTTTTGCATAGACGACAGAAGGGAGGGATGCAATTGGATAAAAGAAAACCAGTTTTAATAAAGATACTGCGATACAGAAGATGAACTGTGGCACAAAGGTAATACTGAAGATATGAAATAACCAGAGTCAATGATATATAAAACTTATTGTAAAGTTCGTAGTGGATGGATAAGGAGGTTGAAAACTGAAGATGACTTGAAGTGTAGATTTGAAGAATAGACGTAAACTTGAATAGTTGATTTGAAGGATTTACTTGAAGAGATGATTGAATGATTGAATGAAAGATTGAATGGTTGGATGATTGGATGATTGGACGGTTGGATGATTTGGAAGATTGGATGGTTGATAGGATGAATCCGGGAAGTATTGCAGCAGGCCTGAGTAGCTGTGACCAGGGAGAGTTGCAGTGGAAGTAACCGTCAGGTGAGGAAAAGGTGATCCCCTTTGGGGGGCTAACCTTGTCCGGACCATAGAGGCGGCAGCAGGGTTCTGCAGGTGGATGGTCTTCACAGCAGGCGAGCAGGAGTGGATTCAGTCTGGAGATAGCTGACAGGCAGCAGCGCTTTCAGCAGGAGTGGGAGTCAGATGCCTAGGGAAAGGACATCATTGTACTGACTGACTGTTTGGCCCAGCTGGTCAGTATTTAAAAGAAGAGCTGCACTGTAATTGGCTGAAGGTAATTGGTAGTGCAGCCTGGTTGGAGAAACCAACAAGATGGCCACCGCCAGGGAAGGCGACAGGTTTCAGAACCAGGAAGTGTGTGCAGTACACTTCAGGCAGCGACCTTTTCATTCCCCTACTATCCACGTCGGCGTGGAGTTGAGAATATAAAGTGTGGTGAGCGCAGCGAGCCACCGAGCCCGAAGCGTGGCGAGCCCCACGAGGGGGCGCGTATTACTTCACAGGTATACGCATCCCCTTGCGGGGCTCGCTGCGCTCGCCACGCTTCGGGCTCGGTGGCTCGCTGCGCTCGCCACACTTTATATTCTCAACTCCACGCCGATGTGGATAGTAGGGGAATAAAAAGGTCGGAGGACGCGCACCGCCGCCGCTCGCCATGCTTCGGGTTTCCTATGTGAGATGGACTTAATCAAGTCCATCCCATCTCAGACCGACGCGATGCTCCCGATTTCAATGTTAAAAATTATTTTAACATTGAAGCCTATGGCAAAATCGCGGGCATCGCGACGGTCGCGTTGGGGGCAATGTTAATGGCCGCGACCGACGCGATGCCCGCGATTTTTCCTTTGCCGGCAAAATGGACCTGATTTCAATGGAAATCGGGTCCATCGCGGGCATCGTGTACCTTAACTTTAAGGTACACGATGCCCGCGATTGTGGCCGTGATAGGAAACAAGTACCTCTTCTATCGGCAAATTTTTTGTACCTTTGAGAGGCACTGACCAAGGATTTCCTGACCTTTCTCCAATGGTGACGCAGTTGCTGGAGAGTCAAGGTTACCGCTGGCACAGATGTCGAAGGAAGCCGCTGGAAATCAGGAACCTTGGGATGGAAGCCATAGTTAATAAAGAAAGGAGTAGAAGAAGCAGACGAGTGATACTGATTGTTATGGCCAAACTCGGCCCATGGCAATACCTCAACCCAATCATCTTGAGAAGAGGACACATGTAAACGTAAAAATGTTTCTACATCCTGATTGACTCTTTCCGTTTGGCCATTAGATTGTGGATGATAGGCTGTACTAAAGTTGAGTTGAATCTTGAGGACTTTACACAATGCTCTCCAGAATTTGGCCACAAACTGAACCCCTCGATCGGACACAATCTCTTCAGGTAGTCTTTGGACTCTGAAGATCTCTTTTATAAACAAATCAGCAAGCTTGGGAGCTGAAGGTAACCCCTTCAGAGGTATGAAATGCGCCATTTTCAAGAATCGACCGATAACCACCCATATGGTACTAAAACCATCTGAGGATGGTAGATCTGTGATGAAGTCCATCAACAAATGAGTCCACGGTCCCCGTGGGATCGAGAGTGGCCTCAATGGACCTATTGGCGCTAGATTAGATGACTTATGTTGGGCACAATCAGGACAGGATGCAATATACTCTTGCACATCCTTTTTTAAAGCAGGCCACCAATATTTTCGGGACAATAATTCATAGGTCTTTTGAACCCCTGGGTGCCCGGAGAATTTTGAATCGTGGGCCCACCGCAAGACTTGACTCCTTGAATTAGGTCTGACAAACGTTTTACCTGGAGGCACCGACACTTGCACTGTGGTAGCAGCAAAGGCACTTGGATCCAAAATTGGACTTCCTTCAAAGGATCTGGACTTCTCCTCTGTTTCCCATGACCTAGAAAGAGCATCTGCTTTGCGGTTCTTTACTCCTGGAGAGAAAGACAACTTACAGAATTAAATCTGGCAAAGAATAATGCCCATCTGGCCTGCCGGGGATTAAGACATTGTGCATTTTTTAGATAAAGCTAATTTTTATGATCGGTAACATTAATAATATGAACTGCCCCCTCCAATAAATAACGCCATTCTTCTAGTGCCATCATCATGGCCAATAATTTCTGATCCCCTATGGCATAATTTTGTTCAGCCGATGAGAATCTTTTTGAGAAAAACCCACAGGGGTGTAACTGTTTATCACTCTTTGCCTGGGAAAGTACAGCTCCTACAACGATGGAAGAGGCGTCAACCTCCAATGTAAAAGGCAAAGTGACGTCTGGTTGGGCCAGCACTGGTGCTGTGATGAATTTTCTCTTGAGAGTGATAAAAGCCTTGGAAGCTTCAGGATTCCATTTAGAGGGTTTGGCACCTTTGCGAGTGAGCGCAGTGATGGGGGCAACAATTGTAGAAAATCCTTTGATAAATTTTCTGTAATTGTTTGCAAATCCGAGGAACCTTTTGACCCCTCGGAGAGTATGAGGCTGAGGCCATGACTGAATTGCCTCTACTTTGGCTGGATCCATTTCTAGACCAGAACCTGTCACGATATATCCCAGGAAGGGTATAGAAGGCACCTCGAAAATGCATTTCTCCAACTTACAGAAGAGAAGATTTTTTCTAAGGCGTGACAGTACCTCTCTGACGAGTTCTTGATGCTCCTGATGACTGTTGGAAAATATAAGAATATCGTTGAGATAAACCACAACATGTTTATACAGAAGGTCTCTAAATAGCTCATTTATACAGGACTGGAAAACTGCGGGAGCATTACTCAACCCAAAAGGCATAACGAGATACTCATAATGTCCATCTCTAGTATTGAAGGCAGTTTTCCATTCATCTCCTTCCCGGATGCGGATAAGATTGTAGGCTCCGCGTAGATCTGTAATAAGTGGCAGTGGGTAACGATTTCATTCAGGCCACGGTAATCGATACAAGGCCGCAACCCTCCATCCTTTTTCTTAATGAAGAAAAACCCAGCCCCAGCAGGAGAGGATGAAGGACGAATGAAACCCTTTGGCGAGGTTTTCTTTTATGTACTCTGACATTGCTTGTGTCTCTGGCACGGACAATGGGTACGTACGGCCTCGTGGAGGATTTTTGCCTGGTAGAAATTCGATGGGACAGTCCCATGGACGATGAGGAGGTAATTGGTCAGTAGCTTTCTTCCAGAATACGTCAGCGAAGTCTCTATATGAGGTAGGTAATCCTTCTGGGATTTGGAGGGTGACTTGACGAGATGGTGTCACCATTTTAAGGCAGGACTTGGTGCAGGATGCACGCCAAGACCTGGGGCGAGGCCCAATCGATACTAGGGTTATGGGCACATAACCAGGGGAGGCCCAAAACAATTGGGTATGTTGACTTGGGTATGACAAGAAACTGTATTTTTTCTACATGCAACAGACCAATTTGCAAAGTAACAGTCTCACCTAATATACGACTCCCATCCACAGCTGTTAGATATACTGGACGCTGAAGGGGAACAGTAGGTAATTGCCAACGTTTGACGACATCAGCCGTGATGAAACTTTCCGCTGCTCCGGAGTCCAGGAGTGCTGGTAAATGTCGGACCTGTTGTTTGACTTGTAGTGATACTTGAAAAAATACAGTCTTTAGTATTTGGAGAGGTAGTAACAACTCCTAACCTGCCCTCTCTCTTACAGGTTAGGTTCTGGCGTTTCCCGGTCCCTTGGGACAAGAATCCATGGAATGCTGAGGATCAGCGCAATAGAGACAGAGGTGTTCATTATGCCGACGTCTTCGTTCGGCTGAGGACAACTTGAAACGGTTAACCTGCATAGGTTCTTCCGTCGGTAGTGGCGGCGTTTTGGGTATAGGTAGATGCCGACTAGGAGATGCTCGACTTTTCTCTTGATGTCTCTCTCTGAGTCTCGATCTTAGTTCATAAGGAGATTAGATCCTCCAACTTGGAAGATAGGTCTCTAGCCGCTAGTTCGTCTTTAATTTTGTCAGCGAGGCCATTCAGGAAGGCTGCAAGGAAAGCCTCCACGTTCCATGCTAGCTCAGCTGCCAGGATTTTAAACTGGATAAGGTATTGACCCACTGTCCTGGAACCTTGACATAGGTGTAGTATCTCAGTGGCAGCAGAACTAATTCGACCTGGCTCATCGAAGATAATTTTAAAAGTACTGATAAATCGAGCATAGTCTGACAGCAGTGGATCTGCTTTTTCCCATAAGGGAGATGCCCAATTGAGGGCTGGGCCGGTAAGTAGAGATATCACGTAGGCAACCTTGGTCCGGTCTGTAGGGAAATACGAGGATTGGAGTTAAAAATGAATTTCGCATTGATTTATGAAACCCCTACAGTTTTTGGGATTGCCGTCGAATTTGGTTGGAGTAGATAACTGGAGATAAGCTGTGACTCCTGTCGTTGAAACTATGGGTCTGGGCGATGGCGCTGGAGTAGGAGTTGACCCTTGATTCAAAGTGGTCTGTATATTGTCCAGTCTTTTAGACATGTCCTGGAGGGCATGAAAGACCAGCTCCTGGGCAGCTTCCTGGTGATCCAGATGGGCAGCAAGTTGTTGAACAGGGGCAGTTTCTCGCTCCTGACCTGATGCTGGATCCATGCAGTCAGTACAAACTGTCACGCTAGCAGTAGCACCAGCTGGAGTGTAACAGAGGCTAGGTGCCTTGATGTAAGGTTTTTGCATAGACGACAGAAGGGAGGGATGCAATTGGATAAAAGAAAACCAGTTTTAATAAAGATACTGCGATACAGAAGATGAACTGTGGCACAAAGGTAATACTGAAGATATGAAATAACCAGAGTCAATGATATATAAAACTTATTGTAAAGTTCGTAGTGGATGGATAACGAGGTTGAAAACTGAAGATGACTTGAAGTGTAGATTTGAAGAATAAATGTAAACTTGAATAGTTGATTTGAAGGATTTACTTGAAGAGATGATTGAATTGAAGATTGAAAGATTGGATGATTGAATGGTTGGATGATTGGACGATTGGATGGTTGGACGATTGGATGGTTGATAGGATGAATCCGGGAAGTATTGCAGCAGGCCTGAGTAGCTGTGACCAGGGAGAGTTGCAGTGGAAGTAACCGTCAGGTGAGGAAAGGGATCCCCTTTGGGGGGCTAACCTTGTCCGGACCGTAGAGGCGGCAGCAGGGTTCTGCAGGTGGATGTTCTTCACAGCAGCCTGGTTGGAGAAACCAACAAGATGGCCGCCGCCAGGGAAGGCGACAGGTTTGAGGACCAGGAAGTGTGTGCAGTACACTCCAGGCAGCGTGTCCAGCAAGGCCCAGGCAGAGTTCACAGCATCATGGCGCCTCAGTGTGGAAGGCATGGGTGGAAGACATGGTGGTCGTGACAGGGAGGATGCACTGGGACAGGTAGATTTTTTAGCACAGTCTTGACACAGAGCCTCATCTCCCACAAAAGACTTATCACAGGCAGGGCAGCTTTTGGCTATATTCTTCTTCTTCTTACAAGCTTTCTTCTTAGACACAGAGGGCCCACTATAAAGAAAGAAAAACCCTATTACTAACTACATGAAAGGAATAAACACCAGTCCTCATGAGAGGACATACCTGGACAGCGCAGCGATATCTTTCTGAGAGGTAACTTCCATTCCTGTTGCCTCCATAATATCCAGCAGCGCCTTTTACACCGGCCAGGCGCACTTAGATACAGGCACTTCCATCTGATGGAACGCATGCTGACGCTGTGCTTCCTCTGCGTGTACAGCCAGCCTCCCGGCACTTCCGGCTAATTATTTCCTGTTTGTGGAACGCACGCGGCCTGTGAAACACAAACTGCACACTCTACAGCCGCCGGAAGCTGTCAGAGATGCCTTCTCTCTGCAGCTCCGAGGACGCCGGCTGCGCTAACACGCCTTACAACCCTAGCACGCGGGAACCCATGCTCCAAACCTGCCGGGAGGAAACCATCCACCGCAGGTTAGTGTCCTTCTGCCACCGGCCCAGACCACACAAAGGGTTTAACCGGAACTGGGCAGCGTTTCCCTGAAGCAGAGACGGGCAGGGAGACGCTGCCCAACCGCCGTGTTACTGGGACGCGCGTGCGCGTGAGACGCACGTGCATCCCAGTCCCTATCGCCGGCGCTCGCCAGTGAAAGGGATCTGGCGGGCGCCGGCCTTGTCTGACTGGAGAGGCACTGTACTTTAATCTGCTTTGCCACCCTCTGGCACGAGGTCTTATAATATTCGCTAAACTTTGGAGGACTGTGATATATTAATTGTAATTTTTATACATAAAAGATTTTCATTCGTTGGGGATGGTGGGGATGTGTCATTTAACCTGATTTCCCCTAAAATTGACTCCATGCTCTAAACCATCGCAGTCTGTGATAAATTGAAGATTTCGGCATATACTGGCATATTATACCTTCAGAAAGAAGGAGAAACAGTTAAAGAAAAAGTTGATTCTTATATAACTCAATTTTTCATTATTTGTCAAGTGTGCCCCAAATGCCAAGAATGAATGCAGCACAGGTTTGAAAACGTGACAGTAATCACTGCACCTGTGCATCAACTAGGTGGGTTGGGAAATGTGAGTTAGTAATGACTGCACTTGTGCACCAGCTAGGGGGTCTTGGAGATGTGAGTTAGTAATGACTGCACCTGTGCTCCAGCTAGGGGGTCTTGGAGATGTGAGTTAGTAATGACTGCACTTGTGCTCCAGCTAGGGGGTCTTGGAGATGTGAGTTAGTAATGACTGCACCTGTGCTCCAGCTAGGGGGTCTTGGAGATGTGAGTTACTAATGACTGCACCTGTGCTCCAGCTAGGGGGTCTGGAAAATGTGACAGTTAGTAATGACTGCACCTGTGCACCAGCTAGGGGGTCTTGGAGATGTGAGTTAGTAATGACTGCACCTGTGCTCCAGCTAGGGGGTCTTGGAGATGTGAGTTACTAATGACTGCACCTGTGCTCCAGCTAGGGGGCCTGGAAAATGTGAGTTAGTAATGACTGCACCTGTGCAGCAGCTAGGGGGTCTGAAAAATGCGACAGTAATGAATACACCTGTGCAGCAGCTAGGTGGTCTGGGAAAGTTGAGTTAGTAATAACGTCACAACACTTTTATTGGCAAGCTGCTCAATCAGAGGTAATAACAGGGAGGGGTAAATCTGGTTAGGAAAAAAAACAGTTTGTATCCCAATTGCACACTGAATGAGAAATATACATATAATAATCAGATAATACAGAGATCTTGGTTGCATATATCTGCAGATATAGGGCTAAGCCCCCAGGCCGTACGTCAAGGCATCTCTGTCACTGGGGGTCCCTAACACTGGGTATGGGTCTGGGGTGTGGGCCCCCAATATGCCGGCACAGGCTGACTACTCCAGGGCAGCACACAAATGAAAGTTAGTAGGTGTTAAATAAGAAGCACATAAGTGCTATGTAAGGAGGTGAAGGTGTGGTTAAAATAATACATACAATGTGATAGGGAAAAACATAAATGTTAATAAAGTGTTAGGGTGTGTCAACCTGGAGCAGACCAGCCATACCAACAAAGAGGGAATCACACTCCCAAACCCATCCCATGCACAATAACAAATTTATGGGCCTAATAGCCCAGTGTAAGGCCACATGATAATGGCTTACAACATCTGAGAGCCAGCTTACCTGGAGATACCCCTGGCTTCTCCAATGGCACTCAGGTGTCAGCAATCCCTCCTAATGCTGACCCATCTATGCCTCTCTCAACTGCACAACACTTTTATTGGCTCAATCAGAGGTAATGTCATTCAGGTGCCAACAGGGACGGGTAAATCTGGTTAGGGAAAAAAACAGTTTGTATCCCAATTGCACAATTGCACACTGAATGAGAAATATACATATAATAATCAGATAATACAGAGATCTTGGTTAGTAATAACGTCACCAGTCCTCCAGCTAGGTGGTCTTGGAAAAGTGAGTTAGTAAGGACTGCACCTGTACATTAGCTAGGGGTCACGGACACATCACAGTTAGTAAGGACTACACCTGTGCACCAGCTACGTGGTCTGGGAAATGTGACAGTTACAGTTAGTAATGACTGCTCCAGCTAGGTTGTCTGGGAAATGTAACAGTGAGTACACATGCGCACAAGCTAGGTAAATTGGGAAATAGGACCGTTAGTAAGGACTAAACCTGTGCCCCAGCTATGTGGTCTGGTGACAGTTAGTAATGACTACACCTTTTCACCAGCTAGGTGGTCTTGGAAATGTGAGGTGATGTGAGAAACGTGACTGTTAGTAATGACTACACCTGTGCAGTGGCTATATGGTCTGAGAAACTTGACAGTTAGTAATGACTCCACCTGTGCACCAGCTAGGTGGTCTGGTGACAGTTAGTAATAACTGCACCTGTGCACCAGCTGGGTGGTCTGGTGACAGTAATAACTGCATCTGTGCACCAGCTAGGTGGTCTGGAAAACTTGACAGTTAGTAATGACTGCACCTGTGCACCAGCTAGGTGGTCTGGGAAATGTGACAGTTAGTAATGACTGCACCTGTGCACCAGCTAGGTGGTCTGGGGAATGTGACAGTAATGACTGCACCTGTGCATCGGCTAGATGGTCTGGGAAATGTGACAGTAATGACTGCACCTGTGCACCAGCTAAGTGGTCTGGTGACCGTTTAAATGAATACAGCTGTGCACCAGCTAGATGGTCTGGGCAATGTGAGTTAGTAATGATGGTATCTGTGCATGGCATCGTGTCACCCAATTAAAGGGTGACAACTTGGTGCGGGCCCTGACCCTCCGTAGCCACCATGAGGCAGCCCCTGCGGTGGCTTGGAGGAGCAGCGCTGTGGTGGGCGCCTGTCAGCTGGTGGGCTGCGGGCAGCTGTCAAATGCGGCGAACTGGCATTTTGCCAGAAAACAAGATGGCCGCGGGTGGGCTGTCGCGCAGCGGGCAGCTCCTCCCATGGCTCAGGGCTCCGTCTGTCCTCCTCCCTGGTCCTCGACTCCCTAGCAGGCAGGACCGCAGCTGTCCTGAGGGTTGGTTTGGGGCGTGCGGTACAGCAGTGCACTGTGCAGTGCCGTGACTTGGACAATCAATGTACAGTAAGTTAAAAGTTTTACAGCCTGTCCCCCCGCCCTTCACTTGCTTTAATTATGGAGATGTTATATGTATATCTATAGTAGTGTTCATTCTAGCACCCTCCATATTTGAAAACCCATGCAGTTCCTCTTCCCTGCCTGGGGTGTCGCTGTCTGCTGTAGTGCTTCTAGCACAGTGTGGTCTGTATATCAGCACTGAAATGCAAACCAGACCTGTGCTAGAAGCACCATAGCAGACAGCGTCACCCCAGGCAGGGAAGAGGAACTGCATGGGTTTTCAAATATGGCGGGTGCTAGAATGAACACTATATAGTGTGTGGGTATCTATCTATCTATCTATATATATATATATACACACACACACACACACACACACAACACACACAATGGAAAAGATCCGGCACTCACTATCTCAGATGATAAGCGCCCCGGGTGCCTTCAATGGTTATTAAATAGACGTAATAAAGCAGCGTAGTTCATGTTACCTGCTGTTCTGTTTTTGTATCACCACTAAAAACTAATACAAGTCCCCAGGAGTGACGCTATAAAACTAGTGGCATTATGGTGTGTGGCACATAGAGTCAGGGGCATTACGGTGTCCGGCGTTTAGTGTAAGGGACATTACAGTGTGTGGCGTAACGTTTAAGTGGCGTTACGGTTTGTGTCCCATGTGTAATGGGCATTACGGAGTGTCACATATTGTGTAATAGGCATTGCAGTGGGTGGCATATGTAATGGTCATTGTGGTGTGTGGCATATTGTGTAATGGGCATATTGTGTAATGGGCATTGCGGTATGTGGCATTGCGGTGTGTCAAATATTATGTAATGGTCATTGTGATAAGTGGCATAATGTGTAATGGACATTACTGTGTGTTGCATAATGTTTAAGGGAAATTAAGATGGGTGATATATTATCTAAAAACAGCCCTGTTTGTTTCACTAGAATGCTATTGGGGGGGGCGCAGGAAACTTTTTTGGCTTGGGGGAGCAGATTTTATAGTTACGCCACTGCCTCCACCCCCACTAGTGAAGGGACGCCCGTCCCTCTCTTCATCTGGACCTGCTGCCATCATATTAAACATCAAGATTCAGACCACATTGGTCACTCTTATATAACGATATGAGATTGGCAGCATGAATATGCTGCACCAGTGTGATGCCATCTTGCTACTGTGGTCCACATTCTCTACAGCTGTGGTTACCACGCTGGGAATCCATGGGGCAATTGCAGGGGTGCCACGGGTTGATGGTTCAATAAAATAATCTATGTGATAGAACAACCAGTGTTAGTGGCTCCCAATCATAATTCATGTTCACCACAGGTTTTGCCCAGTCCTGCGTCAGAATTAGGCGCCATGTGACCACAGAATGATGCCCAGGAATTAGAGCATCAGAGCACAGAGTACCTTAGTTCACATGATGTCACATTGTAGGGCTGTAAGTACACATTATGCCATAAATTATTCCCAGTTCATATTATGCCACATTACAGTGCACTCTGCTTATACTGAGCCTTGCAATGCCATCCAGTGAGCAGATCAGACGGAACATTAAAGTGCCCCCTATTCATACTGTACCACATTACAGTGCCCCCTATTCATACTGTACCACATTAGTGCCCCCCATGGCGAGAAGGGCTGAAAGGAGGCTAGATGTCTGTTGACACATCCTTACAATGGGGGTTCACTCGCACAGCACATTTGGTTTGTTAATGGACAAAACCATGTGGACTGCAGGTGGGGCAAATGTAACATGTGTAGAGAAAGTTAGATTTGGGGATTTATTCGAATTTAATCATTCGATGGTCGGCAACCTCTCTCCCCTTTTGACAGGGCCGCTGACTGGGGGTGCTATGGGTACAACTGTCCCGGGCTCGGCCCCTCTGACAGAGGGTAGGGCCCGGGCAGCAGCCCGCCAGCACCCCCATTCACTACAGCCTCCCCTCACCCAAGGCTCAGGAGGCTGCCGCCCCCCACTTCACTGCAGGTGCTCCACAGCTCGCTGCACATACACAGCAGTCCCAAGGCCCGGCCGGATCCTCCTGCTGCCCGGGAACATACACAGGCAGCACAGCGGGCAGCAGTAATGCTGGGCGCCCACACTGTAAGCCGCGCGTGGTGTGATGTCATCGTGTGGCTTACAGTGCGGGCGGCCAGCAAGCAAGAGGACTCGGGAGGACGAGCTGGAGAACCCGCTGCCACCGCCACAGGTATACTTTTAAATACACGACAGGTCCAATATTCACTGGGGGCGTCTCAATTCTGTTTAACCACCGCAAACTGCCAATTTTGGGTCACCGGAAATGTGGGCAAAGTCATGTTACAGAGTTATACCAGATACAGGCGTATTCGCACATCACAACCTAGAAGTACGAGGAGTTGAGTCGCTCCCATAGGATCCAGACAGGTCATCGGCTCCGGGTGAGAAAAAGGGGAACGATCATAAAATAGAAAATGTATAAAGGAGGAATTGCAACAATGCTAACTGCATATGGCGTCTGAATGACCAGTAAGAGCTGTTGCAGTGGAAATTGCCGCACTGCAGGCGACGCCAGTAAAATGCGCCCTCTCTCTTTCCGTAACGCTCCTAATAATTCACTCTCTCCACTCGTCTCGTTCTATTCTATCTCCATATTTCATTTTCCCATTCTGCGTGAGAGAAACCCTCCGCAGCATCGCAGAGTCCTTCCCATGCAAGTTATCTGGAAGAGCTGTAAATCTAAGCGCCAGTAATCCAGCGTTTGGCTCCCAGATGGCCGCTTACAAAAGGAATAAACTGCAGCTTCCGGAGATAAAACATCTCGCAAACAACAGGTCAGGGGTCGGCGGATAACTGGAGAAATATCACTTCTGGGCCAGTGGTTTCCATCGCTGTATTTTATTACTTTACAATTTATTTTTTTAGCTGAACACAGATTGCAAAAAGTGGAAAATACACTTACAGGAGATGCTGTATTTAAATGCACTTTGCTGGCAACATGGTTTCACAGACTTTTAAACACAAAGCAAAGAGATACAAAATAAAATACAAACCCAAATGTATACAGTCGATGTGAACGGAATACTCGCAGTGTAATGCTGCTTAATACAAGTGCGCTATATAAATAACTTTATAAAAATGTACAGACGAGATCAATCATCCAGAAACAGCAATGGGCGCAGCCGGGAGAAGTGCATAATTATTCTAGATTTTGGAACATACGCCTCCATTGACGTGGTGGGATAGCTGTTGAACTTCTACGCAGTTTGAAAAGAATCCGCCCCATTCCTCAAAAAATGTATAAGGCGCCTATGAAAACGCCTGGAGTTTGGACTCTTGGTGTGACATTTACTATGCAGCGCATTACGCAGCTGCTGCGGCTCTGGCTTGATGGATTTAAAGGGTCAATTAAATGCAATACAAATTGAATCTGGATTTGTTGCGAATAGAATCGCCCCTTCAAATCCAGTGGCCGAAACTGCCCTATAGTAACTTTAGACCTGGAAGCTTACATCATTGACATCTCCTCTAGCAGTGACCTCATACTTGTGTTGCTATCGATGATGTCACGCCATCAGCGGCACTCAATTTAACCTGATCTCAGACCCTTTGCAGGCTGGAATTTGCTAAAAATTGCTCACAACCCTATGGAGCAGTGAGCGCTTTTTGGCAAATTCCATCCTCCGTAGAGTGCATTCGGTGCAGTGATGATTCGCACTCGCAAATTATTCGCAGCTCATAGAATCAACCCCTATGTTGTTTAGCTTTTACTTTGTAGAATAAAGTTCCCTTTGTACAGATGATGGATGAGGATCGAATGCATTGGAAGTTTAATCGTTATTGCGAAGATGGGTCTTAATTGAAATCAAATTCTTTTACAACAATATTACATTATGTACTTGAGTACTCCTATCTCAGAGACGTACAGTAATGCATTCGCAGGGAATATACTGGGGCGACCTCAGAGCTTCAAGCAACGGGGTATAAATATTATTATAAATATAGAGACTCCGGCGCCATGTTTTCTGCGTACAGTCATGCCCCCCCAACAGTTGCAGCACGCCTGTGAATAGATCTGACCATGCGAGGAATTATTAGGACACCTCGGCGCGTTCGCAGTGCGATTAGGACACGTGCGCAGTCAGCAGATAATCGCTGAAATGCATAAATATCGGCACCGCATACATCTCTGAATCAGGCCCTCCAAGTAGGCATTGCAATGAACAGAGAGTGACCAGTGATGTGATTATACAATAATTGATTGCTTTTACTTGCAAAAATCAAGTCCAAATAAAAGATTGCATAGAAACTGGCTGGTGTTCCTCTTACATTGGTTTATGCATTAGAGAACTCATATTACATGCAATCAGAAATAACATTAAACTGTCATAAAACGGTCGCTCATGCACACTAGAATTGTAGCGTGATTTGGCCTGTGTGTGTGTGTGTGTGTGTGTGTGTGAGGTCACTGTAACCAAGAACACACATATTCGAAATGACATCGACAAACCGGCCAATCTCATCACAGTACAACAATATTGCATTATATCTTATCTCACAAGGCTGTCATTCTGCAGCTGCACCAATAGAGGGCACCAGTAAGATTACTGGTTCCAGGGGAAATCACAAAAACAGCCATCGCTGTAATATAGTCAGAGTACGTCAGGGGTGTCGGATGCGGCCAAACTCAGACCCGGTGCTACATTCAGGACAATTTTTTTGTGAAAAACCCAATGTCGACCTAAATGCATGTCGACCTAATGATTGTCAACATTGTGGTGACCTAATGATCTATACCCTTTAAAAGCATCCGAATTGGGTCGGCAGCACACATCTCAGGTCAATTTGAACGGTTACATCCCACCGTGGATTCAGTATGAAATCCCGGCGGTCGGGATCCCGGCGTTCAAAATCCTGACCGCCGAAATCCCGAAAAGGGGGGGGACGTGGTTCGCCCCCTTTGCGGGCTCGCTGCGCTCGCCACGCAGCGGACCTGGTGCCTCGCTACGCTAATTTATTCTCCCTCCCGGGGTGTCGTGGACACCCACGGAGGGAGAAAGTGTCGGGATTTCGGCGGTCGGGATTCCGACCGCCGGGATTTAAACTGCATCCCCCCACCGTATATATGGCAAAGAAGCAAGTTTGTCAGAACTAAATTGTACACATACATAAAATTGTGATTACAAGAAAAAAACAAAAACCCACAAAAAAAACATAACCCTAGAAAAACTAAATTGTAGAATAACAAATGATCTATTAATGACGAGCTTAGGACATCACACAAACTTGTGCGGTAAAAAGAGTTTTCTGCAGGAAAACCCAAGTGTACACGACCGTAGTATCACAATAGTATAAAACAATGCAAAAGCCGATCAATGAGAAAGTCATGCAAAACTTCCCTCTATCCCTTCCTCCTGGAAACACGCGCTGCCCGGTCTGTGTCACTCGGCTTACACTCACATACAGCAGAACCGGTGACATAATGCTGCACCAAAACGTATACTCCGTTACACACTATGGGTGATATTCTTGTTATCATTCGTTAAAAGTCAATAAATGGTGCTCCAGCCAATCAGCTCATGTCATTTTTTTCAAACATATGACAGAAGCCAATTGGCTGGAGCCTCATTTATCATTTTTAAGGAGTGATAACAAGAATCTCACTCATTGATAAATCTGCCCCTAAGCCACAACCCTAACATATGATAGAGTGTAAAAGAGACTAGAACAGGGTATGTAGATGGCAGTCTATTTGGGCTTTCAGCCTATAGTCATGCAATACCCTATACACACATAACCCGGTACTCAGAGGATCAGCACGGGTCAGTTTTCTGTGTGAAAGGTTAAACCCAGGTCAAAATTCCTGACCCTGGGTTTTACCAAGGCCAAAGACCTGGCAATTTTGACCCTTTGTTGACCCCTTCATACAGAATTTCCGGGGCTGATCAGCAAATTATTGGGTAGTAATGCATGACCTGGTAATTTTTGTGTGAAAAGGGGGTCAGGCTGGGACCGGAAAAACAACCCGGGACTCAAATTGCCAGTTAAAGCAGGTATTTATGGACATTTGTGTGAAAGCGGTTAAAGCAGAGGCGTCACTTTCCTCAACGACACCCGATGCAGCACTTCCCAGAGGAGGGGAGTGGCTCCATTGAGGGGAGTGGCTTGACACACTGAACCCCGTCACTACAGAGGTCCGGACTGCCCCTGGGAAATGCTGCAGCTGCAGTCGTGTAATCCACCTTATCTAAAACTAACTTCCAACTTTCTTATTTAGTGGCTAATTACAGCGTTATTTTTGTTGGTGTTTATGTATTTCTCGTAAATCTATTTCTCAGCTTCAGTCTTCGCCGACTTTATTTCTTTTGTACATAGTTTGCTACGTAACGTGCCAGAATACATAGAACGGCCCCTACTTTCTGCCAAATAACCTCCAACACTTTCTTAATTAAACCCAACGGTTGCTCTTCCTTCCTAGTGACTATGTGATCATATAGTATGTACATTAATAGGCATTTAAAATAAAAATTATTTCTCTCACTACAGGGACCACTGTATCCATCATAACCCTGACAGTTCCCTACTGGTGCAATCAATCCCAACCTAGGTAGAATTCTCCCCTCTCTTTACGCTGTGTACACACGGTGAGACGTGACATTAGATACTGACTATATAGTCAAAATCGCAAGCAGATTGCACAGGTTTTTTACCTTGCGCTCCCGTGACAGCTCAAATCGAAACCTAGATAGACAGGGCAGCAATGACTATATAGTGCAAATCTAATGCAGATTATATGAATTGTACGTAAATAGTACAGAGTTAGCAAAGATTGCATAGCACTTGAATCTAAAGCCGAATAGCAAGGGGATCTCACTGTGTGTACACAGCATTACACCAACTTCCCTGCAGTCGCCTTTTTAGCACCCAGGGATACAAATACCCCTTTCACACTAGAAAATGCAGGGACTTACCCGGGAATATGGTCCCTGGATCATGCAGGGAAAATCCTGGGTTGGCCCCTTCACACCAGCCTAGTCCCTGCATTTTTTGGTGTGAGGAGACAAGCAGCGGGACACATGTAGAGTGGGATGATGCCGGCTCTCCACCCGGCGCTGTGCTCTCCACCAGCAGCTACAGGCCAGACCCCCCGCCCCACAGGCCTGACCTCCCAAACCGGCACCTGCACCTCCCCCCCACGGACCATCAAATGATTTCTCCAGGGCTCGCAAATATGTCAGTGGAGATTGATTTATATTTGCGGCTGACGTCATGTGACCCCAGTAGAAGAGACAATCTGCAGTGTGATAATATAACTGGCCAATCAAATGACTTAACATTTAATACAAGTAAATTGAGCTTTGCTGCCTTGATTAATGAGGAAATATAATATAAATGTAAACAATGTGTCAGTAGGATTGCAGTCTCCTAGGTAACAGCGAAGAAGTTTCATAGAAAACGATTTCACGTCATGTGGTTTAGCTGCCTTTTAAATGCTGCAGTTTCAAGGTGCCGGTGGAGGTAGAATCTCTGAATTTCATTCGCTACTGCAGCAATTGCCCGAAGGGCGGGTTCGATTGATGCGCTATGAGATAAGAAACTACATTTCGGATTTAAATGAAGAGTAAAAAAAATTACTAAAGTAACCCTAAAGCCCCAGTGATTAAAGCGAAGCCAATGTAAATGGCATTTAATGTAATTCCGCACCTCTGAACATGAGCTGGTTGCATATAACCCCTAGGAAGAACATGAAAGAACTTTCTCGCTTTTCTTATTAAATCACTAAATATTCGGTGACGTGATTTTTTATTTAATAAATAATTTAAGATATACTGTATATATATATATTTTTACAACATATAACTTTTGTAAGTACCTCCAACCATGGTGTTTGTTAGACTCCGAGTTAGGATCACTATGATTGGCTGACAGCCATCCGAGACGACAGTCACGCCCCTTCCTGTTTTGTATCCTATTATAGGGTTCCGCCTGCTCTGTTGCATAAGATCATGTTACATGTGTTATATTGTGCGGTCACCATTATAGAATACACAACCCATGTTGGGAGAGCCAGAGAAAGAAGGAAAACCGCACATTATTTAATGACGGCATCCGTGGCCGACACAGGCCATCGGCACAATCTGGCGCGCCCACTGTCAGCATGCTACCTTATTAAGATCAGTTTCCTTTTAAAATCACCGCTGGCTTTAAAGTTGTGGTGAAAAAGAGAAATAAACGTACAGTATTATATCAGATTTCTAGTGAAGTAGGGAATGGTGTCCAGCGGTTATCGTATCCTGCAGCCACCACCATCGCTCACAGACATCGGACCATCCAAGACAAGGAGTAGTAACGTAATCCCCTGACCTGATGTTCGTGCTTATAACACAATAACTAAGTACATACAGGAGCCAGCTACCCCCAGTGCAGGACCACCGGTGTCAGCGAGAGGGCAGACCGTGTGGATTTTGTCCACAAGAGAAGTAACCCCACCCCCGTTACAATCTTCTGGTGCTGGAAAGGTTCGGTTGGAGGACCTCGATGGCATCGCCGGTGGTGGACGTGGAAGACGGAACCTGTACCCGCTACTTTATGTTTTTCAGCAGGGCCGTGCGGGCGTTCACCACCGCTTTGAAAGCGTCCTCGCTCCCGGGCGCCACGCATTTGTCGGGGTGAAGGAGCACCGCCAGCTTGCGGTAGGCTTTGTTCACTTCTTCCCTGAGAAAAACAAAAATGTTTTATTTTTTGGTTTATTATATTTTTTTTGTCCAGGTCAATATATATCAGTTCTCACTAGGGAAACATAGGTTGACATGAGTCTAGGTCAACATGGGTCATTAGGTCGACATGGGCTAGGTCAAGTCAAAAGGATCATTAGGTCGACATGGGCTAGGTCAACAGTCAAAAGGTCAACATGTTTGTTTTTTTGAGCCGACATGTGCCGACAGGCGGTATTTCATGCCCTACCATCCATTAGGGCGTGGTGGGAGAATAAAATAGTGCGCCGTGTGTAGCGAGCCGTGCGAGGGGACATGGTGCAACATTACTGTGTCAACATTCGGGACAAAAACCATGTGAAAAACCCCACGTCGACCTGCATGTCGACCTAGACTCATCTCAACCAACATTGTGGTGACCTAATGATCCGTACCCGCTGATCAATTGAAGTCTACGGAATAGAGATAATTTGTATCCTGGCTGGGCAGACAAGATGGCAGCTCTGACTTATATTTACAGGCACGATGTGCGGAGGAACACGGATGTCAAAAGGTTTGATTTACCACTCCTTGGAGAGAAAGAAGGTGGAGAAGTCCCCATATTAACCAATCAGCTTCCGTCATTTTACAGACTGTGCTGGGAAAAATGACCGTTGGAAGCGGATTAGTTGCTATGGGCAACATCGCCACTTTATCCGTCTCCAAGATTTGACAATTTGAACAGTTTACCGCCTCCACCTCTCAGACTATAGGGAATACTGTAATAGATTGTACCTGGTGGCCCCCGGCTTCACCCCCAGCATGTCCCAGCTGTCCTTGCTGCTGCGGATCCGGCGTATAGTATCCGCTTGTTCTTTGGTGAAGCCAATATTAATGGACGACATCGGCCTCTTCCCCCCGTTGTCACACAAATCCACAATGGCGGAGTAAAAGGCCTTGGAACGAAAGTTATATTAACGGACCTTCTTAGGAGGAAGCAGATCTCACACCTACGTCGGGGGTGGGCCGGCAGGGATCCTTACCTGGAACATCTCATTAATTCCTTCTCCACTCTGCGCCGAGGTCTCAAAATACAGGAATCCCCGGCTCTCTGCCCAGAGGCGCCCTTCGCTCTCATCCACGCAGCGGTGCTTCGTGCAGTCAATCTGTAAGAGGACAGAGGACTATGTATACGCCATGTTCTACCAGGGCAAATCCATGATAATCCTATCTGTACTCTGCTAGTTCTGTGATGGTCGCATGAGCCAATCCTGTCACATGACCCCAGAGTGCAAACACTGGATGGATTGGCAGAATGCTGCTCTGATTGGCTACTTTCTAAGCGGGCTTCTAGAGAACTTACTTGCATCAATTTAGTTCATTGGCACCCATCTATTATACAGGGGAATACCGTACTGCAATATAATGACTCATCTCGGAACCTCTTAACACCATGAACCGGTGGTTCTCAATTACATGAACACGGCCATGATTGGTGTAGAGCCATATAAATCGTTCTAAGGGAATGGGATTATTCCTTTCTTTGTCTGATGATACCACTACTAGGATCAGTGAAACGCATCATCAGAACTCTTCAATTGTCACCATACCAAGCGTTTGCCTTGTTTGGACAGCGCACCGCTACGGTCAGCAATTGGGCCGAGCAGTAACTAGGGGCTTCTCTCATTTCCGACCACCCAACCAAGCTCCGCACACCTTGTTTGCGCAGACTGCAAAAACCATGTTCTCGATGTTCCCCTGTGGACCGAGCTCCTGTTTCATCTCTGCTAGCCAGGCGTCGAGGCTGTCAAAGGACTCCTTCTGGCCGACGTCGTACACCAGTATGACCCCCTGTGTGTCCTTATAGAACTCGTTGCGGACCTGGGAGAGTGGGATGTAGGACAGCATCAGAAACAATTGGCTGTGATCTGAAATGCATTACTGTGGCTCGGTAAGGCAATAGGGGAAATGTACGCAAAGATTGCAGAAAGCCAGGAGCTGATTGGCTGTAGCTTTCTCCAAGCTTTTAGGCAGGGTGCTATTGATTTAACAGCAGATGGGCACCGATTCTCCAGGTGGTGGTGGCCTGAGATACATTTTGTGTAAAGTCATAGATATGGGGAATTTTTAGGTTGTGTGTGTGTAGACATAGTAAGTGTGTGTGTGTGGGTGGGTGGGAGGTGCCAGTGACAGGGGGCGGGGACAACAACAGCAGTGGATAAAGAGTGGGTGCATGGTAGCATACAGAGAGAGGGGGCGTGGCAAAGCAGCGCATAGAGAGGGCAAGGGGCAAAGCAGCGCATAGAGAGGGGGTGGGGAAAGGCAGGGCATAGAGAGGGGGCGGGGAAAGGCAGGGCATAGAGAGGGGGCGGGGAAAAGCAGCGTATAGAGAGGGGGTGGGGAAAGGCAGGGCATACAGAGAGGGCGGGGAAAGGCAGGGCATACAAAGGGGGCGGGGAAAAGCAGCACATAGAGAGGGCAAGGGGCAAAGCAGCGCATAGAGAGGAGGTGGGGAAAGGCAGGGCATAGAGGGGACGGGGCAAAGCAGCGCATAGAGAGGGGGCGGGGAAAGGCAGGGCATAGAGAGGGGGTGGGGAAAGGCAGGGCATAGAGAGGGGGTGGGGAAAGGCAGGGCATAGAGAGGGGGTGGGGAAAGGCAGGGCATAGAGAGGGGGCGGGGAAAGGCAGGGCATAGAGAGGGGGTGGGGAAAGGCAGGGCATAGAGAGGGGGTGGGGCAAGGCAGGGCATACAGAGGGGGCGGGGAAAAGCAGCACATAGAGAGGGGACGGGGCAAAGCAGCGCATAGAGAGGAGGTGGGGAAAGGCAGGGCATAGAGGGGGCGGGGAAAGGCAGGGCATACAGAGGGGACGGGGCAAAGCAGCGCATAGAGAGGGGGTGGGGAAAGGCAGGGCATAGAGAGGGGGCGGGAAAAGGCAGGGCATAGAGAGGGGGTGGGGCAAGGCAGGGCATACAGAGGGGGCGGGGAAAAGCAGCACATAGAGAGGGGACGGGGCAAAGCAGCATATAGAGAGGGGGTGGGGAAAGACAGGGCATACAGAGGGGGCGGGGAAAGGCAGGGCATACAGAGGGGGCGGGGAAAGGCAGGGCATATAGAAGGGGGCGGGGAAAAGCAGGGCATAGAGGGGGGCGGGGAAAGGGAGGGCACACACTGAGGTGAACCAGCAAAATGCTAGTCATTAGTATTATAATAGTATAATTCCTCCAGTAGGAAGACACGTCATAGGATGTAATCCAGTGAACATCTTTTCTGTACCTCATAGAAGAACGGATGGCCCGCCATGTCAAATATATTCACTTTGATTTCTCGCTCTCTTATTTGTACCCTGAGAAGAGAAAAGGAATGCGGATTATGTTACAGTAACTAGAAGTGTAGGACGCTGCTGCACTCGCTTATCAGTTACAGACCCTTTTCCACTGTGCACCAGTCCCATCAATGTAACTTGGGGGGGTGATGTATAAGGCAGTGTAATGAGTGGAGGATTGGGACTGTATCAGAGTATACTGGGTTACTGGGTACATGCTGCCTCAAATCTGATTGGTTGCCAACTTCTCAACTCTTTTCACCACTTGATACATCACCCCCTTTCTTTACTTTGGTGGAATCAAAACTATTACATGCAACACCGGTCCAGATTCAAATAAAACGGAAGTGGGGGGAAAAACGTAATAAAAAATGGGCATTTTCCTGTCCTACTGCCACAGTATCTAAGCCACCTGCAATATAAATCCACCTTGTGTGGAAAAGAAACATGTATCACCCACACACAGCGCAGGAGTCAGATGGGGCTACCAGGTGTCAGTAATACCCCGGAAGAGGCTAAGGGGGCAGTATTGGGGGTATGGATAAAAACCAGAACCCTGGAACGCCGGACCGAACCCTGGAATCGCCTTCATTCCTGAGCTTGTAGTGTCCGAGGGTGGTTGTACGGGGGTTGTCCTGTCCGGTGGGGCTGCCTGTGGCAGTCGTCACCAGGGAGAGGTGGAGGGAGATAATAAAGCCTCCCTGTATGGTCCGGGGGTGTTGAAAAGCCGGAATGGTTTAGGCCGTACATGGAGGCTTTAATCTCCACTTCCCCATGTTCCTGGTGAAAGCTATCACAGGCACCCCCCCCCCCCCCCCCCGGACAGGACACCCCCCAGATCAGACAGCACAAGGTCGGGAATGCAGAGTGTGATGTCTGCTCAGGCGTTCCAGGGTCCGGTCCGGTCGGGGATTTTACGTTACAATAGGGAAGGAAAGGGGAGAGCCCTAATATATTGTGCCCGCTGTAACCAGTATGTGCCACTGACAACACCTGGGTGCAGCTTGTACAGACACATATAACGGGGTGGCAGGCCTAGCTACTTACTTTGTCACACCGTAGTCGATTCCTATGGTGGTCTGGTACTTGGGGACAAATCTTTTCTCGCAGTAACGTTTTATGATGCAGCTCTGAGGAGGAGACAAGGAAACGAGTTATCTATGAGATGCCATCAGCTTTGGATATATAGCCGAAATGGGAGGAACCTCTGGGCACAGTGTGGAAGGCAATGGGCGGAACCTCTGGGCACAGCGTGGACGGCAATGGGAGGAACCTCTGGGCACAGCGTGGACGGCAATGGGAGGAACCTCTGGGCACAGTGCGGATGGCAATGGGAGGAACCTCTGGGCACAGTGTGTACAGCAATGGGAGGAACCTCTGGGCACAGCGTGGACGACAATGAGCGGAACCTCTGGGCACAGTGTGGAAGGCAATGAGCGGAACCTCTGGGCATAGTGTGGACGGCAATGGGCGGAACCTCTGGGCACTATATGGATGACAGTGTGACAAATCTCCGGGCAATATGAAACCTCTAGGCCCTGTGTGGATGGCTGTGGGTGAATTCACTGGCCACAGTATGGGTGACAATGGGGGAAATCTTTGGGCATGGGCAGTCATTCCTGTGCAGTCTGCCTGTCAATCTACCTAAAAAAGGGCCAGGCACCAAGTGGTAAACGCTGACCATTGCTGCCACTACCGCATCTGTGTAACTAGAACATGGATGGAACACTCCAGCGAATACATTACTGATCATATGTAGTGGGAGCAAGAGGATCCACAGAACACAGTCTACAACCACCCTCGCCTAGCACCCTCGCCCAGCACCCTCGCCCAGCACCCTCGCCCAGCACCCTCGCCCAGCACCCTCGCCCAGCACCCTCGCCCAGCACCCTCGCCCAGCACCCTCCCCTAGCACCCTCGCCTAGCACCCTCGCCTAGCACCCTCGCCCAGCACCCTCGCCCAGCACCCTCGCCCAGCACCCTCGCCCAGCACCCTCGCCCAGCACCCTCGCCCAGCACCCTCGCCCAGCACCCTCGCCCAGCACCCTCGCCCAGCACCCTCGCCCAGCACCCTCGCCTAGCACCCTCGCCTAGCACCCTCGCCTAGCACCCTCGCCCAGCACCCTCCCCTAGCACCCTCGCCCAGCACCCTCACCCAGCACCCTCACCCAGCACCCTCGCCCAGCACCCTCGCCCAGCACCCTCGCCCAGCACCCTCGCCCAGCACCCTCGCCCAGCACCCCATCGTCTTTTCATCAATCTAAACTTTATTTGAAACTCCCATTTCAAGGTTTAAAAAAACAGAAACAATAAATAGTAAACATGTAAATAATGATCAGATAGACTTAGCTGGAGATGCTATTCTAGTGTCATGTTATCTGCTAGGCCAGTGGTTCCCAACCCTGGTCCTCAAGTACCCCCAACAGGGCATGTTTTGCAGGTCTCCACACAGAATCACAAGTGCTATAATTAGCTCCACCTGTGATCTTTTCAAATGTGTCTGAATAATGAGTGCACCTGCCGGGTGACCTGGAAAACGTGCACTGTTTGGGGTACTTGAGGACCAGGGTTGGGAACCACTGTGCTAGGCTAACTCCCAGGAGCACAAGTTCAGCCATCTTGGACTTCATCACCTGGGAGCAGCCGTGACGTTGGAATATCAATCATCAATTAGGACAGACACCAGTGAGATCTACAATCAGACTTCTGTCATTTAATGGTCATATCATTAAATGGACGACCACTATTGGTCAAAAGGCCATAAGTCGTCACCTTAAGAAGATCAACATGGCTTAGGTCGACACAAGCAATTGGTCAACATAGAAAATGTCGAAAAAAAATCATATTTTTTCCAGAACAGGTGTTTTTTCAAACTTAACTATCCACGTGGACAAAGAGGGACAATATAATAGTGTGCCCGAAGCAACAGAAGGCGCAATAACCACATCACCTGTCCTCCAATAATAGCAGTGTCTGCTGGACACTTGCACCTGCTTGGTCTGCACAGTGGTGTCATCCCGCTAATCCCTCCTGTGCTGCAACCCTGTACGGAGATGAACCAATATGTACTGCATCATGAGGCACTAGTGACGCCGCCGTACACCTCATGCCTCATTGGTGTCACTAGCACCTAGTGACTGGACAGGCCAACAGCATAACAGTGCTGCACACAGCCGTCCTGAGCTGCAATGTGCGCTGTGCGTACGGCTATTGGAATGCAGTAATGCTGGGGGTAACGGAAGAGAACACGTCTGTACAGGCCAGTGTACACAGGAGCAGGAAACAAGTCCCCGGTTCATGAACACACCAGGAATGTGGGACGTTAGTACAGCGTGACTTCACCAGACATCGGGATCGAACAGATAAACGCAGTTTGTGATGTCACTGGTCCCATCACCATTTATGGCAGAGGGAGGACAGAAGGACGTGTTCTATTACACTGCACTATGGATACTATGGATACCATCACTATTAGAATACAGCTCATGTTTGTAATAATTCCAATAGGCTAATGCCAGCCACATGCAATGATGCCGCTTGATCGCTGCTACCCATCTTCTCTACCGGAGATCTAGCTTTCGTTTCATCACGCCATGCTACACCTTGCATCACGCCATGCTACACCTTGCTCTGCCCTCTTCAGGAGCCCAAGCTGTCACACCCGCATGAACCTTCTCCTATCAAATCCGATCGGTGTATCGGATAACGCTCCGGCACGCACACTGTACCATGATCGGGACAGCAACATAAATACTGCCTGATCTGCCCCATAACTGTAGTATATTCCCAGCATTAGGATCCACTCTCCCGGTCCTCTGGCACAATGAACTCACGGATCCCAGCTGTGGCCCTGGTCAGGTCTTACTTCTGTTCTGAGGACATCTGCTCTTCCTCTCTGCTCCTATGTACAGGCCTCTGCTGTCATATAATCTTGCTGCATCAATCGGAACACAGATTAAATTTGTAATTGTCTCTCTTCTACATCTGTCCCCCTGACTGTCATTACAATGCCAGCATCTCCACTCCCCCCACCCCAGCTTCTTATACAGAGGGCATTTCTGACTCCCATCGCTCCCTGCTTGCAAATGTCCCCAGACTTCATCCTAAGGACATTACTTGTATTTGTCCTTTCTAAAAGATAGTATACCCTCAGGATCCCACACAGTCCATGTTTTCCAGATCAACTGGCAGATGCGCTGTCTATTACCAACTGAAACTTTATTAAAAATCCACACGAGCAGTGTGGAGGACCGAGTTTGAGAACCTGTGTCTGGAACCACTGCAACCAATGCTCTATGGTTTATCCCCGTCCCAACCCACCCATTTCTGAGACAGACTTGACTGGCGCATCTCTCCTCGCTCTCAGGGGTCTTGTCTTCGTGTTGTCGGTGAGTGGGATTGCTGCCAGCCTGCTGATGCATGAGTGCACCATTATATCAGGGAGCAGCGGTATGTTACCCTTACCTTCCCCACTTCAGCGTTGCCCATACTGATCACTTTGATGCGGAGCGCCTTGCGGGTCTCCTTCCTCTTCTGCAAGTTGGTCTCCATGTTCAGCGACGGGAGATACAGCAGCCTGAGGGGCACACAATATATGGATAAGAGCCTGGGCAAGGACAGACATTACTAAACGATGGGTATGGTCAGGCAGATAGCAGGATGATCGGTTCTCACCAAAATGAACACAGCTCCTGTTAATTACCAATAACAAACAGGTGACGTTCACAAAAATAAATAAAAAATACTTAGTAATGACTTATTTATACGTAAGGAGAAAGGGACATGGTCAGTATTTGTGGACAGAACGACACAGATCAGGCTGGTTCTGTATTGTACTTCCTATGTATGGGGTGTGAGGAGAGGCTATAGAAGCCCACTGTATGAGAGATAGAGAAGCAATGTGCGCTATGGGATAACAGATGCCGGCACAATAATACGGACATGGGAAACGGGGACATGAATCATCAATAGCTCGCTCTACATTGCCCAGAACCAAGAGGGCGCTCTACATTGCCCAGAACCAGGTGGGCGCTCCACATTGGCCAGAACCAAGAGGGCGCTCCACATTGGCCAGAACCAAGAGGGCGCTCCACATTGGCCAGAACCAAGAGGGCGCTCCACATTGCCCAGAACCAGGAGGGCGCTCCACATTGCCCAGAACCAGGAGGGCGCTCTACATTGCCCAGAACCAGGAGGGCGCTCTACATTGCCCAGAACCAGGAGGGCGCTCTACATTGCCCAGAACCAGGAGGGCGCTCTACATTGCCCAGAACCAGGAGGGCGCTCTACATTGCCCAGAACCAGGTGGGCGCTCTACATTGCCCAGAACCAAGAGGGCGCTCCACATTGGCCAGAACCAGAAGGGCGCTCCACATTGCCCAGAACCAGGAGGGCGCTCCACATTGCCCAGAACCAAGGTGGCGCTCCACATTGCCCAGAACCAAGGGGGCGCTCCACATTGCCCAGAACCAAGAGGACGCTCCACCATGGCCAGAACCAAGAGGACGCTCCACATTGGCCAGAACCAAGAGGGCGCTCCACATTGGCCAGAACCAAGAGGGCGCTCCACATTGGCCAGAACCAAGAGGGCGCTCCACATTGGCCAGAACCAAGAGGGCGCTCCACATTGGCCAGAACCAAGAGGGCGCTCCACATTGGCCAGAACCAAGAGGGCGCTCCACATTGGCCAGAACCAAGAGGGCGCTCCACATTGGCCAGAACCAAGAGGGCGCTCCACATTGGCCAGAACCAAGAGGGCGCTCCACATTGGCCAGAACCAAGAGGGCGCTCCACATTGGCCAGAACCAAGAGGGCGCTCCACATTGGCCAGAACCAAGAGGGCGCTCCACATTGGCCAGAACCAAGAGGGCGCTCCACATTGGCCAGAACCAAGAGGGCGCTCCACATTGGCCAGAACCAAAAGCATGCTCCACATTGGCCAGAACCAAAAGCATGCTCCACATTGCCCAGAACCAGGTGGGCGCTCTACAATATCCAGAACCAAAAGCATGCCCTACATTGCCCAGAACCAGTTGGGCGCTCTACAATATCCAGAACCAAAAGCATGCCCTACATTGCCCAGAACCAGGTAGGCGCTCTACAATATCCAGAACCAAAAGCATGCCATACATTGCCCAGAACCAAAAGCACACTCCACATTGCCCAGAACCAGGTGGGCGCTCTACAATATCCAGAACCAAAAGCATGCCCTACATTGCCCAGAACCAGTTGGGCGCTCTACAATATCCAGAACCAAAAGCATGCCCTACATTGCCCAGAACCAGGTAGGCGCTCTACAATATCCAGAACCAAAAGCATGCCATACATTGCCCAGAACCAAAAGCACACTCCACATTGCCCAGAACCAGGTGAGCGCTCTACAATATCCAGAACCAAAAGTGCGCTCTAGTTGCCCAGAACCAAAAAGTGCGCTCTACAGTGCCCAGAACCAAATGCGCATGCTACATTGCCAAGAACCAAAAGCGCACTCTATTCAAGTGACATGGTCAGTATTTGTTGACTGAACGACACGGATCAGTCTGGTTCTGTATTGTACTTCCTATGTATGGGGTGTGAGGAGAGGCTATAGGAGCCCACTGTACAAGAGATAGAGAAGCAATGTGCGCTATGGAACAACAGATGCCGACACAATAAAAGGGACATGGGAAACGGGGACATGAAGCATCAATAGCTCGCTGTACATTGCCCAGAACCAGAAGGGTGCTCTACATTGCCCAGAACCAAGAGGGCGCTCTACATTGCCCAGAACCAAGAGGGCGCTCTACATTGCCCAGAACCAAGAGGGCGCTCTACATTGCCCAGAACCAAGAGGGCGCTCTACATTGCCCAGAACCAAGAGGGCGCTCTACATTGCCCAGAACCAAGAGGGCGCTCTACATTGCCCAGAACCAAGAGGGCGCTCTACATTGCCCAGAACCAAGAGGGCGCTCTACATTGCCCAGAACCAAGAGGGCGCTCTACATTGCCCAGAACCAAGAGGGCGCTCTACATTGCCCAGAACCAAGAGGGCGCTCTACATTGCCCAGAACCAAGAGGGCGCTCTACATTGCCCAGAACCAAGAGGGCGCTCTACATTGCCCAGAACCAGGTGGGCTCTCTACAATATCCAGAACCAAAAGCACACTCTACATTGCCCAGAACCAAAAGGTAGGAGGTATAACCTGTATATGACATTACATATAAGCCGTATATACTGTAGTAGCTGCACTGTATATGGGTACCAGGCATAGGAGGTATAACCTGCATATGACAAACAGTATAAACACACACACATAAGCCGTATATACTGTAGTAGCTGCGCTGTATATGGGTACCAGGCGTAGGAGGTATAACCTGTATATTACATTACATATAAGCTGTATATACTGTAGTAGCTGCACTGTATATGGGTACCAGGTGTAGGAGGTATAACCTGTATATGACATTACATATAAGCCATATATATTGTAGTAGCTGCACTGTATATGGGTAACAGGCATAGGAGATATAACCTGCATATGACAAACAGTATATACACACACACACACACACACACACACACACACACATAAGCCGTATATACTGTAGTAGCTGCACTGAATATGGGTAGCAGGTGTAGGAGGTATAACCTGTATATAGTACACTAGCTGCGCTGTATATGGGTACTAGGCTTAGGAGGTATAACCTGCATTTATTACATATAAGTTGTATATAGTACACTAGCTGCGCTGTATATGGGGGACCAGGTGTATACACCTGTATATGACATTACATATAAGCCGTTTATGGGTAGCAGGTGTAGGAAGTATAACCTGTATATGACATTACATATAAGCTGTATATGGGTAGCAGGTGTAGGAGGTATAACCTGTATATAGTACACTAGCTGCGCTGTATAATATGGGTACCAGGCTTAGGAGGTATAACCTGCATATATTACATATAAGCTGTATAAAGTACACTACCTGCGCTGTATATGGGTAGCAGGTGTAGGAGGTATAACCTGTATATACTACACTAGCTGCGATGTATATGGGTACCAGCTTAGGAGGTATAACCTGCATATATTGCATATAAGATGTATATAGTACACTAGCTGCGCTGTATATGGGTAGCAGGTGTAGGAGGTATAACCTGTATATGACATTACATATAAGATGTATATAGTACACTAGCTGCGCTGTATATGGGTAGCAGGTGTAGGAGGTATTACCTGAATATATTACATATAAGCTGTATATAGTACACTAGCTGCGCTGTATATGGTGACCAGGTGTAGGAGGTATAACCTGTATATGACATTACATATAAGCTGTATATAGTACACTAGCTGCGCTGTATATGGTGACCAGGTGTAGGAGGTATAACCTGTATATGACATTACATATAAGCTGTATATGGGTAGCAGGTGTAGGAGGTATAACCTGTATATGACATTACATATAAGCTGTATATAGTACACTAGCTGCGCTGTATATGGTGACCAGGTGTAGGAGGTATAACCTGTATATGACATTACATATAAGCTGTATATAGTACACTAGCTGTGCTGTATATGGTGACCAGGTGTAGGAGGTATAACCTGTATATGACATTACATATAAGCTGTATATAGTACACTAGCTGTGCTGTATATGGTGACCAGGTGTAGGAGGTATAACCTGTATATGACATTACATATAAGCTGTATATAGTACACTAGCTGCGCTGTATATGGTGACCAGTTGTAGGAGGTATAACCTGTATATATTACATAAGCTGTATATAGTACACTAGCTGCGCTGTATATGGTGACCAGGTGTAGGAGGTATAACCTGAATATATTACATATAAGCTGTATATAGTACACTAGCTGCGCTGTATATGGTGACCAGGTGTAGGAGGTATAACCTGTATATGACATTACATATAAGCTGTATATAGTACACTAGCTGTGCTGTATATGGGGACCAGGTGTAGGAGGTATGACCTGTAAATATTACATATAAGATGTATATAGTACATTATCTACGATGTATATGGGTAGCAGGTGTAGACGGTATAATAGGACATTACATATAAGCTGTGCATAGGAGGTATAACCTGTATATAATGACAGTGCATATAAGCCGTATATACTGTAGTAGCTGCGATGTATACGGGTACCAGGCATAGGAGGTATAACCTGTATATAATGACAGTACATATAAGCCGTATATACTGTAGTAGCTGCGCTGTATATGGGTACCAGGCATAGACATACAGTAGTATATACAGATATAAGCCGTATATACTGTAGTAGCTGCACTCTATATGGGTAGCAGGTGTAGGAGGTATACAGATATAAGCCGTATATACTGTAGTAGCTGCGCTGTATACGGGTACCAGGTGTAGGAGGTATAACCTGTATATGACATTACATATAAGCTGTATATAGTACACTAGCTGCGCTGTATATGGTGACCAGGTGTAGGAGGTATAACCTGTATATGACATTACATATAAGCTGTATATAGTACACTAGCTGCGCTGTATATGGTGACCAGGTGTAGGAGGTATAACCTGTATATGACATTACATATAAGCTGTATATAGTACACTAGCTGTGCTGTATATGGTGACCAGGTGTAGGAGGTATAACCTGTATATGACATTACATATAAGCTGTATATAGTACACTAGCTGCGCTGTATATGGTGACCAGGTGTAGGAGGTATAACCTGTATATATTACATAAGCTGTATATAGTACACTAGCTGCGCTGTATATGGTGACCAGGTGTAGGAGGTATAACCTGAATATATTACATATAAGCTGTATATAGTACACTAGCTGCGCTGTATATGGTGACCAGGTGTAGGAGGTATAACCTGTATATGACATTACATATAAGCTGTATATAGTACACTAGCTGTGCTGTATATGGGGACCAGGTGTAGGAGGTATAACCTGTATATGACATTACATATAAGCTGTATATAGTACACTAGCTGTGCTGTATATGGGGACCAGGTGTAGGAGGTATAACCTGTATATATTACATAAGCTGTATATAGTACACTAGCTGCGCTGTATATGGTGACCAGGTGTAGGAGGTATAACCTGAATATATTACATATAAGCTGTATATAGTACACTAGCTGCGCTGTATATGGTGACCAGGTGTAGGAGGTATAACCTGTATATGACATTACATATAAGCTGTATATAGTACACTAGCTGTGCTGTATATGGGGACCAGGTGTAGGAGGTATGACCTGTAAATATTACATATAAGATGTATATAGTACATTATCTACGATGTATATGGGTAACAGGTGTAGACGGTATAATAGGACATTACATATAAGCTGTGCATAGGAGGTATAACCTGTATATAATGACAGTACATATAAGCCGTATATACTGTAGTAGCTGTGCTGTATACGGGTACCAGGCATAGGAGGTATAACCTGTATATAATGACAGTACATATAAGCCGTATATACTGTAGTAGCTGCGCTGTATATGGGTACCAGGCATAGACATACAGTAGTATATACAGATATAAGTCGCATATACTGTAGTAGCTACACTCTATATGGGTAGCAGGTGTAGGAGGTATACAGATATAAGCCGTATATACTGTAGTAGCTGCACTCTATATGGGTAGCAGGTGTAGGAGGTATACAGCTATAAGCCGTATATACTGTAGTAGCTGCGCTGTATATAGGTACCAGGCATAGGAGGTATAACCTGCATATGACATACAGTAGTATATACAGATATAAGCCGCATATACTGTAGTAGCTGCGCTGTATACGGGTACCAGGCATAGGAGGTATAACCTGCACATGACATACAGTAGTATATACAGATATAAGCCGTATATACTGTAGTAGCTGCGCTGTATATGGGTACAGACGTGTAATATATCTCTATATGGCGGCCGCTCTCACCTCTCCGGTAGGGGGCGGTATATTCGCGTCACAGCTGCCGGTTCCCGGTGACAGGTCGGTCACCCCCCGGGCCGCCCGCGTCCCTCTGTCATTCTCCTACACAGCGGCAGCTCCGTAAACCAGGGGGCGGGGACACCTGACGTCACCGCCCAGCACCAAACACCCTGGTAACGGTGCGGAGGCGTCTCATTCTCTCTGCCACGCCCCTGCCCGCTGCAGCCCGCGCCCACATTGTACATTAGAACTACAATTCCCGACACGCTCCAGGATCTTGCGATGACTTCACTTTGTAACCTAGCAACGGCCATCCCATGTTACTCTTTGCAGAGGACGCCATGCTGGTTTCTGGCAGATGTATTGGAGGCCTCATAGTACATGTGAGGAAGGCCGGTGATTTCCAAAGGGGGTGGGCATCTATTTTTGGCCAACATTATGCCATACACTCAATTTAGTCAGTGTTGTAGTTTATTATCATTCTGATAGTAGTGGTAGTACTTATATACGGGAAGCGGTCATCTATTAGAATGAACTTAGGTCTACAGTAGGGTTACCACCTTTGTGTTGAGCGATTCCCGGACAGTGACCCGCCCCTTGACACACCCACAGCCCACCCATTGACCCGCCCCCAGCACCGCCCCTTGACTCCCCTTATGGTTGTTGTTTATTTACATTTGCTTCAAATCTATTCTTTTTGCACATGGTAATGCCACATACACGTTACGTCACGTCATGTCACACACTGTAATGCCCATTATACGCTATGCCACATACTGATGCCCATTATACATTATGGCACACACCGTGATGCCCATTACACGTTTTGCCATGAGTGGACAATTTAAAAAAGAAAAATAGGGGCAAAATGGACAGCGCGCGCCGGAGGCGCGCCCAAAAATTTACACCATAATGCCTATTACACGTCAAACATCCATATTATACCACATGCCATAGTGCCTATTACACGTTTTGCCAGGGCTCAACAATTTTCTTAAAAGAAGGATAAAAGAGACAGTGCGCACCAGAGGCCATAATGCTCATTACGAGTTATGCCAGGGCTCAACAATTTTTTTAAACTAAGGACAACAGGGACAGTGCTCAAGCCAAAAACACACCAGAATACCTATCATACGTCCCACACAACTATTACATAAGTATACTACATGCCCATTACACATTATGCCACACACTCTAATGCCCATTACACGTTATCCCAAACACAACCTAATGCCCTTTACATACAGGTATACCATACACTGTAATGGCTATTACATATTATGCCATATAAATACCGCCTACCTCCATGTTAATTGCTTGGGGTTTCTTGCTCGATGCCAGAGCCTTCATGCTCGATGCCAGGACCTTCATGCTTGATGCCACGGAGGAGTGCAAATGCCTGTTGCCAAGGTGGAGGGCAAATGCTCGTTGACAAGGGTGAGGGCAAATGCCTGTTGCCACAGTGGAGGGCAAATGCTCGTTGCCAAGGGGGACGGCAAATGCCAAAAGCCAGTGGTCACAGTAGTACATTTAGAGTAGCTGCTGTGCTGGGGCTGGCTGGGCCTGGGAGGTTGGCTGGGGGCCTGGGGCCATAGTGATGATCAACATAATATTGTATTGGGCCAGCGTGGCCAGTGGCCACAGTAGTAAATTTAGAGTAGCTGCTGCTGTGCTGGCTAGGCCTGGGAGGTTGGCTGGGGGCCTGAGGCCAGCGGGCACATCGCCCAGCAGGTGGTGACTGGCATAGTGCGCAGAAGAGGACTGCCCGTCTGGGGACAGTGTGACAGTCTGTGCAGGAGGGGACACACACAGCAGGCAGGCAGCCACGGTGCAACTGCTGAAGTTGAACTTTGACAGGGACATGACAGACATGACAGTCTGCGCCACACAACTCACTGCGCCATTTGATCCCCACAGACCCACCGTGGAGGAGGGGTAGACCAGCGGCAATGTGGGGGACATGACAGTATGCACCACACAACTCACCGCGCCGTCCGTGACCCGACACAGGCACGCCGCACTCAAGTGTCAGGTCAGGTGTGTCAGTCACGTCACGTAGCGGCGTAGCGCTGCGCAGCCCGCAGGAGGAGCTGGAGGACATACGAGGAGGAGGACATGACACTCAGACTGTGTCCCGCCTCCCTCCTCCTCCCAGCAAGTGCCGCAGCGACTTACATCACAGACACTGTCTGAAGGAGGAGTAATAGGATGGTCCGACGTGTGTCACCACCCCGCGGCCCTCCCACCCCTCCCCGGCGCCGGCTTCCAGGGTATGTGCAGTGTCTGTCATCCTGTTGTGTGGGGATCAGATGGCCGCCCGCATCAGTAATATCGGCGGTGCCGGCCGGCCGTGGATCAATTCCCGGACAATATATAGTCCGGGGCAGCCACCCTTCCGGACTCCGGACGCCGGTTTCAATTACCGGACTGTCCGGAGTAATCCCGGACGGGTGGTAACCCTAGTCTACAGTCATTAGGTCGACCCCACTAGGTCGACTGGCAGGAAGGTCGACCTGACTTAAGGTCGACATGGGCCAAGGTCGACATGACTTAAGGTCGAATATGCATAAAGGTCAACATGAGGAAGGTCGACTGGTCATAAGGTCGACATGGGTTTTTCACTGTTTTTTGAGCCGACATGTGCCGACAGGCGGTATTTCATGCCCTACCATCCACTAGGGCGTGGTGGGAGAATAAAATAGTGTGCCGAGCGCAGCATTGCGAGCGAAGCGAGCGTTGCGAGGGTCCGATGCTCATTGCCAACTGTGTCCATGTCGACTGTGTCGACATTCGGATCAAAAAAACAGTGAAAAACCCATGTCGACCTTATGACCAGTCAACCTTCCTCATGTCGACCTTTATGCAAATTCGACCTTAAGTCATGTCGACCTTGGCCCATGTCGACCTTAAGTCAGGTCGACCTTCCTGCCAGTCGACCTAGTGGGGTCGACCTAATGACTGTAGACCTAAGTTCATTCTGACAGATGTACCGCTTCCCTTATATACAGCGTGGGCCTCCATCCATGTGCATTAGGTCAACATGGTCAAACGATCGACATAAAAAAAGGTTTACATGCATTTTTCACTTTTTTGGTGTAAACATAGGTCATACCTCCCAACATCTGATGCCATGAAAGAGGGACAGTGCGACATATTTTTAAGGCGTGGCCTAGAGGGAAGAGGCGCGGTCCTGCCCCCATTTTCCCTGCTGTGGGGGCATGCCCAGCAGCTCCGTTAGCTGCTGGCTATGCCCCCAGCCTTCTGGCTGCAAGAATAGACGCTGTGCGCAAGTGCGTCTATTCATGGGTGACAGGGGGGGGACTCCCAAGGGCCTCATCCACCCCACGGTTTCGACCATGTTGACCTAATGCATGTTGACCTGCCTGTCGACCATTAGTGTTTGACCTTTTGACTGTTGACATAGAAACTATAGATGTAATGACACAGAGCCGAAGCTTCCCGCTCCTCAAGGGTGTGCAAAGCAGGGAGGCGCTGTGCTGAGTAGCTGATCTCACCACTGTGCCTCCCTGGTGTCACTGCCGCTGCACCTGTCACACTGAATGACAGGCAGCGGTGCCCACAACATGAAGTGTGGCTACCAGTGTCCTTCCTCCTCCCAGCTGCACATGTGACAGTACTACAGGCAGAATGAAGCGGCATCTCTTCCAGTGTATGTACTGCACCCTGCCCTCTCTCCCCTCCTGTGGACATTATGTGTGCTGGGAGCATTGTGTTTAAGGGGAGAGGTTAGGGTTATACTGCGGGGGGGGAGGGGGGGGGGGGGTTAGGGTTATACTGCAGGGGGAGGGGGGGGTAAGGTTATACTGCAGGGGGAAGCTTGAATCTAAGGGCCCATTTATCAAACCATATCTGCGGCTAAATCCCAGAAAACACACGTTTTCGGGGTTTAGCCGCAAATATTAAGTGACCCCTAAATGTATCATAGGAATTGTGATATGGCGATAGCCCATTGTAGCCTATGGCTGCGGGATCGCACTGCCGAGTGGGGCAGTGCAGTAAGAGGAGTCGGCGGGGGTCAGCACATAACCGCGCATACACTGACGCCCCGGCTTCCAGGGTTAGGGCTTCGCAGGGACGGGCTCTTTTCGGAGCCCTGTCCCTGTGCCCTTAAAATTGATACATTCCCCCGATATGATCGCATTTTACAATGCGATCCTGGGCGGTAATATTCCGCCCAGATCGCATTGTAAATGCGATCATGATAAATGTGCCCGTCTATGATGCGCGTGTTGGGGTCTAGGGTTAGGCTGTGTGTTGAAGTGTGTGTGGTGGGGTTACAGCTAGGCTGTGAGGAGGGTTAGTTGTCAACAGAACAGTTTATCATGTGGAATCTCAGGAGCTCGTCCTGATGACTGCTGACATAACTAGGTATACAGCACCCATGATAAGATTAAGCGAGGGATGTATAGGCATGAGAGCATTTAAGAGCCTGTGAATTTTGTGGTTGTCCTAATAAAGTTGTGTGAATATTTCATTACACATAGAAGTGCAGGTGATGGATAGTTAGATCATCAATGGTTATCCAAGTAATATGTTACTACTATCGATGGCAGGGTGCAAAATCGCCATCAATGCCAACCATCGATGGCATCTGCACCAATGCCTATCCCTACTCAGCAACAGCCAAAAACCTTTACTACCCCTCATGCCCACACACCTCTATCACTGCCCTGCCTCCTGTTCTCCTGCCCAGTAACTTCCGCCAGTGGGAACCCGCTCACTCTGTGTTGCCCACATTCCCCTATCATGCTTTACCACCCAGCCTCCTGCTCTCATGCACCCTAACTCCCACCCAGTAGGAGGAGACACTGACTCAGGGGCACCGTCCTGTACTCCTGTGCTGCCACGCTGGACCCTCACCCACTGGCAGAAGCTGCACAGTGTCCCCCACCCTCCTCTTTAGTCCCCCTTATGCCCACACACCCCTATCACTACCCAGCCTCCTGCTTTCCTGAACCGTAACTTCCACCACTGGGGAGTCGCTGACGCTGTGTTGCCCACATGCCCCTATCATGCCTTATAGCCCACAAATGTCACTGTACCCTCCACACTATCAATGTACATCTTACTCTGTAACCATATTTCACACAATACAAACGTTCACAAATTAAGGGGGCGCAGCCCCTTACGCCGGTGTGAAGAGCGCCTGTAGGGCGCGATGAATCACCTACTCTCGTATATTTAGCCAGATCTGTCACTCATCCCCTGTGTGTATAACGTTCCCGCCCAGCATTATACACAAACCCGCCCTCCCTAGGGAAAAGACCAGTGTTATACACACTACCACCCCCTTGACATCACCTCCCCCCCGCCCAGCCAGGGCTACAGTACACGTCCACCATCCACCATGGTATAGGTGAGTGGCACCGCCCCCCGGACCCTCCCTACCGAGATTCGCGGACCCCCGCCCCCCTTCCCCGAATCGCGGACCCCCGCGCCCCTCCCGCAATTTGCAGACCCCCCTGACCCCCTTCCTGCAATTCCCCCCCCCCAGCAGACCCCCGCGTCCCCGCTCCCGCATATCACATACCCCCGTGAGAATGGGGGATCCTGTACCGCCACAAGCAGGTACCGCCCCTAGGTGGGAAATCCGGCCCTGGCTGCCGCGCTGCAGGTTCCCCCACTTGCCCACATACCACTATTATACAGCCTCCTGCTCTCATGCACCCCAACTCCCACCCAGTAGTAGGAGACACTGACTCAGGGCCACCATCCTGTACTCCTGTGCTGCCACGCTGGACCCTCACCCACTGGCAGAAGCTGCACAGTGTCCCCCACCCTCCTCTTTAGTCCCCCGTATGCCCACACACCCCTATCACTACCCAGCCTCCTGTTTTCCTGTGTTGTGACCTCTGCCAGTAGGGAGCCGCTGACTCAAAAACACCCTACTATACTATTGCACACACACACCTAAACAACATGCACACACAGCCCCCCCCCCACACCCACAAATGTCACTGTACCATCCACACTATCAATGTACATCTTACTCTGTAACTGCTTTTTAATTAAACAAAACAATACACACCCCCTTCCACATCATATGCTCACTTTTTATCACATTTCACCTATAGCTCAAGTTGCAATACAGGCATCTTACATACAATTCTAACCATATTTCTCACAATACAAAAGTACACAAATCATACCTCCCAACTTCTGTCCGGATGAAATAGGGACGAGCGCCCGAAAAGGGGGTGGGGCGTATGCAAATGAGGGTGCGGCTTATGCTAATTATCCGCAACCTCATTTTCATACGAGAATAGACGCTGTGCTAGATTGGGAGTCTCCCAACTGCCACCCCCCGCAGCGGGACAATGCCTGCCGTGGGTGGGACAGCGGGACAGGACCCGAAAATCGGGACTGTCCCGCTGTAATCGTGACAGTTGGGAGGTATGCACAAATTAAGGGAGTGCAGCCCCTTACGCTGGTGTGAAGAGCGCCCGTAGGGCGCGATGAATCACCTAGTTAATTAATAATTGGCGGGAAGGCACTCTCGACCAGCGGTCAATTTTGAGGTACAGGTGGTCGCTGTGCGGTATTGCCCCCCTCTGCCAGGATAGCTGGTGAGTCCTGCCCCCGCAGGGGGATGTTGGCCACTTCCTTGAAGTGTCCTCGCCATGCCATAGGAGGGGCTGTAAGACCGTCACAGTGCTGGCTGTGCCTTAAATTCAATGGGGGCGGTTCATCACCCTGGTTATAAGTTGGGGCGCCATTATTACAATATTTTGACCTGAGCTGGTCTCCAAGCACTTTCCTGGCCATCCCTTTCAATAGGGTCATACCACTTAATAAATATTGTTGACCTTTTAACTAATACAGTTGTTGTCCGTGTGATTCATTTCTAGGGGTAATTTAGAGTTAAGTTAAGGTAAATGTCAATCATGATAATTGAATAGGCGCCTTATGTAAAGCTGACTGAACAGTTTAGCGATGTACAGTAGTACACAACTGTGATCAGCAGATGGCGATACCAGTCTGCCTCAGGTATACAAAGCAGTTAGCTATCCAGTCAGCAACATTCTTTAAATCTTGTTACCAGAGGCGACTCCAGAGGTGGGGCTTCCGCACAGTAGGGGAGCCCCATCCACTGCCAGTGAGTCCCGGCCCGTGATGTTTGACAGTGATTGGGGTGATAGTCGGTGCTGCTCCCCTATTTGAATTTTGGACTGATTCCTTAGGAAGCATGGGGGTAATTCACACCTGCTCTTTAGGCTGCGTTTATTTGGAGCCTCGGAAGCAGGTTAACACTGCCTCGCTGAACCCCCCACCCCCCTCGCATTAATCCCCTCTCTTCACATACACACCCGCTCGCATGTTCCCGCACAGAGGAAAAATCATTGGATGTTACTCACCATTGAATGACTTGTTCTCTGCTCTGTAGCCCATGACTTCCTTTTCGGCAGCACGGTCTTGTCTGAATCGGGGGAGGGCACTGACACCATCACGAGCAGGCAGGGGAACGACTGCATATCTATGGGCGAGGCCACCGTTTTTTGTGGGCGTAACCATGAAACACCGGGCGTTCACCTCGGAACGCCGCCTGGCTGCCAATCACTGTGTGAGCACCCCGAAGGCACATGCAACTGGCAGGGGGGGGGTGTTAATTAACAGCAGTGGCCGAGGATCCCAACCGTGTCCACTCGCCACGCTTTGGGCTGACTTGGATAGGAAATCAATGAAAATCGGACGCTAAATCGCATTGCGGATCGAATCAGCTGCAAATCGGTCGCTAAATCATACCTCCCAACTAGGGATGCCAATCCCGGGCCATTTTTTCAATCCCGGGATTCGGGATTGAAAAATGGTCAATCCCGGGAATCCCGTGATCCCGGGATTGACTTAATGGTGAAAAAGCAGGTAGTAGCAGGGCTCTTTAGCTGCACTGCATCTTCCTCCTTAGCTCTACCCCCTGTCCCTCAGTCCTTCTATCTCTCTCCCCTGTCACTCCTCTCTCTATATTTGTCTCCTCTCTCCCTCCTCCCACCTACCAACCTCTCTCTATCGGTCTCCTGTCTCCCTCCTCCCGCCTACCAACCTCTGCTTGCTGGTAGGTGTCTAGCTGCTGGCTGGAGACCTGGCATGGTGATCAGGCGAGCGGGTGCAGCTGGCTGTTGCCTAGCCAGTTGTCTTGGGCTGGCTTCTTCCTGGCTGGATAGACTTGGTGCGGCTCGCAGGAGACCTAGCGGGTAGACGCGGCTGTCGGGCTGCGTAGCGTGACCTCTGATGTCACGCTGCGCACAAAGAGCAGATGGGCAAAGTCTGAAGGAGACCCGGCGGGTGGACACGGATGTTGGGCTGCGCAGCGTGACCTCAGAGGTCACGCTACGCACAGAAGAGGGGCAGCCGGGCAACGTCTGCCGGAGACCCAGCGGGTGCACATGGATGTTGGGCTGCGCAGCGTCACGCTGCGCACAGAAGAGGGGCAGCCGGGCAATGTCTGCTACTCAGCGCTGCCCGGCGTTTAAAGAAATACAAACACAAATGTCGTGCGGTAAGCAATCCCGAAATCCCGGGATTGGATGAGCCAATCCCGGGATTGAAATCCCGGTGATTTTAGGCCTAAATCCCGGGATCCCGCCGATCCCGATCCCGGGATTGGCCTCCCTACTCCCAACTTTGTCAGTTTAGGATGCTGCTGTTGACATTTTCGGGGGCGTGACCTAATTTGGGGGCGTGGCCTATACTCGCAGCTCTTCCGCGAGGCCACGCCCCCATTTTGCCGCTATGGGGGCATGACCCAGAGGCTCTGTGAGCCTCTAGCCATGCCCCCAGCCCCCTGGCTGCGGGAATAGATGCTGTGCGCATGCGCACAGCGTTTATTCCCCGCTGCTTAGCAGCTGACAGGGAGGACTCCCAATAGCCCCCCCACACCGCGGGACACTGCCGCGCGCGGGTGGGACAGCGGGACAGGCCCTGAGAATCGGGACTGTCCCGCTAAAATCGGGACTGTTGGGAGGTATGGCTAAATCATATGCGATTTACATTAAATCTGGCGCAAGTACCAATGATTGCAGTGTATAATAGACTTTTACTTTTCTTATGTGTGTGTTATTTAACTATTTGTTATGTTGTAGAACTACAAGACCCAGTGGGTCCATTAATGCCCCACATGCTGGGACTAGTGGTTCTCCAAGTCCCTGCATGTGGTGCAGGCTTGCTGGGAACTGTAGTTCCACAACATACCACAATAGTTTAACTCTTTATTTTACCACCCTGGGGTACCGGGGACAGTCCCAGGCTTCAGCCCAGGCAGGGTTAATTCCGGGGGGGAGGGGGGACCCCTTTATTGGGGAGACCCCACTCCCCCAGGGTCCCAGCCCGGGCTAAACAGCTGAATGCTTTGGCCGGAGGAACTTGTATAAATAGTTTCCTCCTGCTGTGGCACTACCCTGCTCACTGGTTGGGCGGTGCTGGTTTTCAAAATATGGGGGACCCCCTACTCATTTTGTCCCCCGTATTTTGAAAACCAGGACCAGCCCTGCAAATGTAGACACACAGCTGCCTGCTACATGTTATACCTGATGCCAATATTACCTGCTGTTCTTTGTCTGGCTAATGGCTTTTGGGAGCGTAAACGTTGACTTGCTGAACATTTGCAGACCTGTTGTGATTTGTTAAAGGACCGTGGTGAGTGCACTCCATTTCTACTGGATGCATTGTTCTATGTCTATGGTTCTCTGCATGAGATTCAGCACCCCAGCATTTGTTGTTCTATGTTTTGATGCAAGTGCAGAATTATAAATTACAGTATAATGCGCGCAATGATTTTATATTTATATATAGAGAGAGAGTTCTTTTGTCGGCCTGGCACTCCCTCAGCGTGGTACACGTTACCCCAGTGCCCTCCGGAACAGATGGATAAGGATGGAAGGAGACGCAGACAGCGGTACTCTGAGGATTTTCAAAAGGTGTATTCAGCAACACATACCAATGTTTCAGGGTGTCAGTCACCCCTTTGTCAAGGTGTAAGTGCAATAACTTTGTCAAGGTGTTATTGCACTTACACCTTGACAAAGGGGTGACTGATACCCCGAAACGTTGATATGTTTTGCTGAATACACCTTTTGAAAATCCTCAGAGTGCCGCTGTCTGCGTCTCCTTTCATCTATATATATATATATAGAGAGAGAGAGATAAGGTTTCTTTCAGAGGGCGCTTCAGATAGAAAACCAATTTTAAATTGACAATTGATATTTAATAAAATATTTAATAAAATGTACAAACATATAAAAACCCATACTGGGGTATCATAAATATACAAGTGGTGAACAATCACAGAAGTAAGTACAACTCTGGTTAGTTGGTCAGTTCAGTCGAAGGAGGCCAACGCGTTTCGTCATGGGCATGCCTTCATCAGGGGCAAGAATGCAACCGATAATAACTATGTGTGTCCTATACAAGGGTATCCAGAGATGAGTATTTCAAAAACAGTCTGGGACAATCCAAATAATTCGGAACAACAAAAGATTCTTCCTCAAATTGAGTAAAATTATTTCGAGGGTTTGCTGGATGATATCCCCACAATAATGTATTTGGGAGCAGTTGCATACAGCAGGAGTTCCCCACAGTGAACCTATATATATATATATAGATATATATATATATATATATATATATATATATATATATATATATATATATATATATATATATATATATATATAGGGTGTGGTATGACGGCCCAACAGTCAGGATTCTGACGGTCAGTATACCAACATGGGAATCCCGACCACCGGTACTCCGACAGGGGAGCACTCGCCACAGGTTCTGCTCTCCCTCTATGGCGGTCTGCACCTTCCTGTGCAAAGTATCGATGATTTTCACTTTGCACATGCGCAGAACCTGTTCAGCATTGCAACACGGGATGCCGGCAGGCATCAGACTGTCAGTGATTGACACTGATGCCGTTTGGGGGTGGGGACGTGGTGGCAGGTGTAGAATATTGCCTGGTTCCCTGTTTGGGTGTAATTCACAATCAGTGTGGCCAGGCAGCATTTTCTATCTCCCCTGGTGTCAGATGACAATCAGCCCGGCCGGCCTCTGGACAGCTGCCTAGTGTGCCTATACGTTACGGTGACACTAGCTATGGGACAAATGTTTAGAGCCGTCTACAGAGCGGAGAATGGGTGAAGTTGCCATAGGCTAGCATTTACCAAGGCATTCTGTAAATTTTAGGTAGAAGCTGATTGGTTGCTATGGACATTTTCTACATTTACCTCTAATTCATGGTTTAGGAAAAATGTGTTTCCCCTTGTTCTGCCACTAGAGGGCAGTATAGCTTAAGCAATGGCATTCTAGAGCATGGTAGGCAAGTGACATAGGTATAGAAGAGGGAGACACGCACAGAACCTCATTTACCAAATGCTGGATCCAGCTAAATGGTCCCTGCAGCACATGTTGTTCTAGTACACCTGGGTTTACTGTATACCTGGTAATCCTTACCTCCCAACGGGACAACCGCAGTAATTGGACACTGTCCCGCTATTTGGACACTGTCCTGCTGTCCCACCCGCAGGTAGAAGCAGGGTTGACAACTTTTCAGCTGCCTGGGCTGCCCTCTCTGGGAGAGGGCAGCCAGCTCAATCAAGTAGGGGGCGGGCCCGGCAGGCATGACACAAAAGGGGGTGGATCCGTGGGGGTGACTAACCTAATAAGATTGCAAGCGGTGCTCACCGCTGCCGCTCCAGCCGCTCCCTCTCCTCTCCCTGCTGCCAGTCTCTGCGGTGGCTGTCATCAAGCGGACAGCGATGCCGGGCACATCATGACATCGCGCCGGTCGCTGCTGGCACCTGCGCCCGGCACTTTGCGCATGCGCAGTCTAATTTTTCGTCAAGAAGGCTGAAAAACCGTGAGGATCCGGGGAACTTCGGAGGGACCGGGAGAAAGATTCCAAATGCGGGAGACTCCCGCTTAGCGGGAGGGTAGGCAACTATAGTAGAAGTGTCCTGCGGGTAAGGGGGGGGGGACAGTTACATACCTCCCAATTCCTGTGTCGGCATCCTGATTAGCCCGGTACTGGCTTATTGTCGGCACATGTCGGCTCAAAAAAGAGTGGAAAAACCCCATGTCGACCTTTTGACTGTTGACCTTGCCCATGTCGACCTAATGCTTGTGTCGACCTAATGACATGTCGACCTACACCCATGTTGACCTAGACCCATGTTGACTTTTCCGCATGTCGACCCAATGACCATATCCCGCAAAAACAACCAATGTTCTCACTTACTGCATATAACTGTTGTCGAGTTCCGTATGACTGAAGCTTCCACCGTAGGGCCCTTATTCTGGTTCACTCGCAAGGCAAATTCCTTCTCAAATGGACAAAACCATGTGCACTGCAGTTGGGGCAGATGTAACTTGTGCAGAGAGAGTTCGATTTGGGTGGTGTTTGTTTTACTTCAAAGTGAGATCTATATTGCAGTGTAAAAATAAAGCAGACAGTATTTACCCTGCACAGAAACAAAATAACTCACCCAAATCTAAATCTCTCTGCACATGTTACATCTGCCCCCACCTCCAGTGCACATGGTTCTGTCCATTTGAGAAGGAATTTGCCTTTGTGAGTGAACCAGAATAAGGGCCTAGATCGCCTTAATGTGAATTTGTGACAATTTGCATCGAGTAAAAATCATTTAGGTTTTTTTAGGTTGGCGGATAATTGTAACATTAATTAGACAGGAAAGGTAATCATGTGTTACGCACCCCTCAGTGGGCTGCAGATTACACTGACGCTCATTTATTAAATTATGCCAGACAAATGGATACAGTACGAACAGAAGTGGCGCGTGACGTCCTATCTGTCAGGGAGATATTGTTATATAAAATAGCCACAAGTCGTCATTAAGTAAGACTAAAACTAGAGATGAGGGGGTCCGGATCTTTGAGATCCGTACCCACCCGAACATCGCGATCCGTGGCGGGATCCGAGCCGACTCGGGAGTTCCCGCCTAAATTCCGGACCGAAAACGAGGCAAAACGTCATAATCGCTCTGTCAGATTCTCGCGGGATCTGGATTCTATATAAGACGCACACGCGCCCCGCCATCTTCACTCCATTATAGGAGAGGGAAGAGGGTGGTTGGGATCGGTGTGACGGCCTGTGTCCAGGTGCAGTGTCCAGTCAGACGGCTGTGTCCAGTGTACAGGAGCTGTGCCCAGGGGCTGTGTCCATTGTCCAGGGTCTGTGTCCAGGGTGACAGGCTGTATCCAGTGTCCAGTGTGACGGCCTGTGTCCAGGGGCAGTGTCCAGTGTGACGACTGTGTCCAGTGTACAGGAGCTGTGCCCAGGGGCTGTGTCCATTGTCCAGGGGCTGTGTCCAGGGAAACGGGCTATATCCAGTGTCCAGTGTGACGGCTGTGTCCAGTGTACAGGAGCTGTGTCCAGGGGCTGTGTCCATTGTCCAGGGGCTGTGTCCAGAGTAACGGGCTGTATCCAGTGTCCAGTGTGACGGCCTGTGTCCAGGGGCAGTGTCCAGTGTACAGGAGCTGTATCCAGAGGCTGTGTCCATTGTCCAGGGGCTGTGTCCAGGGTGACGTGCTGTGTCCAGGGGCAGTGTCCAGGGGCTGTGTCCAGGCTGATGGGCTGTGTCCAGGGGCAGTGTCCAGGGGCTGTGTCCAGTGTGACAGGCTGTGTGCAGTGTAAAGTAAGAAAAATAAATAAAAGTAATAAATAAAATAAAAACACATTTTTGGAGGATGATGGAGGAGGAAATAGTGGGAGATCAGCAACCTGATAGAAGTGCTGAAGCTGCTACCACCAGTCATGACAATGATTGGTTTGTTAAACTGTGCATGTCCTGTATACAACAAACGGGTGGGTGGGAGGGCCCAAGCACAATTTCATCTTGCACCTCTTTGTATTTTTTGCGCTTTGGAGCATTTCTCTTTTTTTGGGGTAGTTTATTAAACTGCCACCCTGTCTGCCCCTGCAGTGCCGCTCTGCTTCCAAGATGTGCCAGGTTGGAAGTGTAAGGTCCACATGTACAGTATGTGATGCCCACTGCTGTCGCTTAGCTCAGTCATCCAGCTACCTCAGTATACCCTTTTGGCCCAACTGCAGTCAATGAAAACAATTTTGTGAGCTGTGAAGTGATCAAAATTGACTAGAAATGGGTGGAAACTAATGTTATTGAGCTTAATAATAATACAAAAACAGGCCCAAATTCTGTTATTTTAGCCATTTTTTAGCATTTTTTCATAAAAATCCAGATCCAAAACCAAAGCCCGCAAGAGTGGTTTTGACAAAACCAATCCAGATCCAAAACACGAAGGGAGATCCAGATCCAAAACCAAAACCCGAAAAAGTGGCCACCGCACATCTCTAAATAAAACGATTATTTGAGGGTCGTAAACTCACGTCACAGGCGGAAATTTACTAAAATGGGAATTCTATTTAACATGGGCTGTTGCTATGGGCAACCAATCAGAATCTATTTATTTAGCACCCTCTGAAATAATAGACAGGTTCTGATTGGTGTCCCAAAGCAGCATCCCGTGTGAACTAGAACTCTAATCTTAGTAAATTTACCCCACAGATTTTAAAGGGCTACTTACTAAAACAGGCCTGGCTAACCACTGGCTTTCCAGCTGTTGTGAACTACACTTCCCAGCATGCCCTGCTACAATCGGTGGCAGAACATGCTGGAAATTGCCAGTATCCTCATTTTAGGGGGCACGCCCACCACTGCCCTAGCAGCTGGCCAGCCACGGGCTCCCTCCCTGCATTGAGCACAACATCAGCGAGCAGAGGTGATCTCCAGCTGCCCCCGCCTGGACTATCCTGCTGCTGCATATCTCCCAACATTTTCATTTCCACAATCCGCTCGGAAAAGGGGCATGTCCTTTGGGTGTGGCCTCATAGGGATGTCTCCAATTTTCATCACTACGGGGGGGGGGGCATGGTCAGCACTATGTAACCTACTGGCCATGCCCCCAGCCCCTTTGCCTCTCTGACTAGATGCTGTGTGCATGTGCACAGCGTCTATTTCCAGCGCCAGGGAGGGAGGACTCCCATCTGCCCCCCGCCCCCACTGCAGGACACTGTCGGCCGCGGGCGGGACAGTTGGGAGGTACAGATGGAGCGAGTTCCATCTTTGCAGGGGCTGGCGATTCTATCGCCAGCCATCACCAGGGGGCGTGCGGGCAGGAGACGCTTGCGCACCCGGTGGCGACGGAGCTCCCCGCCACCGACTGCCCCTGCCGTCCACCTCCTTCCCTGCCGCCATCGACGGTCCCCATCGCCGCCCCAACCCCCCCCCCCCCTTAACCCTGCCCATCTCCCTGAAGCGGAGACAGGCAGGGCCCTGCTGCCCGGCCGCCGAGAGCCTGGAACGCACGTGCACGTGAGATGCACGTGCGGCCCAGTCTGATGTAGTCCCTCTCCGGCGCTCATCAGAGAGGACGGTCTGGCGAGAGCTGCGCAAAGAAGAGAGGGGCTCAATCTGTATGTGCTAGAGTAGCTTATCATTTACAATCTGATTGGTTGCTGGGCTTCATCACCAGCTCTCTGTTAAGAATTGCACTCTCTCTCTCTCACTCTCTCTCTTACCTGGTGTTCTAAGAATAAGGTCACATCAAGGAACACATAGGGGTACATTTACTAAAGCTTCTAAAAATGAAAAGCAGTGAGGCTAAACCGGGGGTGTGGCCTCCCGGGCAGGAGACCATGCCCCTAAATGATAGCCCATGCCCCCGAATGTAGGCCACACCCACAAATGTTGGGCATGCGATTACAGCATGTGCAGTCCCAACTTAGTAAAATGAGGTATGTACATGCAGACACAACTGCACGGTTGGTGTAGCAGTTAGCATTACTGACTCACAGCACTGAGGTAATAGGTGCGATACATCTCTGTGGAGTTTGTACGTTCTCCCATTGTTTGTGTGGGTTCGCTCCGGGGACTCCAGTTTCTACCCACAATCAAGTGCGTGCGTGTGATAGGTAATGTTCTGTAGATTGTAAGCTCCCCTGGAGCAGGGACTGACGTGAAGGACTGTATAGTGGAACATGTGTGCGCTATATACAGTAATAACAGTTATGTATAATATAATTGAGTCTGAGTAATAGTCCCCGTTATGTGATTTCTGTGCTACCAGGGCAATGCTGCGTCTTCTAGCGACATCTCCGGCTTCTTCGTTGTATTCTAATTACCCGCTCCAATAAAACTCACATTAATAATTCCTTACGTCGTCCAAACCACAGAAGATGTCATCCTAACTCACATCAGCAATGCGATAAGCAAACCATATATTACACCCATTACTGGGGAGGAAATCCAGGAGCTGAGTGATGGCGTTAGCTCTCCCCGGACACACGGCGTTAAGGTCGCCGTAACGCATAACCAATCGGAGGCGCTGCACATAAATCCGGCCGTGTTTCCTGCGCTCAGATTCTGCAGCACTGAATTATTCAGTTTATTTTGCACAATCCTCTGAATGATTATTGCATTATTTATTTTGCTTCTCCATGGGCGGATTTCCAGCATAGTTATGTGGATACGGCTACATTTTAATCACCGCAATGAGTGAAGTCTACAGAGTTTATGAGGTTGGATAACAGCACAGTAAGGGGGAGGCCGGGGAGAGATGGCAACAGGGGGGGGGGGGGGGGCAAATGTGTACAGCCAATCAGATTATACATATACAAATATATAGTTGCAAACAAAAACCTCATATTGCAGACAGCAACATTAGTATCATTACTTGCAAAACTCTCCAAGATATCTATTCCCACAGAGTGATGTAATTTGAGAGTGATGTAATTTGAAGCCTGAGAGTGATGTAATTTGAAGCCCACGCCCCCTTGCTGCTAGACCGCGCCCCCAAATTCTGGGTCACGCCGGCACTGCATTGGAAGTTGGGAGGTATGCATTATGGCCCTTATTCAGATCTGATCGCAGTATTATTATTATTATGACAACGCCAGACAATAAACCTACAACTGTGTACAGGTATGTAGGTGTCTTCAGCAGAACTGCGGTTGTCATTGGTAACAGCGGTAACAGTATATGTAAGCAGAGGAATTCAGCACAGGATTTTGGAGACCTACAGAAGTGTGTCTTTAGTAGCTGCAGTCATGCAAAAACAATGGCCGCGGTATGACAAAGACTTCCTGTATAACAAGTAGATGTGCAGTGATGCAACTTTTACCATCCACATACAGAATACATCTACAGGCAGCAGCAGTCATATACTGTAGTCCTAATTACAGCCCTGGGTTACGCTTTTGTGATATTGTTTAAGCATTTCTTTCTTTTGTGTATGTGTGATGGGGAGATGCTATTTTTGGAAGGTTATTGTAGTTTAATTGATGCCCAAAAGGCAGTGAGTCTGTTTCACATTAAAAAAAAAATACATAATTTACATGATGAGTAAAAGTGGGATGTATCTGTTATATGTTCCTGGGGTAAGGAGCGGCATACAGTATAACACTGACTGTGGATGGAATTATGCTCTTGTGCGCAGCCTTATGTTTCTATATTATGCACATTTTCCTAATGATTTACACAATGTCTGTAATCTCAGAGCGAGACATTCTTCACGACAACATTACTTCCTAGTGGACAAATGGAAACACACCCTCCAGTCCTCTTCGCTCCACCGCCGACCGCCGACTGACCTCTCACCTAATCCCCTCCTCCCACTCTCGTGTCCAAGACTTCTCTCGCGCTGCCCCCCTGCACTGGAACAACCTCCCGCCACCCATCAGGCTTTCTGATTCCCTTACCTCCTTCAAGCACGCCCTCAAAACCCACTTCTTCCGACTAGCCTATCCCTCCTCCTAACCTGTTTTGATCCTCCTATCCTGCCTCCGTTCCCATCCGTTCCTACTTATCCTATTGTTTTTCGTTCGTCCACCCACCTCCTTTTAGTATGTTAACTCTTATGAGTAGGGCCCTCGTTCCTCACGTACTCACCCTACCTCATTACCTCACCTGTGCTCCTGTCCTGTTCTTCCCTTCCTCTACTTCATCTTTAGTCTCCTCGACAATTTACACACCTACTTCAGAACTGAAGCTGATTTTAGTTCTACCAGCTATACCCCTATTTATGCTGTAGTTTATCAACACACCCTGTACGTTAACTTGTCATTTGTTTTTTGGTTGCTATGTACGGCGCTGCGGACACTTTGTGGCGCCTTATAAATGAAACTACTATTACTACTACTACTACTACTACTACTAGTGAGGTCACAGCTTCCGGGTCACAACCCACGGATATGGAGAATGTACTGCTGCCAGCAGTGGCATAACCAGCACTTTCTGGGCCCTATAACAACATATTTAAGGTGCCCCTGTCCTGGTGCTTCTTGAGACACCTCTCTGTAGCAGTTATTAATGTGTATGCCGCACAGCAGTACCCTAGTTCATTTTCTGAACCACAGTAGTGCCCTAGTTAATATTATGCCACAGTTTATTTTTATTAACCATCATAGTTTAGCGCCAGCAACAGCACCTGAATTCACGCCCATCAGGGGCTTAAAGTGTCCAGGGTCCAGTGGGGCAACTGCAAATTCATCACATGGAGTTAGATTGAACCCCACAGGGTACCCAGTTTATATTAGGCAACATTACAGTTCCCCGTGTTCATACTGTGCCACATTAATTCGCCACGTTACAGTGTCCCAGTTGTATTATACCACACCATAGTGCCTTTCTTTCATATTTTACCACATCAAAGTGCCCACTTATTATTATCATTATAGTGCCATCCACATTACACTGAGCAGATCAGAGTGAGACACATGGTAATACCCTCCAGCTCATATTATGCCACATTACAGTGCCCCCTTACCATTATATCATTCACTGTAAACTCTTCTCACTGACAATGTAATGTCACGCAATTCAGGCTGGCAATGGATCAGAGTGGAACCAATGGCAGCGGGCAAATCTAGGAAATTGGTATGCAACTAAATAACCTTGGTCCAGGCCCACTACGCCTCTGGGCCCCATAGCAGTGTCACTATACTGTAGTTACACCCATGACTGGCAGGCCGTACCGCCATCGTTTGGAAATCTAGTACAGTAATATCCGTACATGTAGTATCCGTGTCCCGAGCATTCCGCAGAATGAAATCACTGCACATAATGTACATTAATTATCTTTAAAGAAACTTATGAAGGTGTGTAACAACAGCCTTAATCCTGGTGCAGACAGAAACGGGAGATCTCCAAAGGAAATGCTTTACCAATCGCGCGCAGCTGCTGGAAGTAATTTCACAGTTACAGAACTGATTAGCATTTTCATGTGAGAACAAATTGCATTTCATGGTGCGGTTGTTTCCCTGAGTGCCTCCATTAGGCTGTCAGACTCCGCTATCACCACTGACAACGTGCCCAGTTTGTACTACTGCTTCTCTTCTGCTGAGCATCTAGGGCCTAATGCGTATACAGGATTGTACAGGGTAATAATTTAAATTGTGAGGTGGCTGACATTGGAAATGGGTTCCGTACTGTGAGCCTTGGGCGGGCCGGCGCTACTATTAGTGTAACCTAGGCTGTTGCTCATAGTTGCCTTCCCTCCTGTATCCTGTAGGAGGCTCCCATTTCATTTATAAATCTCCTGTTACTCTGCATTGCAATCCTAAACTGCTGGATTCTTCAGCTTCTGCCACGGGGTGCCATGGGGTTCTTTGTAAGGACAGTGATTTTCTGTAGCTACATAGGAGTCCCTGCTGAAGACTCTCATAATCTACCCTTGTGGGAACCCCTGACAGGAGAGAGAGACAGAAGCACACGTACACGCAGGGTCTGCTAATCTATGCTGGTGTGCACTCATCCATAGCATGCTGCTGCTAGTGAGTGGCTTAGGGTGAGACATTCATATAGTAATCTTTCTTTAGTTTAACACCTTTAGTATCTGGTGTCCATAATGATTTGGCTAATGCTATATAGGTATGGAAAACAGCACAGCCAATAAATATAGGTAGTGCAAATATAGGTAGTGCCTACACAATGCAGACAGTCCAGTGTTGTTAATAAAATTACACTTATATGTTTAGGGATTAATTCACATAAGGTCAAATTGCCTTTGGAGTTAATTGCATAGACATTACATTAATCATGTATAATGTGATGAAACATCACAGTGAATTATTGTGAATTAAATGCAGGGTAAAGGGTGATTCTGTGTTTCACAGTTGCCCCCATTTAGGAAAAGTTTGGCTGCTGAGTAAGTTGCTTTTACCCAGAAGAGGATCTCTTCATTATAACAAAACAAGTAAAACATAAGGTACTTGTGTAGTATCACGGCGCCCGTCGCATCGCATACCACTAATTAAGGTATGCGATGGTATGCCATGGCATGTGATGGACCCGATTTTAGGCTTTTCCCAGGAAGAGTGTGAAATTTTAATATCGCGTCGCATCGCATGCCATTATAATGTCATGCGATGCGACGCGACGCAACGCGATTTCTATGTTAAATGCCCACCCAGACCCGATTTTTAATTGTATCCCCACATTGATGGGTAATTACAATGTTAAATGCCCCCCCATTGTTAACGCCACCCCACTATCAACGCCAACCCGAAGCGTGGCGAGCATCCTCCGACCTTTTCATACCCCCACTATCCACGTCGGCGTGGAGTTGATCTTATATAGGAGGTTATTCTGATCGGAGCGGCCAAACGTGCGTACGTTCGCCATTACCGCACGCTAGCCGTACGCGGCCGTTAGGGTTAGGTCCACCCACAAATCAGCCGCTTACGTACGGGCAGAAATACCGTAGAAGGGGAGTGGCGTACAAATGAGCGTACGGCAACGTACGCGGACGGCCCAGCCCTTGCACTCCGACAACAGGCGTACAACTGAGCGTACGGCGCCGTTTACGGACGTCTTTCGTCCGTCTTCCCAACGACTTCTTGCGGATATCTGAGCGTACGCCAGCTTGCACGGACGGGTCCCTATTGTTTTCAATGGAAAACTCAGCTTATGTCACCGCTCGTGAGAGTGAGCGTACGTCCGTGCACGCTGGCATACCCTTCACATATATGGACCTGCAAATCTTGCCTCTCAACTACTAATCTGACAATTGATTAATTAATCTATTTGTTATTCAATTATTGTTTTCTATTAACTCAATTGTCTACCTTAATAAAGACCTAATAAAACTACATTTGAACCCACATTACATGTATATTTGTTATGTTCTAATGTGGCATTTTAATCACTATCTATGTGTCCCCATATTGCTGTTACTTTTAAATCAAGTTATGTTGGTGTTTCTGTATATGTACTAAATTATGTCCGTAATTACTTTGTCCAAAATGTGTAACATGTATACCTACCCTGATGTTATGTGTGATGTTTTAATTGAACAACATTAAACATTCATGCATTTTCACTATGTGTTATTTTACTCAAAAACACACACATTCACACATCAATCATTACCCCTCACCTCAAATTACAAGTATAACTTACAGTACACATCTGTATGTACCTACCCTTACAAGCCCTCTAACATATTTATTAGTAAAAACACAGGCAATTTCGAACTGTAATGCAACTTTTATTTTCTACAAAAATAATAAGGGGGGGGATAAAAAAAAAATTAAAGGCGGGCCTCCAGAAGGCCAAAAAGGAGCTGGAGGTACACGAGGGTGATCATGATCTCCCGCATGAGGACTGCCACCTCCTCCTGGTGCTGTTCAGTGTCTGTAATGAAGGGATAAAACAAAAAATTAATATATAACATACACAAATGTTTGTTGTATTTGTACATAATAAAAAGTTCAGAGTTATGTGTGAAGGCCACATACATTTAGAAACTACATTGAAGATGGGTCTGCTGTAAACACAGTACTAAAAAAAAATATGTTAACACACACATACTGTACATAGTAAATAACATTAATTCAATTACTCCTTCATCAATGAATGTATGCTGTATCCCAATTGGTACTTTGGTTTTGGGGGACTGTCCTCTAACCTCACAATTAGCCTGTGCTATTTAAGGGTTATGACATTGTTGTGGCTTAAGCACTCCTTAGTATTTTAAATTTAGGACATTGCTGTACAAATTATAGGCCTACAGCTATGTTTGTAAAGCATGCATCCGCATGGCCTCACACACTATTACCAAAACAATCTCCACATTTAAGTTGCACCAGTGGCAGATTAAGCCTTTGGGGGGCCCGGGGTACTTTAGAGCGGGGGGCCCCCTTTGCACTTGTCATTACTGGCCGCACACTGCATGGGCGAATATTATACTGTCAAAACACAGAGTAAAGGCAGAATAAACTTGGTCAATGGTTACCTGCAGGGGATATATATATATATATATATATATATATATATATATACACACACCACATGAAAAGCCTGTGTTTGTCCCTCTGCCCCTTACTCTGGAGGAGACCTCACAGTCCTAGTGCTGCCTCTGATTAAAAACCCTCCTATGACTAAGCTGCTGCTGCTGTTCTCCATGGACCTGAGAAGCATGTAATGAGCTCCACCAATCAGAGCTCAGCACAAACTTCTCAGCCTCTGTCCTCTGGTGCAAAGTGTCATGGGACTTAGTCAACTCCCAGAAATGCACTGCACACTTGTGCAATCAGTGTGCCTTGGCTCCCGATGCTCAGCACCATAAATCATTGTCACATTGGCAGATAGGTGAAGCTGCAGCACTACCCCACCCATGCACAAAACATTTAGCTAAAAAAAAAAAAACATAACTTAAACATTTTATTTTTAAAAAATACATGACAACCACAGGGGGCCCCTAGCTAGAGGGGGGCCCAGGGGCACTGACCCCTTGCGCCTCCATTATAATCCGGCCCTGTGTTGCACATCATGCTGGGAACTGGAGTTACCCAACACCTGGAGCCACATAACTACCACACCACTAATGTCGGATATCTCATTGGATGTACTGTTATGTCAATTATTCAAGGGGTGAGGCATGGCCACACTCAAAAAAACCACCAAGGGGAGCCTTGTTCCTGGAGAAGGACAGTACACACCTCATGGTCGGCCTGCAGTGATATGTTGCAACTAATGTTGATGTTGGATACACATATGTGGTTGTTGTGATTGTTTATGTGTAGAAATGTGTAGGTCAACATTAGACACATTATTTACTTACGGCTACTTGAGCCATCCTGGTTGCCGCTGGTTGGCTGTGCAGTGGTTGGGGGGGTCAGGAGCAAGGGGGATGGTCCTGGAGTTTGGACCGAGGTAGTGGGTGTGAGTGGGGAGTGGAGAGGTTTGGGGGTGGGTGGTGGAGAGGTGTAGGGGGGTAGGAAATGGGGTGGGGAGGGGGGGGTGGGGGTTGTGGAGGGGGTGGGGGTTGTGGAGGTGGTGGGGGTTGTGGAGGGGGAAGGGGATGGGGAAATTGTGTGGGTCCAAGCTGCACCCAGTGTCTCCAGTGTTGGGGAGGGGGAGGGGGTGGGGGTTGGGGAGGGGGTTGTGGAGGGGGTGGGGGTTGTGGAGGGGGTGGGGGTTGTGGAGGGGGTGGGGGTTGTGGAGGGGGAAGGGGATGGGGAAATTGTGTGGGTCCAAGCTGCACCCAGTGTCTCCTCTTCTTCCTCCTCCTCTTCTTCCTCCTCCTCTTCTTCCTCCTCCTCCTCTTCCTCCTCCTCTTTCTTCTCCTCCTCCTCCTCCTCTTCCTCCTCCTCTTCTTCCTCCTTCTCCTCTTCCTCCTCCTCCTCTTCCTCCTCCTCTTCTTCCTCCTTCTCCTCTTCCTCCTCCTCTTCTTCCTCCTCCTCCTCTTCCTCCTCCAGGGCTGCCTGGTCCCGGGCTGCCTGCTCCCGGGCTGCCTGCTCCCGGGCTTCCATGCGTGCCCTTGCCCGTGCTAAAATGTTCATGTTGATGGCATAGAAATCGAAGATTGGGTTTCATAAAAAAGGGGGAAAGAAAAATTCACATTAGTCATGCTCATAACCTTCAAAATTATCATTGCTGTGATATTTCAGACATTTATCATGCAAACTATTTGATATCCTACACCCAAAAACTGATCAACTACTTAAACCCCCCCCTATACACCCCCTATACACCCATATACACCCATATACCCCCCATATACACCCATATACCCCCCATATACACCCATATACCCCCCATATACACCCATATACCCCCCATATACACCCCCATATACACCCATATACCCCCCATATACACCCATGTACCCCCCATATACACCCCATATACCCCCCATATACACCCCCATATACACCCATATACCCCCCATATACACCCATATACCCCCCATATACACCCATATACACCCCCATACACCCCCATATACACCCATATACCCCCCATATACACCCATATACACCCCATATACACCCATATACCCCCCATATACACCCATATACCCCCCATATACACCCCCATATACACCCATATACCCCCCATATACACCCATATACCCCCCATATACACCCATATACACCCCCATACACCCCCATATACACCCATATACCCCCCATATACACCCATATACCCCCCATATACACCCATATACCCCCCATATACACCCCCATATACACCCATATACCCCCCATATACACCCATATACACCCCCATATACATCCCCATACTCAGCAACATATTTATAAAAAGTACACAAAACATTGCTAAAAAACGCTGACATACTAGTAATCAAAACTTACATCGGCCAATATGGCGGCGAAGGCTGCTCAGCAAAACTGGCTGCCGCCGGCGCAGGTCTGACCAGCGCCGCTCAACCTGCCCCAGGCTTCTGCGGACGCCGGTCGTCGAGAAGATTAGGCGGCGGGCAGCAGTATACGCCCGCCGCTTGTCCACATTCCTTACATATGGGCCCCTGGGCCCCAGGTGACGGTCCATAACGTCGACCAGGGCCAACAGCTCAGGGGTGGAAAAGGGCCTAGCTCGAGTAGACGTCATAGTGGCAATGGCGCAGTTATTAATTGCAGGTACATATATCACTTTTGGTGCTTGCTGATTGGTCGAAAAAATTGTTTGTTTGGTATTAACTTTATTAATCCCTCTTACATTAACAAACTGGATGCGAATAGAAACTTACGCGGACCATTCCGATATACACACACCACAACCAACAGCATGCATTCAATGAAGAGAGAAGTACTGTATTTACAGTGTGCGGAAAATAATACACGCAACCCTCTACTTATAACTACGCTGCTTAAAGGGGGCACGATGCACCGATATGCATGGAGAGGAGTACTGTATATACAGTAGGCGGAAAATAATACACGCAACCCTCTACTTATAACTACGCTGCTTAAAGGGGGCACGATGCACCGATATGCATGGAGAGGAGTACTGTATATACAGTAGGCGGAAAATAATACACGCAACCCTCTACTTTTAACTACGCTGCTTAAAGGGGGCACGATACACCGATATGCATGGAGAGGAGTACTGTATATACAGTAGGCGGAAAATAATACACGCAACCCTCTACTTTTAACTACGCTGCTTAAAGGGGGCACGATACACCGATATGCATGGAGAGGAGTACTGTATATACAGTAGGCGGAAAATAATACACGCAACCCTCTACTTATAACTACGCTGCCTAAAGGGCCACAATGCAACATGTTGCTGTTTGACAATTTCATACACATTACATATGTAAGGAAAGCATTATAACGTGATGTTTTGAAATGTGACTCACAAAGCATACACGAACTCCAACAGATACCAGCTGACAACACTCGTCATTGGAATGACAGGTGCCCACATTTCACGATGTAGCACAATGCTCCACAACCTGTGTATGTGCATATACAGGTGTTTGATCAGGTGCGTTGAGACCTGCGTAATTTAAGCGGGAATTATCGGCGGGAAATATCGGCGTAAATTTGCATCTATATTGCGTGGAAAAATATACGCCCCCTTGTTCATGGCGGGAAATTAACATATAAATATTCAGTCAGATGCAGGCCACAATTGCTGCAAACATGTCTGACTCTGACAATTCAGCAGCAGAGGACGCTCTGCAGAGAGCTACAGCACAATCCCTGCTTGATGCACTGAACAAGAGGGAACAGGAGCGGAGAAGGAGGGCCCAAGAGAGGAGTAGCCTGCAAGATCAAGCGGGCCCCTCAGTAACAGGCCCTGGTGAACCTCCACCAGCTCCACAAGGGCCAAGCAACCAGCCAGAACAAGAGGTTGCATCTCTCCAAACAGGTGTGACCCAGCAGGTGCATGGTGAGAGAACTGGGGCCACCAGAAAACGTGCTGCAACATCTAGGGTGATGACTGAGCAGGATACCACCACCAGAAAGAGAAACCCTGCATTTGTAGAGGCCAAAATTCGAATTCTAGTGCCCAGGGCACGCGAATGGATTGAATTGGCAACCAGGAAGCCGGGTGCCAGTGCAAGGAGAAACCTTTGGGACAAGATCACAGAGGAAGTGAACCAGGTGGCACCAGTGGTCAGAACTTGGGACGCGGTGAAGAAAAGGTTAGTGTGTTTGTCAGGGCAATTTTTCAGCAGTCTCCAGCAGGAACTGAGGCCCTTATTCTAGTTCACTCTTTCTGCCCAAATATTTCTTAGATGGACAAAACCATGTGCACTGCAGGTGAGGCAGGTGTTACTTGTGCAGAGATAATCAGATTTGGGTGGGGTTTTACACCTGCCTCACCTGCAGTGCACATGGTTTTGTCCATCAAAGAAATATTTGGGCAGAAAGAGTGAACTAGAATAAGGGCCTCAGTTCCTGCTGGAGACTGCTGAAAAATTGCCCTGGTCTTTGTCCCCCTGATGTCATATGTGTGTACATATGTTACATGTATGTTTTGAGACTAATAGAAAGGTGTGTTTGTAGATAGTGCTACACTTCAATGTCACATGTGAACACAACCATGTCTAATAACCCACATTGATATATGAAACATGCACCATTGGTGTGATGTGAGGTTATGGGCACAGTTCTGCTCATGTGAAGTATGTGATGGGACAAGAGAAAGTGTGTTTTTGAAAGAGTTGTTGTAACATGTTCCATATGATGCTACTGAAACAAGAATGAGCAAACTGTGCACATGTAGCTGGTGAGAAACTACACATCCCAGTATGCCATTCCATAGTTAAATTACTCCATAATAACCACATTGTCAAGCTATGGTGAAATGTGTAGTTTCACACCAGGTGGAGGTGCCTAATTTGGCCATGGATGATGTCATTTCTGCATAGTGATGTATGTATGTGCATTTAGTGGCCTAATGAATGAGATGAGACACTGAAATGCCTCCTAATTGAGACATGAATGTGTGTGTGGGACACATATGGCAAAAAAACATAAGATCACCCACACTAGGAAATGTCACGTAGCTAGGGGTACCACATAGTCCCTTTAATTGCGGACACATATTAATTACACAGGTTCTGTGGCTGGCTGACTTCAAGACTCCACTTCACCTAATTTTAAACTGCCACAGAACCTGTGTAAGTAACATGTGTCCGGAATTAAAGGGACTAGGTGGTAACCCTACACGTAGCACAGTGGTGCACATATCTCATGGTGATATTTGTATTTTTAAACTTGTAGGTGGACTGACTTCAAAAGTACACTGAAGAGGAAGATGACTGACCGGTACAACCACAGCATGTCCACCGGGAGAGGTCCTATGCCTGACCATTTGGAGTATACCCCCCTGGAGCTGGACTCCTGTGACGTGATTGATGTGGGGGAGATCAGGGGGATCTCCAATATGGACAGTGAGCTCCCGGCGGAGGTCTTTGCTGCTGCTTTTGATGGTAAGTCACAGTAATGCATTGTATTTAGAAAGATATTTTTTATTGCGTATGTGATGGTGACATTGTTTTCAATTCTTATCCTAGCAGAAGCAGAAAGCCAGGATGTACCGGCAGCATCTTCCTCTGCAGAGCCACAGGTGGAGCAAGTGGTCCAGCCTCTACCAACACGTCGCCCCCAGCCCCAGCCACAGGAGACATGGAATGAGAGCCTGTTGGTGACGCTGGACAGGATCGAGCAGCAAGGGGTGGATGCTGCGATCCGTCAGCAGCAGGTGGCGGATTTTCTGGCGGAGTGGAAGGCCACAAACCAGCTGCAGGTTGAGGCCTTGAACCGCATTATTGAAACTCTGGCGGCTGGCATGCTAAGCATTGGCCAACACCTCAGCCGCCAGAATGAACTTCTTGCGGAGCAGCTGTCCACCGCCAGGTCCCTAAGGGACAATCCCCCATCTGCTGCCCCACCCCAAGCTGCTCCCCAACCTTCCACCTCGGCTGACCCTCCTGTGTCGACTAGGGGAAGACGCCGAAAGCCAGCTGAGCCAAAGGCCCCTGTCCCCAAGGCCCCATCTAAAAGGGGCAAAAAAGGGCCCAAATGAGACCTGGTTCACTTCCTCTGTGGTTGGAGGCCAAAGGTTTAAATTGCACTGGACATCCGCTTCCTGAGTTGGCCATCGATCCATTTGCGTGCCATGGGCATGAAAGTTCGTATTTTGACCTCTACAAATGCAGGATATTTTTTTTTGGTGGTGTGTATCTTGCTTAGTATTCACCCTGGTTGTTGCAGTACGTATTCTGGTGTCCCCATTTCTTTCACCATTGCATTTGCAGGGTAACACATGTTTGGAGATATGCAACCTCTTGTTCTGGCTGTTTTATTATTTGTGTGTCTATTTTATTTGTTTATTTGATTTCTCACATTAAAGTGTCAAGCTGTGATGCTGAACAGCAAATAAATTTATTTTACAAATTAAATCTAAATTGTGGTATGTGTAATTTCTTGTGTGAAACAAATACTAGATTTATGTGTACTTACTGACCAGGGTATTTTTGAACATTTGTTGAAGTGTGGTCGAAGTTTCCCATGTGTAACCCTCTCCATGGCCATTCCCAGGTTCCTATCCAACTTTTCCCTGCTAATTAGTTTGTGTCAGCACATGTGCAGAGCAACTTAATAGGTGAGAAAGCAGTTTGTGTGCAGGTGAGGTAGCTCCTACAGTAGTAGGTAAAAGCAGGTCCAGAACAATGCTTTCCTCATGGAGTGGGTGAGGCAGACAAACAAGGGTGAAAAGGTACATTTGTGTAGGAATGCATATGTGTCCTCCCTAAAAAAAAGATGTGTGAATGGGCCAAACATGATAAATTAGCTTGTGAACAAACATGCATAACTTTTTAAATATATATGATTTTACAGTGTCATAATCAGATGTAGGAATCCTTTGTTAGAGAGATGAGAGTGCAATAATGTGATTGGTGGCATCTTACATCCAGAGTGTAGTCAAATCCAAATCATAGCAGATGAGATAGTGGTACAGGTCATTATTTTGGGTACTATACAAAGATTGTGTGGAAAATAGTGGTCATGGGCTTCAAACATTGCTGAAACATCCTTTGTAGGTGTTAGATGTGGTTTATGTTATTGTATCCTAAATACAAAACCTATGTTAGTATTAGAGTGAACACGTTGACACATGTCGACTTGTGTAGATTGAGTGTGCTACTGCGTAAAGTCTATGAAAGCACGTAGTGAATGTGTCTAACTGTTTAGCAAATACCTACCTTAGCGTATAAAAAGATTCTTACCTTAAATTAAACAAACCTTTAAATGTGCAGAAGTATAGAAACATAAGCTTCCAATGTGTTTGCGTGCTGTGTGTGTGGCTTGCAGGTAGTGAAATCATGCTTTGGACTTAATAGACTGCAGCATTGCTTATTACATTCAGGTGTATGTGTTTGAGTAGTAATCAGCGTTAATTAGCCAACTCAGGCGCACGCTGGCATGCGGTATCTGTAGGGGTGGTTTGAGCTGGCGGTTGGCGGCCGCCTGTTTGGTGTCCGAAATGAACGGTGCCTTAGTCGATCGTGCGGTAGTAGCACCGCTCATTTTTGGTGCACACCCCCGTGTACGCCCATATTTACGCCCATTTTCCCTCATTATTTCGGCCGCTCCCATCAACACGCCCCTATGCCGCCCCATTACCCGTACACTCGCGTACAGGTTTTTTCGCACGTTGAGAGCCCGGCCGTAAGCGTTGTGGAGTGTTTGCGCCGGCGCATTAGCGTATCTGCACATGCGCAGATCATGAAAAACCCCGGGACGTACGCGTACGGCCCGGCCGCTCCAACCAGAATAAGGCCCATAGTGTGGTGAGTGCAGCGAGCCACCGAGCCCGAAGCGTGCCGAGCGCAGCGAGCCCCGCGAGGGGACGTTTAATACTTGTGAAGTAATGCGCATCCCCTCGCGGGGCTTGCTGCGATCGCCACGCTTCGGGCTCGGTGGTGGTGGTCGGAGGAAGCGTACCACCGCCGCTCGCCACGCTTCGGGCTCGGTGGTGGTGGTCGGAGGAAGCGTACCGCCTCTGTGAAGTAATGCGCGTCCGCTCGCCATGCTTCGGGTGCGGTGGTGGTGGTCGGAGGACACGTACCACCGCCGCTCGCCACGCTTCGGGCTCGGTGGTGGTGGTCGGAGGAAGCGTACCGCCTCTGTGAAGTAATGCGCGTCCGCTCGCCATGCTTCGGGTGCGGTGGTGGTGGTCGGAGGACACGTACCACCGCCGCTCGCCACGCTTCGGGTTGGCGTTGATATTGGGGTGGCGTTAACAATGAGGGGGCATTTAACATTGTCAGTACCCATCAGCGTGTGTGTACAATGTAAAGTCGGGTCTGGGTGCGTGTACAATTTAAAATCGGGTGTAATCACGTCTCATCGCATCGCATCTGATCATATGGCATGGCATGCGATGCAACGCAATTTTTTTGGTTGTACAATGCCATGCGATGGAAATGGGGGCGCCGTGATAACACACAAGTACCAAACATAAATTTAGAACATTTTACATAAATTTGTGTGAATCTGCTTTCATAGAGGAATTTACTACACCCTACTGTTTTTTTTAGGAAAATTATTAAAAATGATCGGGAGAATGACGCGTTTCACCCACAAATAAGCAGTAGAAGTTTATAAATGGAGTTTATAATTGAACAAAGTGAAATAAAATGATATTTTTTACAAGTTTATCGTTCAGCTGAATTACCCAGCATCCCTTGCAGCTAACAGTCAGTGAAGCCCCGTCACGTTCATTCATGCAGATTGCAGATTCAGCAGACAGTGATGAGAATCATAGCAGACATTAATATCGGTGATTATATAATTAACAACACAGCCTTAAACATGCAGAGATGCAGTGAATATTTAAATGCTGTCAGTGATGCAAAAATATGTGATTTACAAAGCATAATTACAATGCTTTTCTAATGAATATTTTTGTGTATATTTACTGTACTTCATTGTAAGCTGCTAAGAAAAAAGTTCCTGATTTTAGATTTGCAGTAAATCAAAACATGCGCAGTCTACAACCTTTGGATTCCAAATTTAATGTACTACTAAGATGAACTATTTACATGTGGCAGCACCGGGGCATAAAGTGCTTCTGGAGCGGTGGTGGACTCACTTTCTACGCCAGACAATACCCCCCCCCCCTATTAGTTTGAGCTAGAGTCAGTGCTATGGTTTTCACCAAGCCCCCTGCAAACTCTAAATTTGTGTGACAGTTGTCTCACAAGGAAGGGGCGTGGTCACACAAGAGTACCTTCAATACCAATTACACCACACAATGGCACAATCATTCATATTACACCACATGTAAAGCCCCTAATTCATATTACACCCCATAGTAGCACCCCTTATTCACATTACAACATACAGTAGTGGCCCTTATTCATGTTACGCAAATTAGTAGTGCTCCTTACTCAAATGACAACACACAGTAGTGAACCTTATTCATGTTACGTCAATCAGTAGTGCCCCTTATGTTACGCTACACAGTAGTACAGTAGTATACACAATTGTCATTGTATTAGTGCATTTTACACATAATACCCACAGTGGTAGTGCCTGTCATACAAAATGCACTCAATAGTAGTGCGCCTTATACAAATAATGGTCACAGGAGTAGTGCCCCTTAAACCCATGAGATATGTCCTTCCTCTGTCACTCTAATGTCATTGCTGCTGAAGAACCACAATCAACAAATGATACTGCGCCAATATAAAAATATGTGCGGAAGAACCAGTAGAAAGAGGAGGTGGATACAGGTCGTCATTGACACGAGCGCTGGTGGCATTATGTTTGATGTGGTGAGGCAGGCTTCTCTGCAGGGCCATGGTGAAGGTTCCTGCCCCAATATAACCCCTGGGCAGCACCATGTCGAAACCAAACAAGGTGCTTGTATCTTGTAGTGTATGACCACCAGAGCACAGAGGCCTTGTCGTAGCCAGTAGCTTCCGGGCCCATGCAAGCAAATCTTGCTTAGCGCTTCTCCCCAAACATCGCTACCACCAATAATGCTCCTCTCCAAACACCGATACCACCAATAGAATCCCCCAAACACCTCTACCGCTGATAGTGCTCCCTTCCCCCCCACACTGCTACTGCCAATAATGCTTCTTGGGAACACTGCTACTGCCAATAGCACTCTCCCCAAACCCCACTACCACCAATAGCACATCCTCTCCCTCAACTGGTGTGTGGTTGGACTTGCCGCCCCTGGTGAAGTGGTGCCGCTCCTTCTCAGACTGCAGCAGCTTCAACCCTGCTTGTAATCTTGGTGGAGAGGGGAACAATGCAGGTGTGGGGACAGGCACCGGCCCAGCAGATACTGTAGGACACCGAATGTGCAGGGAGTGTACTCCTCCCATCCTGTCACAGCCTTCAATTAGTTTTTTCACTCAGCGCAACCCTTCAAGTTCTGGAACCCATAAGCAGCTTTCTAAAGCGCCGGCCCTCGGTGGCTTACCGTATGTCTGCAAATGTAGGAACACTGCCTTGATGAAAAACACAAGCGTGAAATGCGTTGGGCGCTGAGTGAAGTCATCTGTGGTTGGCAAGGTCTTATCCAGAGGTTGGCGATAACAAATGCTGGATCTTTGAGCTTCAGTCAATATAATATCTACACCAGAGGTGTAATTCTGGGAGGCAATACAGTAATCTGCTACTGGGCTCCTGCTCTCAAAGGGGCACCTCTCCACCCCTGCATTACCTTACTGATGGAGATATTTGCGCATGCGGAGGAAGCATGAGAATTGTAACTATATGAAGTTACTACACTACATAGTTCTGCCTAATAGCACAGGTTGAGTATCCCTTATCCAAAATGGTCGGGACCAGAAGAATTTTGGATAACAGATTATTCCGTATTTTGGAATGTTTTTATATTTGATGTAGATATTTTGAGGTATCTTGCATTTATGTTGTATAAGCACATCAAACACATGACATACACACACACATATATGTTATTTGTGCGTGAAACAAGGTTTTAAAACATGCAACAAAGTTTTTGCCCTACCTCAGGCACTGAATGTGAATGCCAAGCAATCATGTCATTGCACTTATTTAGTGACAGTTACGTGTTTTCCCCCCAGTAGTGCCAGTTACAGATGTACCCAGTAGTGCCAGTTACAGATGTACCCAGTAGTGCCAGTTACAGATGTACCCAGTAGTGCCAGTTACAGATGTAGCCAGTAGGTTTCTAGCAAAAAATTAAAAATAAAAGTACATTTTGGAGACTATGGTTTTCGGAATAATTTGGATAAGGGATACTCAACTTTATCCAAATATCAGTACGGATGGCGTACCAGTTAGCATTACTGCCTCACAGCGCTGAGGTCATGGGTTCTATTCCATTCATGACTCTAACTGTGCGGAGTTTGTATATTCTCCCTGTACTTGCGTGGGTTTCCTCCGGGTACTCCGGTTTCCTCCCACAATCCAAAAATATACTGGTAGGCAGGGCCGGATTTAGAGGTCAGGCCGCCCCTAGGCACAACATTTTTGCTGCCCCCCCATTTGCACATGTGTCTGTTTTCCCAACAATACACTGTATGACTGAGGTCACAGGTATTAAAAAAGGTACTTGCCTCACCTCTTCATCGGTCTTCTTCCTCGTCCTGCCTCCCTCTGCACCACTGTCCTCTCCCCTGCTCCCTCCCTTGGCGCATCCCTCCAGCCCCCTCCGAGTCGCAGTCGGTGCTACTTTATCCCTCCAGCCCCCTCTGAGTCGCAGTCGGTGCTACTTTATCCCTCCAGCCCCCTCCGAGTCGCAGTCGGTGCTGCTTTATACCTCCAGCCCCCTCCGAGTCGCAGTCGGTGCTGCTTTATACCTCCAGCCCCCTCCGAGTCGCAGTCGGTGCTGCTTTATACCTCCAGCCCCCTCCGAGTTGCAGTCGGTGCTGCTGATGCGTCCCTTCCCTCAGACCAACAGTCTGAGAGTACGACTCGTAAGTTTCCGAGGGAGCTGGAGGGAACGGCGGTGACACCTCCTCCTCATCTCTCTCCTCTGTTGTACTGTACGAGGACAGAGGAGAAGGTGTCACCGCCGTTCCCCCCCAGCTCCCTCGGAAACTTTGCCATCCATCATGTACCCTGGCTTAAGTGCCAAGCGCACCATGTGCATGCAAAGACATGCAGCATAACCTGCGCTGCCAAACCGCGGCCTCCCGCACTGCCGCTGGGCTCACACTTGGTGAACAGAGGGGCGGGCAGAGGGGAGCCACTGTTCCCTAGTGTCTACTCATCAAAATCGGCTGGGTCTCCATTGGCATGGCAGCAGCAGGTCAAGGGGAGTAGAGACTGGGGAGTTGGGCATAGGGAACCGGGCTGCATGACCCTGGTCACAGGCAGCGGGCCGCCCATAATTGGTGCCGCCCCTAGGCCCGTGCCTCATGGGCCTAGTGAGAAATCCGGCTCTGCTGGTAGGCTAACTGGCTCCCAGCAAAATTAACCCTAGAATGTCTGTGTGTGCGTGTACATGTGGTAGGGAATATAGATTGTAAGCTCCACTGGGGCAGGGACTGATGTGAGTGTTCAAATATTCTCAGCAACGGCGGAATATGTGTGCGCTATATAAGAACCTGGTAATAAATAAATAAACCTGTAATGGTTTTGAACTATTATACATAGTCAGAATCTCCATACTTACTGTGCAGGAGCAAATAGCTTTATCAGTAAGGTGTGTGCCTCCAGTGAGACAGGCAACAGGTTCTAATCCTGGGTATTGGAATGTCACCTTGATAAAGCTGTTGTTGAGTCCAGTAAAACGCGTTGGTGCCTTCCCAGATCCAGTATTGTTGGACCCACCAGTAGCGTTGGACTTACCTGCTGATTCTTCTGACCACCTGGTCCCCAGGTTTGGATGTCTTTGGCCTAATTCCACCTGGTACTAATGGATACAATTTGCTGAGAGGTTGCAGTTGGGCTGAAGTCATCCCCAGCCACTCCCTCATACAGCCCCCAGGATTAATGCCGTGTGACTGCTGTTATTGTGGACAGTGCAAGTTATATGCCAACCCAACTTTGTGTCAGTTTACTTACTTTTGCGATCTGGAAGATTTCTGCTGTTGTTCTTAATTTATTTTATTATTTTCTTTATGTGCACAAATAAATTGGGCATATTACTGACAATTAATATGTCATATTCAAATGATATTTTAACTATAATTGATTCACCTAATTCTATCATTGAAGCGCTGCTTTCCTTTTGTTTTGTTTTCTAATCCTGGGTATGTCTGAGAGGGGGCACCAATATTTATCTCCGGACAACTGGGACAAATTTATGCCACTGATCTACACACCCAGATAAACCAAATTCTGGTAATTCCTGGAATCTACACTAATTTGTGTCTGTATATAGATGCTGTATATCTGTAACTAGGTAATTCATCGCGCCCTACGGGCGCTCCTCACATCGGCGTAAGGGGCTGCGCCCCCTTGACCTGTGAATGTAGGGGGAGGGTAGGGTGCTATGGAGCGGGTGAGTAGGTGCTTGGGTGGTGGGGGGGGGGGGGGTGCAGAGGGAGATGCTGGCGGGAGGGTGGGTGGGAGTGCGGCCGGAGATGCTGGGGGGAAGGTGGGGGTGCGGGTAGACCACTCACCTACACCAGTTGGCTGGAGGGCACCATGAATCACCTAGTAATGGAGGGTGGTGGGCGTGTGCTGTAGCCCTGGCTGTGGGTGGGGGTAGGTGTTTTCTAAGGAGGTGGAGATGTGTATAATGCTGGTCTATACCTAGGGGGGGCGGGTTTGTGTATAACGCTGGGCGGGGTGGGGGGTGTCCCAAGGCAGAAACTATGTGTGTATAATGCTGTCAATCACTCTTGTAACCCCGCCCAGCGTTATACACACAGGGGATGAGTGACAGATCTGGCTAAATATATAAGAGATGGGCAGGCTATAACGGGGTGGAATCATTTCGTCTACAGCATGGTAGTCGACAGTCATTAGGTCGACACCATTAGGTCGACATGGGTCTAGGTCGACATGGGAAAAGGTCGACATGGTTCTAGGTCGAAAGGTCATTAATTTGACAGGTTGTTAGTTCGACAGGTCATTAGTTCGACAGGTCATTAGTTCGACAATGTCTAGGTCGACAGTGAAAAGGTCGACATGGGGTTTTTCACTGTTTTTTTACCTGAATGTCAACACAGTCAACATGGACACAGTTTAAAGTGCACCGCATCCCCTCGCATCGCTCGCTGCGCTCGCAATGCGTCGGGCACGGTGCCTCGCTGCGCTCGAAATGTGTTAGGCACACTATTTCATTCTCCCACCATGCCCTAGTGGATGGTAGGGCATGAAATACCGCCTGTCGACACATGTCGGCTCAAAAAACAGTGAAAAACCCCATGTCGACCTTTTGACTGTCGACCTAGACACTGTCGAACTAATGACCCGTCGAACAAACGACCTACAGAACTAATGACCTTTCGACCTAGAACCATGTCGACCTTTTCCTATGTCGACCTAGACACATGTACACCTTTTCCCATGTCGACCTAATGGTGTCGACTGTCTTCCATCATGCTGTAGACCAAATGACCGCATCCCGCTATAATGAGGTCTGTGCACATACGTTGTCTGCGATATTAACTTTACAAGGAACCCGATCTTCGTTTGCTAAACCCGTAAATAAATGACTAATGAGTAAATCCCTAATTCTGCCGGAATAACAGATTTCTCTTATGGAAATGGCCTGGAAGCAGCACAGGAACAGCTGAACAGTGTTTTTCTACTAAGCAATGTGATTTCCTCGGTACACGCCTGTGGCTGTTCTTGGCGTGTTATTAATATGATTAGCGTTGCATAGCTCTCCAGCGATCGCCGGGCCCATCTGGCACAGACGTCCATAAGGTACTACACTTATTTGCAGGTTAAACAGTAACATTTTCTCAATTAGAGCAGATTAAAGTGATTGTTATTCCCGCTGCCTGTTGCCCCGTGAAGCGCAGCAGCTCCCGCTGGGAATTGTGGGTGGGGAGTTAATCATTATTAAAGGGACATTATAATAACTTATGTACAGTTATGTTGAGAACAGCGCAAGTGATGCATTGATCCGTCTGTGCGCTATTCTGTGTCTTTGAATAAACGCGCTCGTCTACGGATGGCGAACATTCTGTGATGTATGGAGGATTTTATACAGTGCATCTGGAAAGTATTCACAGCGCTTACATTTTTCCACATTTTGTTATGTTGCAGCCTTATTCCAAAATGAAATAAATTCAAATTTCCCTCAAAATTCTACACGCAATAGTCCATAATACCAAAAAAGTTTTGGGGAGATTTTTGCAAATTGATTAAAAAATAAAATAAGAAATCACATGTACATAAGTATTCACAGCCTTTGGAAATTTTATGAAAAGAACAATAGATATAATTATCTACTGGCACGTAGAGTCGGATCTAAGAAGGCTTCAGAGGTTATTCCTTCCATTAGGGATTCTTCGGGGAATACGGTTTATAATCCCAAACAATTCAATGGTCTATTCGCTCATTATTATGAAGCCCTGGATAGTCTGGAAGTTCCGTCTGACGCCTCCACCCACGCTCAGGGAATCTATCAATACCCGGACTATTTCCTCGACCCGTACCCTGGGGGCGGATTTTCACATCATCTCTGCCCTCAGCTGATTTGTTTATTTAATGAGTTCCATTCCATTTGTTTTCCACCACATCAAGAATTAGTGTGGGTTATATTTATCCTCCCATTCCCCCGATCAACACTAATCTCAAATTGTTCGTCAAGATATTAGCCACTAGACTGAACGGAGTGCTGCCATCTTTACTACACCCGGAAATAGAGGGCTTTATTCCTACCCATCAGGCCTTGCAACTTTTTCTTCAGTCGCACGGCATGGCAAGTTTTTTCCAGGCCATTAACCCCTTCCTGACGCAGCCAGTTTTTGCCTTCCTGACAGACCCATTTTTTTCAAATCTGACATGTATCACTTAAGTGGGTATAACTTTTTTTTGCTTTTACTTATCCCAGTGATTTTGAGATTGTTTTCCCGTGACACATTGTACTTTAAATTAGTGGTGAAATTTGGTCGATACAGTTTTTTTTGGGGGGGGAAAAGTGTCGTGAAAAAATGGAACATTTTGCTATTTGCAAAATGTTCCATTTTCTGCTTGTGAGACAAATAATCATATCACTCAAAATAGTTAATAACTAACAAAGACCATATCTATTCTTTATTTTTAAATCATTATTTAAACCGCCTTTATTTTTTTGGACGCTAGGGGGCAGCATAGTCTAAATTTTACACTCAATGCATTTCAACGCTACTTTTGGCTATTCACTTTTTAACAGCCAATAGCAGCGATCGCCCAAGACGGGAGGCATCGCTGCCCCCCCTGGGCAATGAGGGAGGATGTCTGCTGTCAGGGACAGCAGACATTGTCCCTCTGCCACCTCGTCTCGAGACGGGGTGACAGTTTGAAGTCATGACGTATATATACGTCATGTGTCGGGAAGTACTTCCCGGCCATGACGTATATATACGTCAAATGTCGGGAAGGGGTTAAAGTTCTTCACTCTTGTCCAACCTCACCTATTGTGATGAATGGTTGGCATTCCTCATGTTTTGCTCTGGGAATTGGGATGAGACAGTAGGTGCCGCGTCTACACTCTAATGGTCCCCATACATCAGCAATTAATGTGACAATCCTGAGATATGGAGATGATTGCCACAATTAATTTTAGATGTGTGGGCTCCCCCTTTTGGCAATCCCAATCAAAAATTAATAGGGATCGCCAATTGATTGCTTAATCAGATTTTTAAACATGTTTAATAATCTGGTATTATCTGCAGATCTTTTTTTATATGTGTGGGCATTCCCAATTCGTCTTCTTCATCTGTTTACATTATGAACAGCAATCGATTGGGCAATTTCCAGATATGAAGATGCAATCTTTAGATGGAAAAATCTGCCGATCACTGAAATAAATCTATAATGTGTGGGCAAAGTCAGATAGATTGTAAAATCCATTTATCTGGCCAAATAATCCCTGTATCTGGAAATCCATAAATTGTGATTGCTGATGAATGGGGCCCATAAGTCTAAAGGTGGCCATACATCTACAGATTGATTGTCAGATTGGGCTGATTGGAACAAAAACCTGATAATGGATGACTGAAAGTTTTTGGCAGTTTTCCAGCATTTCAAAGCAAATGGTCAACTGTCATTTGGTCTCATCCATTACCAGGACTTTGTTCCAACCAGCCAGATCTGACAATCGATCTGTAGATGTATGGGGCCCATTACTGTCTTATACCAGGCTAATATCTGCCAAATGCTCCAAACTTTAGCAAAACAGCAATGGCATGCCCCTATACAGTTCCTTGTTTGGCAGGATCAATACCATTAAAAATGAATCTCCTTCTACGCTTTTGTATCTGTTTAAGAACTTTGCCGGTTCCCGTTCCTGCTCTGGTCTCCATCCAGACCCTTTGTAACCACTTCATGTGGGCTCATGGTAGACCTCATATCCCTAGATCAATCTTAGCTATGTCGCTGTCTGAAGGGGACCTTGGTCTCCACATTCTTCATTCCTTTTACCATGCAGCTCAGCAGAACCATATCATGTCGTGGCATTCCAAACCCCGATGTAGGAGATGGGGGGATCTGGAAAATGCTAAGCTGCAGGAGTGAGGGGTAGATGGGATTGTACGGCCTTGTCTTGTGCGATCATGACAGTACGGTTCACTCTCAAAGTGTGGGACAGACTCTGTATATCCCAAGATTTGGCCGTGCACCCCTCTGCTATGTCCGCACCCCTCTGCTCTGTCCGCTGTCTTGAACATTCTTTATTTCCCCAGGTTATGGTGGTTATGTGGCCTTTTTTGGCAGGAGATACCGATGGGCAGGTTTAGGCCTGTGTAACGGTCAGTTTCCTTCAACATCAGTTGGTGGCCTTCAAACTCGCTGCTCACTTCCAGCCTCTTACCACGCGAAATGGTCATTGGGTCACCACCAAGTAGGTGAACAAGCATTAGACGGGGAGGGGCGACCAGCAGATCATCCAGAGTGGGGGCGTGGGCAACATGATCGCATCCTCGTGCCCCCCCCCCCCCCCCCAGGCAATGCCGGTATTTCAGGCAATGCACAGCAGGAGGCAGGGCTACAAAGACGCGCTTCGCATCATTTGTGCCGGCACATTCAGGGAGGCTTCCCCCCTTTCTGGGGGTCGGGAGGGGGACCCACCCGGCCATTCCGGGAGGGTAGGCAACCCTGCTATTCTGTCAGTCCCGGACCCTACAATTTCTGATGTTCTCTTATGTTCTGTCTTTCTTTTGTAAGCCGTTTCGATGACTCGTTACGTTTATTACCTTATTTCCCCCAGGTGTGATCCCCTTGTTTGTACATTTCTAATGGGCACTTATCTACAGATGCTTCTGATTCTTTGTATCTGTTGTGGGTTTTCCTGTTTGTGTTCGTATTATTGTGTTATTTACCTTCTGTGCACCCTACTATTGTTATTTCTGTGTTTGCTGACCCCTATTATGATAATATGCACGCCCAACTTATTGTATACCCTTTTTCTGAAAAATATTAACAAAAGCCATCGTTTTCATGGAACACCTGCCACGCACCGGCCAGCCCAGGTCGCACATTCTTTCCTCGCCTTCGATTCATGCGTGTGCACAGGGGCTATAGACTGGCCAGAGGTCACACATAGCCATGGTACTGGAAGCCCAGACCTTAACAAATATGGCTGAGCAACTCCGCTTCATCTTATCCCTCTCTTCCCCCAATCTTGTACCATACAGGACAATACGGGCTTCTTCTCAAATACTGGTCAACTTCATGTAGAATCGATCAGGAAACCTGGGACCTCTAATTCTCCTTCAGGACCTGCACATGAAAGGCCTCCTGACTGCAAATGTGCATCAGTCATTGCCCATAATTTCTGCACAGTGTAGTCAATAAGCTACAGCGGCTAACGTCATCTTAAGATAGCACTTGCTGGGGGAGCCCAGCTAGCAGCCCCTATAGAATCTTGTTGGAAATGGAGGGACTGTCCGTGGCATATATCTTTGTTACATTTGCCTTAGAGGGTTATGTCTGGACCACTCAAAAGCTGATTATAGCAGTCCGTTCTCCCTATGCTGGCTTCTTTGGATCATTGCACATACTATAAGGCTGGGCCTTGTGGTGCTGCCCAGCCGTCTCTCCTGTTACCTATCTCATCTCTGTGGTCCAGACGGAAGGAAGAAAAGGCGCATGCTGTTCTAAGTAGATTTTTATCTGTGGCTGGGACTGCCCAGAGATATATACCTGCCAATAATCCCCTATGCCAGTGGTTCCCAACCCTGGTCCTCAGGGACCTCCAACAGTGCATTTCCAGGTCTTCACACAGAATCACAAGTGACATAATTAGCTCCACCTGTGGATCTATTAAAATGTCTCTGAATAATGAGTGCACCTGCTGGGTGACCTGGAAAACGTGCACTGTTGGGGATCCTTGAGGACCAGGGTTGGGAACCACTACCCTATGCCACAGCTACACAGGTGGCAGCAGGGCAGGGGGTTACATTATAATAAGTAACATTACAGAGATGTTGCAGTTTCCCAGTAGCAGTAAGCAGCACAGCCCGGGGTGATGATCCCCAGAACAGCCACCTACACCCCCAGTCTGCTGTGCCTTCTCCATGCTTAGTGTCAGAATATAATGAACATGGTACACTCACTGGGGGACATACAGAGAGTCCCCGGGAACCCGGCCAACCAGCCTCTATCAGAAGATATTTCTAAATACTGAATAAATAAAACCCGCACTCTATCTCTACACGTCGCTGGCATTCTGCAGCCACTGTAGTGTGTAACTTTGAAAGGAACTGCTGAACCTTGCTGTGGGCAGTGCCAGACCCGCCGGGCACCGGACTGTCATGTACAGCACAAGCAGCCGTCTGAGTGCCAGGGTTGGTTAGCAGAGAATCACATCATGTCTGGCTGCAGGCCTGCGCCCTCACTCAGCGCCCTCTCCCTCGCTGTATAGAAGTAACACATTGCCAGCAGAACACAATCCAGTACACAGCAGCCCAGTCACACAGACGTGACATCTATGTGTCTGTGTGACAGATCGCTGGGTGATGTTACTGGTGCGGAGTCCTCAGAAATGATAGAGAATAAATGTCTGCTGTCGCCGATTGCTGCTGGTTATTGATCAAATATAAGTCAGACACAAGAGGGGAGGGGGGTACAATGCGGGCTGCACAAGCAAAGATATTACATGTAGCGGCTCATTTATCAGTGAGTGATAAAAGTCACTGTGAAGGATAAATGGTGCTCCAGCCAAGCAGCTCCCAACTGTCATGTGTTCAGCTCCCAACTGTCATGTGCACAGATCTGACTGACCCATGCAGGCTTCTCAACACTTTTGTTGGTAAGCTGCTCAATCAGAGGTGTGTCATTCAGGTGCCAAAAGGGAGGGGTAATTCTGTCTAGGAAAAAAAACATTTTGTATCCCAATTGCACACTGAGTGAGAAAATAACTACATATTAATCAGATAATACAGAGATTTTGGTTGCATATAGCTGCAGATATAGGGCTAAGCCCCCAGGCCATACGTCAAGACCTCTCTGTCACTGGGGGTCCCTAATACTGGTTATGGGTCTGGGGTGTGGGCCCCCAACATGCCGGCACAGGCTGAGTACCCCAGGGCAGCACACAAATAAAAATTAGTAAGGGTTAATAAGAAGCACAAAGTGCTATGTAGGGAAGTGAAGGTGGGATTAAAATACAAAATATATACAATGTGATAGGAAAAATAAGAGTTAATAAAGTGTTAGGGTGTGCCAACATGGAGCAGACCAGCCCTACCAACACAGGGGGCACCTTACTCCCAAACCCATCCCATTAGCAGTAACATATATGTCTGGGCTTAATAGCCCAGTGTAAGGCCACATGATAATGGCTTATAACGTCTGAGAGCCAGCTTACCTGGAGATACCCCTGGCTTCTCCAATGGCACTCAGGTGTCAGCAATCCCTCCTAATGCTGACCCATCTATGCCTCTCTCAACTGCACAACACTTTTGTTGGTAAGCTGCTCAATCAGAGGTGTGTCACTCAGGTGCCAAAAGGGAGGGGTAATTCTGTCTAGGAAAAAACCATGTTGTATCCCAATTGCACACTGAGTGAGAAAATAACTACATAATAATCAGATAATACAGAGATCTTGGTTGCATATATCTGCAGATATAGGGCTAAGCCCCCAGGCCGTACGTCAAGGCCTCTCTGTCACTGGGGGTCCCCAGGGCCGGTGCAAGGCACCGGAGCGCCCCAGGCGAGTCGGGCTGGGGGCGCCCCGGTGCCGGGGGGGGGGGGGGGTGGTGTGTGTGAGGTGTGGGGTGGTACCTGTCCTACCGGCGCTGTCTATTTCAATCTGGCGGCGGAGGCAGCGGGGGTCCCTGCAGTCTATTAAAAATCACTAGCGCTATCCGCCGGGCTATGCGGAAGCGCTTCTAGTGTGAAAACTCTGGCAGCACGCTGATTGGCTGAGATCAGCGTGCACCGTGCTGCCAGAGTTTTCACACTAGAAGCGCTTCCGCATAGCCCGGCGGATAGCGCTCGTGATTTTTAATAGACTGCAGGGACCCCCGCTGCCTCCGCCGCCAGATTGAAATAGACAGCGCCGGTAGGACAGGTACCCGGGCGGCATTTTCCGCCCTCCAGTGGCCGGCGCCCTAGGCAAATGCCTAGGTTTGCCTAGTGGTGGCGCCGGCCCTGGGGGTCCCTAATACTGGGTATGGGTCTGGGGTGTGGGCCCCCAACATGCCGACACAGGCTGAGTACTCCAGGGCAGCACACAAATGAAAATTAGTAAGGGTTAATAAGAAGCACAAAGTGCTATGTAGGGAAGTGAAGGTGGGATTAAAATACAAAATATATACAATGTGATAGGAAAAATAAGAATTAATAAAGTGTTAGGGTGTGCTAACCTGGAGCAGACCAGCCCTACCAACACAGGGGGCACCTTACTCCCAAACCCATCCCATAAGTAATAACATATATGTCTGGGCTTAATAGCCCAGTGTAAGGCCACATGATAATGGCTTATAACATCTGAGAGCCAGCTTACCTGGAGATACCCCTGGCTTCTCCAATGGCACTCAGGTGTCAGCAATCCCTCCTAATGCTGACCCATCTATGCCTCTCTCAACTGCACAACACTTTTGTTGGTAAGCTGCTCAATCAGAGGTGTGTCACTCAGGTGCCAAAAGGGAGGGGTAAATCTGTCTAGGAAAAAAACATGTTGTATCCCAATTGCACACTGAGTGAGAAAATAACTACATAATAATCAGATAATACAGAGATCTTGGTTGCATATATCTGCAGATATAGGGCTAAGCCCCCAGGCCGTACGTCAAGGCCTCTCTGTCACTGGGGGTCCCTAATACTGGGTATGGGTCTGGGGTGTGGGCCCCCAACATGCCGACACAGGCTGAGTACTCCAGGGCAGCACACAAATGAAAATTAGTAAGGGTTAATAAGAAGCACAAAGTGCTATGTAGGGAAGTGAAGGTGGGATTAAAATACAAAATATATACAATGTGATAGGAAAAATAAGTGTTAATAAAGTGTTAGGGTGTGCTAACCTGGAGCAGACCAGCCCTACCAACACAGGGTGCACCACACTCCCAAACCCATCCCATAAGCAATAACATATATGTCTGGGCTTAATAGCCCAGTGTAAGGCCACATGATAATGGCGTATAACATCTGAGATCCAGCTTACTTGGAGATACCCCTGGCTTCTTCAATGGCACTCAGGTGTCAGCAATCCCTCCTAATGCTGACCCATCTATGCCTCTCTCAACTGCACAACACTTTTGTTGGTAAGCTGCTCAATCAGAGGTGTGTCACTCAGGTGCCAAAAGGGAGGGGTAATTCTGTCTAGGAAAAAACCATGTTGTATCCCAATTGCACACTGAGTGAGAAAATAACTACATATTAATCAGAAAATACAGAGATCTTGATAATACCAAATCCGCCTAGAAAATGTGTATTTTCCAGGCATATTTTACCAGCAATTATCCCGTATCCCACTAATTACCGGCCGTATATTGCATATGGCCGCTTAGTAAATTAGGAATCACCGTTCGAATGGATGGTGATTCCTACTCGTATTCTTTCAGTGGCGTATACATTCCTATTTGTTTTTTGGGCATAGTAAATCCCGAAAATACGAAAACGCATAAAATAAGCGTATTTTGTTATACGAATACGCCATATTTAGGTGACTGAAGTATTCTTACCAATTGTGTTATATACAGTATGTATGTTATTTTCTTTATAGCAAATATTTGTATCAGGTAAACGCTCTCATATTTTAGCTTAGTATCCTAATTAAAAGTTAGGTTTTACTGAATTTACTTTTCCAATATCTTTAAAGTGTTCCCCAAAAACCTTTGCGTGTTCCCCTTTGGTCATTTCTGTGACCTATTCTTTCAGTTTTAGTGCTGAACATCTTTTGAGAGAACCACCGACCAGACACTGCTGGCGATTACTCGCCCAAAGGAAAAATACAGATCATACAAATACGACTGATTACGAATACGACAAATTCGTAAATGCAATACGACGGCGATGCCAGTCGTATTCATTCGTATTTAAGAATATGAATACGAATCTTCGTATTCGTATTCTTAGTAAATTACACCCCACTGTATGTTCATCGTAACAACATCGTTTGTATCTGTCCTTTCGGTATCCGGACAACGGGTAGACACCAAAAAAGTCGACAACCATTAGGTCGACAAACAAGAAGGTCGACATGCAAAAATGTTGACATGCAAAAGGTCGACATGCAAAAATGACGACACAAGCATTAGGTCGACATGGGGAAGATCGACAGTTGAAAGGTCGACATGGGGTTTTTCACTTTTTTTGGCGCCAACATGCCCTAACATCCACTAGGGCGTGGTGGGAGAATAAAATAATGTGATGAGCGTAGCGAGGCGCCGTGCCGAAGCATGGCGAGCGTAGCGAGCGATGCGAGGGGACGCAGTGCTACATTTAAGTGTCCATGTTGACTGTGTTGACATTTTGAACAAAAAGATGTTAAAAACCCCATGTCGACCTTTTGACTGTGGACCTTCCCCATGTCGACGTAATGCTTGAGTCAACCTTTTTGTAGGGTGACCTTTAGAATGTCGACCTTTTTGCACCCCAACCTTTTTCTGTGTCGACCTTTTTGCATGTCGACCTTCTTGTTTGTTGACCTAATGGTGTCGACCTAATGGTTGTCAAACTTTTTGTTGTCTACCCGTTGTCCCACATCCGTCCTTTCTCACTCAGGATACAAGTAAAATATCGCTCATGCTCTAATCATCTCCTAGAGAAACTGCTGCCACCACCTCTGCACCCCCCCCCCCCCCCCCCCCCCCCACCTCTACCCTCTGCCCCCCCACACTTCTCAGAATGACAGCTAGGGTTTATTTTTTTTTTTTTAATAATTAAATGTTGATTTTCATCGGTTTCAAGTGAATGAAAATCAATATTGATTGCGGTTGGGTTCTGGGGACTGGAACACACAATCAGTAACAGATGATTTTTTAACATTCATTGTTTAAAGTTAGTAAATTAGTGATGTAGCCCTAATTTAGATTGATTTACATCAATTTGAAATTGAAACTAATAAAATTAAACCCGTAGATGGTATGCAGATTATGTAATAGAGCAGGACAGGCCAACCTGTGGCTCTCCAGATGTTGTGAAACTACAAATCCCAGCATGCCTTTCCACAGTTTTAACACTCCCTTATAGCAAAACTGTGGCAAGGCATGCTGGGATTTGTAGTTTGACAACATCCGGAGAGCCACAGGTTGGCCTGTCCTGTAATAGAGAAACGCCAAATTCCTGCAGGCGTATAACAATAAATGACTGTAAATATATATGTAACACGTATGCATGCGCTGCAGCTGATCCCAGATGGTGGCCGCAGCGAGGACGCAGAGTGACTGTCAGTCGGCGAGTGTTTATGGGAGGGAACGGGGAGGGGTGATTGACAAGTCAAACGTGTTGCGAGCACCTGGTGGGTGTGCCACAGCCAATGGCTGCATCTGTGTGCCTGATTCTGGTTGGCTCGCTAGGCATTGGTAGTTTGCTGCTTAGTGAGCCTTGTAACGCTGCCCACCAGGTGTGCGAATGCCGACCCCCTGCCATACAGCGAGTATACCCGCCGCACTGCCAGTGGATGTTTTGCATAAACATCTATGCGCATTGTTGCGCGCGGGCTCGAAATCATTCGATGGTCATCAACCATCGAATGATTTCTATACTGCTCACATATCTATGTCAGTCTCTGCTGACTTAGACCTACGGCGTCCTGCTCCAAGAACTTGGCGGGCAGCTGACGTCAGCCGCGTATATATTGTCCATGTCGACTTATGTCAACATAGCCACCAAAAACCCATGAAGAATTCATATCGACCATGTGACCGTCACTGTAGATCTAGACGCGGTCGACTATCTTTAGACGCCTAACTAGACGGGTTCCACTATGGGTGGTCGACCGTAACATGTTTGATGTAGACAGCGTGGAACCGCTACACCATAACTGCCCCCATGAGAGTGCTGCTGTGTTACGGCCCTGTGTACCACAGACTGCGTCACAGGACATTAGCCGTTACACATGTGGTCTGCTGTATATCTACCATTTCCCTGCGCTCAGAACCTGAACCACCAGGTAGTGCTAGTATGATTCCTCGTATACTGCAACAGCCAATGAGATTCGGTGTTCATTCATCCAAGCTCTGGGAGTCTGCATGAATGGAGGATGGATATGTAACTGATGACATGACCGCCACACGGGGGGACATAGGAGGGGGAGTACGGAAGAGATTGCACCGTGCACTTATATTATAGTGACAGCATAGGAATGATCTTGTTATAAAGTGTCATCTGTCTTTGTGTGCCAGGAGTGGTGGGTGGCGGGGCGAGTAATGATCAAGCCGGGGATGAATGGACATTGTTCGGCCAGGCTTCTGGCGGAAAGAGACAATTATATTTAAAAAAGAAGCTGAACAGAGGGAGAGAGGATTGTGAGTCACCAGCCGTGATTACAGAGTCACAGCGGGGGAACAGCGAGCGGAGCTGTGTGTGCACGTAGCATTACAGCTGGGACACCCATCTCTGTGTGACGGAGGCCAGGACTGTCCTATGGGCTGGTGGCATGGACTGCACGCCTCTGTTCTATCATCACCTCTGTAATGGTAAGGAACGTGTTGAATGTCAACAGGGCCGACACTAGGAATCGCAGGGCCCGGGACTGACCTCAGTCTGGGTTATCCCCCCCAGTACCATTATGGTGCCGCCCCCCATCACACCCCCCCCCCAGTACCATTACGGCCGCCCCCCTCTCGAGTACTATTACTTGCCATTACTAGCTACGGCGGCGCATCTCCTTGGTGGCACATCTCCACGGGAGCGCACACTGCACAGTGCAGCCTGCAGAACGCCGAGCCCCTCTCTGTCCTAGGCTCGGCGCTCTGCAGGTTGCACTGTGTATTGTGTGTGCCTGGCTGGAGAAGGCAGTGTGCGGCTGCGGGTGTGTGGCACCTTGTCGCTGTGGGCAGCTGCCCAGGCCCCACCAGAGGCCAGGGCCAGGGACAACCTGGGACCACAGCACCTCCCTGTCGGCTGCCCTGAATGTCAATACAGGGAGTATTTAGCGCAGGCATGTCCAAACTATGACCCTCCAGCTGTTGTGAAACTACAAGTCCCATCATGCCTTGCCACAGTTTCTCTATTAGGGAATGCTAAAACTATGGCAAGGCATGCTGGGATGTGTAGTTTCACAACAGCTGGAGGGCCACAGTTTGGACATGCCTGACCTGGTGGGTCCACGAACAGCAGAGCTAGATCCTTACAGGTCCACAGACTTTCATGGTCACATCAAGAGGGGCGTTTGGTGCTGCCGCATTAGGCAAAGGCATTTGTTGCTGTGTGGAGCCATGTGGGTCTATGGGCTACAAGATAAAAATTGAAACCCAAAAACCCAAGAAACACATGCTGACATATTGCTTGTGTCAACCTTTTTGCCAACCAATTAAGGTCAACCTTATTGACCTTTTCAAGAATTGAACAGTTTTTGTTGGGATTAAGGAGGCTTTATTAATTAACTAGCAACCTGCCCCGGCTTCGCACAGGAAGCACTAATTATCTATAGCCAGATGACTTCTGGTGGATGGATGGGGGCGGTCATGTGACAAAGTTTTAGAAGATATCTATAGGTACAGCGCCTTGCTACGCCCAAGAAAAAAACAACACATGTATTTAAGGCAAATGGGAAATTATATTTCTTTTATTAATTCATCTTAAGGCCAGCGGATAGACAATGTTTTTTGCATTTGGAGTAAAAACGTATACATTTTTCGGTGTGCCAACTCGGGAGCAAGCCACAAACCACTGGCCGTGTGAAAAACATGAATTTTCAAAATTGAAGCCAGCAATAGTCAACGACTGGCCTTGTGCTTTGTTGATGGTAATAGCGAAGGCAAGACGCAAAGGGAACTGGAGCCGCTTAAATTCAAATGGTAAATCGTTGAAAATCATCGGTATGCGTGGAATCAGTACGTCAGTACGTCTCCGCCTTTGAATTTGCCACTGATGATTGTTGCCTCGATAAAATTTGGTGGCAATTTTTAAAGGTCAATTTGGTTCCGTTGCACAACTTTGGTGAAAATTGACAAAAAAAATGAAAATCAATTTCTGTTGATCCAGTCGCTGCCAAACTTCACAGGATCACCCGCTGGGCTAATCTAACACACAAAAGGGCCACATAAAGTTGGCCATGGGTCAACTTCAAATACATTAAACGTTTGACCTTGCGCTTTATTTATGGTCATGGCAAGCATCGTGGACCATTGAATGTTTTCTTCAGTCTTCGCTCTGAAAAGTGAGTCCATACTTACTTCTCGGATGCCCCCAGAAAACCGAATTGGGGATGGGCGGTGACATTATGTGATGTAAGGTGCCAGCCCTGAGCAGACATCACACACAGAAGGTGCCTTTATTGCAAGGCAATGTCTCAGGATCCAGGCTTACAACCCTTTCTCTGTAATTTGTGCCAACATCTGGGCCGACCAGATGGACTTTGTACCCAAAAGCCGACACCACCAGGGCGGTAACTATTAACCATGGTAGTGGCTAGTTCACCTTCGAGGTAAGGACCTTGGGAGGAGAGGGGGCGGGGAGAAAAGGAGCAAGGTCTGAACAAGTGAACCAAATGGATCTTGCAGGCATGCTTCACTCGACACGCTTCGGGCACGGAGTGTGGTGAGCAAAGCGAGCCCGCGAGGGTCCGTTTAAGTCCCTTGTTCCAAATCTCCCCATCCCCTCTCCTCCCCAGGGCCTTACGGCGAAGGGGAACTAGTCATATCCATTACATCTTGCCTAGAGTCACATGATCTCAGCATGCAGTCCTCAAGCCACTCCCTGCCTGTCTTCTGTGCTTTAAAAGGAAGTCCAGCCCCAAGCCTGAGGCCTGAACAATTGCTTACCTTGTGATGTGTACTGGATCACCCCGTGCTCCACATTCAGGTCCCAAGTTCCAGCATGTAATTAACAGTCCCGTCCGGCACCTCCTGTATAGGTAAGTAGCCCATGTTATCGCCACGCCCCCTCTCTCTGGCCATCACTGTGTATAGGTAAGTAGCCCATGTTATGGCCACGTCCCCTCTCTCTGGCCATCACTGTGTATAGATAAGTAGCCCATGTTATCGCCACGCCCCCTCTCTCTGGCCATCACTGTGTATAGGTAAGTAGCCCATGTTATCGCCACGCCCCCTATCTCTGGCCATCACTGTGTATAGTTAAGTAGCCCATGTTATCGGCACGCCCCCTCTCTCTGGCCAACACTGTGTATAGGTAAGTAGTCCATGTTATGGCCACGCCCCCTCTCTCTGGCCATCACTGTGTATAGGTAAGTAGCCCATGTTATCGCCACGCCCCCTCTCTCTGGCCATCACTGTGTATAGGTAAGTAGCCCATGTTATCGCCACGCCCCCTATCTCTGGCCATCACTGTGTATAGTTAAGTAGCCCATGTTATCGGCACGCCCCCTCTCTCTGGCCAACACTGTGTATAGGTAAGTAGTCCATGTTATGGCCATGCCCCCTCTCTCTGGCCATCACTGTGTATAGGTAAGTAGTCCATGTTATCGCCACGCCCCCTCTCTCTGGCCATCACTGTGTATAGGTAAGTAGTCCATGTTATCGCCACGCCCCCTCTCTCTGGCCATCACTGTGTATAGGTAAGTAGCCCATGTTATGGCCATGCCCCCTCTCTCTGGCCATCACTGTGTATAGGTAAGTAGCCCATGTTATGGCCACGCCCCCTCTCTCTGGCCATCACTGTGTATAGGTAAGTAGGCCATGTTATCGCCAAGCCCCCTCTCTCTAGCCATCACTGTGTATAGGTTATTAGTCCATGTTATCGCCACGCCCCCTCTCTCTGGCCATCACTGTGTATAGGTAAGTAGTCCATGTTATCGCCACGCCCCCTCTCTGGCCATCACTGTGTATAGGTAAGTAGCCCATGTTATGGCCATGCCCCCTCTCTCTGGCCATCACTGTGTATAGGTAAGTAGCCCATGTTATGGCCACGCCCTCTCTCTCTCTGGCCATCACTGTGTATAGGTAAGTAGCCCATGTTATAGACACGCCCACTCCCTCTGCCTCTCACTGTGTATAGGTAAGTAGCCCATGTTATCGCCACGCCCCCTCTCTCTGGCCATCACTGTGTATAGGTAAGTAGCCCATGTTATCGCCACACCCCCTCTCTCTGGCCATCACTGTGTATAGGTAAGTAGCCCATGTTATCACCACGCCCCCTCTCTGGCCATCACTGTGTATAGGTAAGTAGCCCATGTTATCGCCACGCCCCCTCTCTCTGGCCATCACTGTGTATAGGTAAGTAGCCCATGTTATGGCCACGCCCTCTCTCTCTGGCCATCACTGTGTATAGGTAAGTAGCCCATGTTATCGCCACGCCCCCTCTCTCTGGCCATCACTGTATATAGGTAAGTAGCCCATGTTATCGCCACGCCTCCTATCTCTGGCCATCACTGTGTATAGGTAAGTAGCCCATGTTATAGCCACGCCCCCTCTCTCTGGCCATCACTGTGTATCGGTAAGTAGCCCATGTTATCGCCACACCCCCTCTCTCTGGCCATCACTGTGTATAGGTAAGTAGCCCATGTTATCGCCACGCCCCCTCTCTCTGGCCATCACTGTGTATAGGTAAGTAGCCCATGTTATCGCCACGCCCCCTCTCTCTGGCCATCACTGTGTATAGGTAAGTAGCCCATGTTATCGCCACGCCCCCTCTCTCTGGCCATCACTGTCTATAGGTAAGTAGCCCATGTTATCGCCACACCCCCTCTCTCTGGCCATCACTGTGTATAGGTAAGTAGCCCATGTTATCGCCACTCCCCCTCTCTCTGGCCATCACTGTGTATAGGTAAGTAGCCCATGTTATCGCCACGCCCCCTCTCTCTGGCCATCACTGTGTATAGGTAAGTAGCCCATGTTATCGCCACGCCCCCTCTCTCTGGCCATCACTGTCTATAGGTAAGTAGCCCATGTTATCGCCACGCCCCCTCTCTCTGGCCATCACTGTGTATAGGTAAGTAGCCCATGTTATCGCCACGCCCCCTCTCTCTGGCCATCACTGTGTGTAGGTAAGTAGCCCATATTATCGCCACGCCTCCTATCTCTGGCCATCACTGTGTATAGGTAAGTAGCCCATGTTATAGCCACGCCCCCTCTCTGGCCATCACTGTGTATAGGTAAGTAGCCCATGTTATCGCCACGCCCCTCTCTGGCCATCACTGCGCATAGGTAAGTAGCCCATGTTATGACCACGCCCCCTCTCTCTGGCCATCACTGTGTATAGGTAAGTAGCCCATGTTATGGCCACGCCCCCTCTCTGGCCATCACTGTGTATAGGTAAGTAGCCCATGTTATCGCCACGCCCCCTCTCTGGCCATCACTGTGTATAGGTAAGTAGCCCATGTTATGGCCATGCCCCCTCTTTCTGGCCATCACTGTGTATAGGTAAGTAGCCCATGTTATAGCCACGCCCCCTCTCTGGCCATCACTGTGTATCGGTAAGTAGCCCATGTTATGGCCACGCCCCCTTTCTCTGGCCATCACTGTGTATAGGTAAGTAGCCCATGTTATGGCCACGCTCCCCTCTCTCTGGCCATCACTGTGTATAGGTAAGTAGCCCATCTTATGGCCACGTCCCCTCTCTCTGACCATCACTGTGTATCGGTAAGTAGCCCATGTTATATCCACGCCCCCTCTCTCTGGCCATCACTGTGTATCGGTAAGTAACCCATGTTATATCCACGCCCCCTCCCTCTGTGGCCATCCCTGTGTATCGGTAAGTAGCCCATGTTATATCCACGCCCTCTCTCGTTGGCCATCCCTGTGTATAGGTAAATAGCCCATGTTATGGCCACGCCCCCTCTCTCTGGCCATCACTGTGTATAGGTAAGTAGCCCATGTTATTGCCACACCCCCTCTCTGGCCATCACTGTGTATCGGTAAGTAGCCCATGTTATGGCCACGCCCCCTCTCTGCCCATCACTGTGTATAGGTAAGTAGCCCATGTTATGTCCACGCCCCCTCTCTCTGGCCATCACTGTGTATAGGTAAGTAGCCCATGTTATCGCCACACCCCCTCTCTGGCCATCACTGTGTATCGGTAAGTAGCCCATGTTATGGCCACGCCCCCTCTCTGGCCATCACTGTGTATAGGTAAGTAGCCCATGTTATGGCCACGCCCCCTCTCTGGCCATCACTGTATATAGGTAAGTAGCCCATGTTATTGCCACACCCCCTCTCTGGCCATCACTGTGTATAGGTAAGTAGCCCATGTTATCGCCACGCCCCCTCTCTCTGGCCATCACTGTGTATCATAAGTAGCCTATGTTATGGCCACGCCCCCTCTCTGGCCATCACTGTGTATCGGTAAGTAGCCCATGTTATGGCCACCCCCCCTCTCTGGCCATCACTGTGTATAGGTAAGTAGCCCATGTTATCGCCACTCCCCCTCTCTCTGGCCATCACTGTGTATAGGTAAGTAGCCCATGTTATCGCCACGCCCCCTCTCTCTGGCCATCACTGTGTATAGGTAAGTAGCCCATGTTATCGCCACGCCCCCTCTCTCTGGCCATCACTGTCTATAGGTAAGTAGCCCATGTTATCGCCACGCCCCCTCTCTCTGGCCATCACTGTGTATAGGTAAGAAGCCCATGTTATCGCCACGCCCCCTCTCTCTGGCCATCACTGTGTGTAGGTAAGTAGCCCATATTATCGCCACGCCTCCTATCTCTGGCCATCACTGTGTATAGGTAAGTAGCCCATGTTATAGCCACGCCCCCTCTCTGGCCATCACTGTGTATAGGTAAGTAGCCCATGTTATCGCCACGCCCCCTCTCTGGCCATCACTGCGCATAGGTAAGTAGCCCATGTTATTGCCACGCCCCCTCTCTCTGGCCATCACTGTGTATAGGTAAGTAGCCCATGTTATGGCCACGCCCCCTCTCTGGCCATCACTGTGTATAGGTAAGTAGCCCATGTTATCGCCACGCCCCCTCTCTGGCCATCACTGTGTATAGGTAAGTAGCCCATGTTATGGCCATGCCCCCTCTTTCTGGCCATCACTGTGTATAGGTAAGTAGCCCATGTTATAGCCACGCCCCCTCTCTGGCCATCACTGTGTATCGGTAAGTAGCCCATGTTATGGCCACGCCCCCTTTCTCTGGCCATCACTGTGTATAGGTAAGTAGCCCATGTTATGGCCACGCTCCCCTCTCTCTGGCCATCACTGTGTATAGGTAAGTAGCCCATCTTATGGCCACGTCCCCTCTCTCTGACCATCACTGTGTATCGGTAAGTAGCCCATGTTATCGCCACGCCCCCTCTCTCTGGCCATCACTGTGTATAGGTAAGTAGCCCATGTTATATCCACACCCCCTCTCTCTGGCCATCACTGTGTATAGGTAAGTAGCCCATGTTATATCCACACCCCCTCTCTCTGGCCATCACTGTGTATCGGTAAGTAACCCATGTTATATCCACACCCCCTCTCTCTGGCCATCACTGTGTATCGGTAAGTAACCCATGTTATATCCACACCCCCTCTCTCTGGCCATCCCTGTGTATCGGTAAGTAGCCCATGTTATATCCTTGCCCTCTCTCGTTGGCCATCCCTGTGAATAGGTAAATAGCCCATGTTATGGCCACGCCCCCTCTCTCTGGCCATCACTGTGTATAGGTAAGTAGCCCATGTTATTGCCACACCCCCTCTCTGGCCATCACTGTGTATCGGTAAGTAGCCCATGTTATGGCCACGCCCCCTCTCTGCCCATCACTGTGTATAGGTAAGTAGCCCATGTTATGTCCACGCCCCCTCTCTCTGGCCATCACTGTGTATAGGTAAGTAGCCCATGTTATCGCCACACCCCCTCTCTGGCCATCACTGTGTATCGGTAAGTAGCCCATGTTATGGCCACGCCCTCTCTCTGGCCATCACTGTGTATAGGTAAGTAGCCCATGTTATGGCCACGCCCCCTCTCTGGCCATCACTGTATATAGGTAAGTAGCCCATGTTATTGCCACGCCCCCTCTCTGGCCATCACTGTGTATAGGTAAGTAGCCCATGTTATCGCCACGCCCCCTCTCTCTGGCCATCACTGTGTATCATAAGTAGCCTATGTTATGGCCACGCCCCCTCTCTGGCCATCACTGTGTATCGGTAAGTAGCCCATGTTATGGCCACCCCCCCTCTCTGGCCATCACTGTGTATAGGTAAGTAGCCCATGTTATGGCCACCCCCCCTCTCTGGCCATCACTGTATATAGGTAAGTAGCCCATGTTATAGCCACGCCCCCTCTCTGGCCATCACTGTGTATAGGTAAGTAGCCCATGTTATCGCCACGCCCCCTCTCTCTGGCCATCACTATGTATCGTAAGTAGCCCATGTTATCGCCACGCCCCCTCTCTCTGGCCATCACTGTGTATAGGTAAGTAGCCCATGTTATCAACACGCCCCCTCTCTCTGGCCATCACTGTGTATAGGTAAGTAGCCCATGTTATGGCCACGCCCCCTCTCTCTGGCCATCACTGTGTATCGGTAAGTAGCCCATGTTATAGCCACGCCCCCTCTCTCTGGCCATCACTGCGTATAGGTAAGTAGCCCATGTTATATCCACGCCCCCTCTCTCTGGCCATCACTGTGTATAGGTAAGTAGCCCATGTTATATCCACGCCCCCTCTCTCTGGCCATCACTGTGTATAGGTAAGTAGCCCATGTTATAGCCACGCCCCCCCTCTCTGGCCATCACTGTGTATAGGTAAGTAGCCCATGTTATAGCCACGCCCCCCCTCTCTGGCCATCACTGCGTATAGGTAAGTAGCCCATGTTATACCCACGCCCCCTCTCTCTGGCCATCACTGTGTATAGGTAAGTAGCCCATGTTATAGCCACGCCCCCCTCTCTGGCCATCACTGTGTATCGGTAAGTAGCCCATGTTATACCCACGCCCCCTCTCTCTGGCCATCACTGTGTATAGGTAAGTAGCCCATGTTATCACCACGCCCCCTCTCTGGCCATCACTGTGTATAGGTAAGTAGCCCATGTTATGGTCACGCCCCCTCTCTCTGGCCATCACTGTGTATAGGTAAGTAGCCCATGTTATCGCCACGCCCCCTCTCTCTGGCCATCACTGTGTATAGGTAAGTTGCCCATATTATATCCACGCCCCCTCTCTCTGGCCATCACTGTGTATAGGTAAGTAGCCCATGTTATAGCCACGCCCCCTCTCTCTGGCCATCACTGTGTATAGGTAAGTAGCCCATGTTATAGCCACGCCCCCTCTCTCTGGCCAACACTGTGTATAGGTAAGTAGCCCATGTTATACCCACGCCCCCCCTCTCTGGCCATCACTGTGTATAGGTAAGTAGCCCATGTTATCGCCACGCCCCTCTCTGGCCATCACTGCGTATAGGTAAGTAGCCCATGTTATACCCACGCCCCCTCTCTCTGGCCATCACTGTGTATAGGTAAGTAGCCCATGTTATAGCCACGCCCCCCTCTCTGGCCATCACTGTGTATCGGTAAGTAGCCCATGTTATAGCCATGCCCCCCCTCTCTGGCCATCACTGCGTATAGGTAAGTAGCCCATGTTATGGCCACGCCCCCTCTCTCTGGCCATCACTGTGTATAGGTAAGTAGCCCATGTTATAGCCACGCCCCCCCCCCCTCTGGCCATCACTGTGTATCGGTAAGTAGCCCATGTTATACCCACGCCCCCTCTCTCTGGCCATCACTGTGTATAGGTAAGTAGCCCATGTTATACCCATGCCCCCTCTCTGGCCATCACTGTGTATAGGTAAGTAGCCCATGTTATGGCCACGCCCCCTCTCTGGCCATCACTGTGTATAGGTAAGTAGCCCATGTTATGGCCACGCCCCCTCTCTCTGGCCATCACTGTGTATCGGTAAGTAGCCCATGTTATGGCCACGCCCCCGCCCTCTGTGGCGGCTCCGGCGACAGGCTGTGTATCAGTACAATTAGTAGCGCATATATCTGTCTCCGGGAGAACTCGTTCTCCCCGGCTTGTGTAATTGCAGATGAGAATATATTAGCAGCTGCCTAATTATATTACACTGACGAGTTTAATAAAACACATCTCAACGGGCAGCTCCTAGCGAGCGTTCAACAACCTTCTCTTAATGTGTAATGAATGAAGGGAAACCCCGGAGGTGTCTGAGATCACGGCGTTTACAGTCACAGAGAGTCCTCAGCCGGCGCCTGCCGGCAGCGCAAGGTGCGAATGAGACAACGGTTCTCAGGCGGCGCGATGTGCGCGAGTTACGTATAGCGGGTTTTTCACAGGTGCCTTATACTAAGCGAGAATTGGTGGAAGATTGATATTTAAATGAGCAATTTACGATCTTTACATGTATTTATAGCGCCAGCATATTCCGTAGCGCTGTGCAGTTGGGAACAAAGTAATGAACCGAGACTGTGGAATAAATTACAGACAGGCCCTGTGATCTTGAATTCAGCCCAAACAGAGAGGTAGGAGGGTCCTGCTCCCAATCTGACAATGTTAGGGACATTATGAGTTGGATACCTGAGGATCACTGCCACATAATGCACTGGTGTCGGCAGATGTAGGACTATGCATTGTGGACTATGGGGGTTATTCAGACCTGATAACACAGTTGCGAATTTGTGGGGTGGGCAATTATCTTCAGATTGCACATGTGTACAGATCATAGCACACGTGAGAGATTGCCCTGCTATAAAATCCTTTTCCTCTTATCGCTGGCCCTACGCAAGGTGATTGGCAGGAAGCCGGCGTTTGTGGGTGGTAACCGGACGTTTATGGGAGTGTCAGGGAAAATGCAGGGAGTGGCCAGGCATTTGAGGGGAAGTCATGTGACATCAGCTAGCTCTGCCAACATCGCAGCCGCTGAGCAGGTCCTGGGCCACGCACACACTGGGGAATCATTACATGGTGAGCGGCTGTTATCTGGGAGTGTCAGGGATAATGCAGGCATGGCCATGTGTGTGAGGGGAAGTCATGTGATGTCAGCTCCGCCCCCGATCAGCCTGATTCTATCACAGCCGCTGAGTAAGTCCTGAGCTACACACACACTGCACACACTGGGGAATCATTACATGGGGAGCGGCTGTTATCTGGGAGTGTCAGGTAATACGCAGGCGTGGCCAGGTGTGTGAGGGGAAGTCATGTGATGTCAGCTTCGCCCCCGATCAGCCTGATTCTATCACAGCCGCTGAGTAAGTCCTGGGCTATGCACAGACTGCACACACTGGGGAATCATTACATGGTGAGCGGCTGTTATCTGGGAGTGTCAGGTAATATGCAGGCGTGGCCAGGTGTGTGAGGGGAAGTCATGTGATGTCAGCTTCGCCCCCGATCAGCCTGATTCTATCACAGCCGCTGAGTAAGTCCTGGGCTACACACACACTGCACACACTGGGGAATCATTACATGGTGAGCGGCTGTTATCTGGGAGTGTCAGGGAATACGCAGGCGTGGCCAGGTGTGTGAGGGGAAGTCATGTGACATCAGCTCCGCCCCCGATCAGCCTGATTCTATCACAGCCGCTGAGTAAGTCCTGGGCTACGTACACACTGCACACACTGGGGAATCATTACATGGTGAGCTGCTGTTATCTGGGAGTGTCAGGGATAATGCAGGCTTGGCCAGGTGTGTGAGGGGAAGTCATGTGACATCAGCTCCGCCCCCGATCAGCCTGATTCTATCACAGCCGCTGAGTAAGTCCTGGGCTACGCACAGACTGCACACACTGGGGAACCATTACATGGTGAGCGGCTGGTATCTGGGAGTGTCAGGTAATACACAGGCGTGGCCAAGTGTGTGAGAGGAAGTCATGTGATGTCAGCTCCGCCCCCGATCAGCCTGATTCTATCACAGCCGCTGAGTAAGTCCTGGGCTACGCACAGACTGCACACACTGGGGAATCATTACATGGTGAGCGGCTGTTATCTGGGAGTGTCAGGTAATACGCAGGCGTGGCCAGGTGTGTGAGGGGAAGTCATGTGATGTCAGCTCCGCCCCCGATCAGCCTGAATCTATCACAGCTGCTGAGTAAGTCCTGGGCTACGCACAGACTGCACACACAGTGGGGAATCATTACATGGTGAGCGGATGTCATCTGGGAGTGTCAGGTAATACGCAGGCGTGTGCAGGTGTGTGAGGGGAAGTCATGTGACGTCAGCTCCGCCCCCGATCAGCCTGATTCTATCACAGCCGCTGAGTAAGTCCTGGGCTACGCACACACTGCACACACTGGGGAATCATTACATGGTGAGCGGCTGTTATCTGGGAGTGTCAAATGTAATGCTAGAGGACCCTTGGTGGGGGATGTGTGGAGTGGAGGGGGCCGGGGGTTGCGGGGTGATAGTAACGCTAGCAACCGGTGGTGGACTGGTGCTAGTAGCGCTACTGACTGGGGGGAGGGGGGTGCTACCGCCGCTTACTGGGCTCCAGAGCCATGCTAACTGCACACCATGCTGGAAGCTGTCGCTGATGACTTCAACCAAGAGCGACCAGCGGCTGCCCGCGCCCGTCTTCCAACTGGTCAAAGCCGAGGCCATATTTACTGTGGGCTGCACAGCCAGGCAGCCCAGGGGGGAAAACGGCAGCCCGGCCAGGGGGGAAAAGTGGCCAAATCTGGACCGGCCCACTGGGAAATGGCCCGGTTTCCCGGCGGGCCAATCCGCCCCTGCAGCTAATCAACGATCCAGCTATTTGCAGGCCTGCACGGGGCGGGATTTCACTCTGGTGGGGCAGTGTATACCTGATAGCAGGGCTCTGTAGTAGCATTGGTCTGGCATCAGAGGATTGTAAGTAAGGACAGAGAACATGCCAAGCAGCGGGCCCGGTGCATCGCTACGCTCGGCACACTAATTTATTCTCCCTCTATGGGTGTCGTGGACACCCATAGAGGGACAAAGTGCCAGGATTTCGCCCGCCGGGATTCCGACCGCCGGGATACTAACTGCATCCCACTAGAATGTATGCTCTCTGTACTGTATATGCTGACTAAGAAGCTCTCTGTATTGTAACGACTAAAAAGATACCCTGCATTGTATAGTAGTCATTGGATTGCTGCTCTTGCAGATTTATCAGACACCATCAATATTTCACAATCAGTGACCAACAAAGTTACCTATATATACCTATGGACCATGGTATAACATTGCTCAGTGTTAGCCAGACACTCCACTTCCATGCTGTTCCTAAACTGAGAAGCCCTCCTTAACTGTACCTCTCCCCCTCTCCAGTGGCAAAACTAGACATGTTGCACTCCCCTCCCCCACACATTAATTTTAATTTTTACCTGCTTACTCGTTGCCAGGGGTTCCATGCTCATTGTCAGGGGTTTTCTGCTCAGGGTTTCATGCTTGTTGCCAGGGCTTTCATGCTCGTTGTCAGGGATTTCCTGCTCAGGGGTTGCCTGCTCGTTGCCAATGGTTTCCTACTCAAGGTTTCATGCTCATTGCCAGGGATTTCATGCTCGTTGTCAGGGAATTCCTGCTCAGTGATTCCTGCACGTTGCCAGGGGTTTCATGCTCAGGGTGTCATGCTTGTTGTCAGGGGATTCCTGCTCAGTAATTCATGCACGTTGCAAGTTCTCAGGGGCCCCGGAGCAATGCACCTGCAGCATCAAGGGTAGTTCTACCTCTGGGTACTGAGCCGGGGGCTGCCCAGTTGGTCGGGGCTTGCTAGGCACGCCCCACCAAGAGGTGAGAACGGCGTGTTACGCCACTAGCTCCACCCCTTCACTCAATACCACGCCTTTTTAGGTTGTAGCCCCACCCTCTTTTTGGGACAGGTGCGGCAGGCCACGCTTTTCTATAAACGGAATTTGGGAGGTTTGCTCTGACCCTTAAAACAACTGTTAATTGCAGAAGCAGGCACATTATATTGTTGGTTGTAGTGATGGCGACATTTTGACTACCTACACCCCAGTACAAAGTATCAGGGCATGCGTCTGCTTTGGGGCCAGGCGTTGTCTGATTATTGGTGGAGAAGAACAAGGGCGCTATCCGAGGGGTTCCCACGTAATTACTGGTTGGCCACAGATTGGGGGTGAGGGGCTGCACGGAAATTCATATGGGAGGTCGTCACTTCCTATTGGTCGGCTTTGTCACACCCCTCTATCCTCTGGGGATACTAGGACATTCTTGAAGGAATGCTGGGACTTGTAGTTTCACGCCAGCTGCAGAGCTCAGGATCATTGTTGCCAATCATCAAAAAATGTTTTTACTTACTACTCTATTTACTTTTGCTAATTTTCATCCTTACTGACGGATGGGACTAGAACTCTCTGTCAGTAAATGGAATGACGGTGGGTAACCCAGCTCGGATTATCTCCCCCGTCTCCTATGCCTGGCTGCTCATTGTTCTGACACCACGGATACAGAATGCTCTGGAACGCTCCCTTTGTGCTCCGGCACCGTCACGCCATTCCTCCGGGCCTACGTATGACTTGGGGTTTTGTGCTACAGGACAATCACATCTGAAGGGCTGTATGGGGCTTTTATACAGAGAGAGGAGGAAACAGGACTGAGAGTCCGTGCTGCAATGTGAGGGGAGCTGGTGCATTACTTGTCTATGCATTCATGGCAGCAGTGGCGCTGGAACGTTTTAAGGTTGGGGGGGGCAAGATATAATCTCATTTTGGCGCCCCCTAAATTGCTTTATGTTACCCCCTGATAGTTAATGAAATATGTTTTCATCAATAGTAATAGAGTAACAGAAAAACACTATAGTTTTATTAGTAACAAAATAACATTTGTCCAGCACATGTCCCCACATCCCTCATATGTCCAGCACATGCCCCCACATCCCTCATATGTCCAGCACATGTCCCCACATCCCTCATATGTCCAGCACATGCCCCCACATCCCTCATATGTCCAGCACATGCCCCCACATCCCTCATATGCCCAGCACATGCCCCCACATCCCTCATATGCCCAGCACATGCCCCCACATCCCTCATATGTCCAGCACATGCCCCCACATCCCTCATATGTCCAGCACATGTCCCTATAACCCTCATATGTCCAGCACATGTCCCCACATCCCTCATATGTCCAGCACATGTCCCCACATCCCTCATATGTCCAGCACATGTCCCCACATCCCTAATATGTCCAGCACATGCCCCCACATCCCTCATAGCTCCAGCACATGCCCCCACATCCCTCATATGTCCAGCACATGCCCCCACATCCCTCATATGTCCAGCACATGCCCTCACATCCCTCATATGCCCAGCACATGCCCCCACATCCCTCATATGTCAAGCACATGCCCCCACATCCCTCATATGTCCAGCACATGCCCCCACATCCCTCATATGTCCAGCACATGCCCCCACATCCCTCATATGTCCAGCACATGTCCCTATAACCCTCATATGTCCAGCACATGCCCCCACATCCCTCATATGCCCAGCACATGCCCCTACATCCCTCATATGTCCAGCACATGCCCCCACATCCCTCATATGTCCAGCACATGCCCCTACATCCCTCATATGTCCAGCACATGTCCCCACATCCCTCATATGTCCAGCACATGCCCCCACATCCCTCATATGTCCAGCACATGCCCCCACATCCCTCATATGTCCAGCACATGCCCCCACATCCCTCATATGTCCAGCACATGCCCCCACATCCCTCATATGCCCAGCACATGTCCCTACATCCCTCATATGTCCAGCACATGTCCCCACATCCCTCATATGCCCAGCACATGCCCCTACATCCCTCATATGCCCAGCACATGCCCCTACATCCCTCATATGTCCAGCACATGTCCCCACACCACTCATATGTCCAGCACATGCCCCCACATCCCTCATATGCCCAGCACATGCCCCTACATCCCTCATATGTCCAGCACATGCCCCTACATCCCTCATATGTCCAGCACATGTCCCCACATCACTCATATTTTTAGCACATGTCCCTATAACCCTCATTTGCCCAGAACATGTCCCCACACCACTCATATGCTCAGAACATCAATTGTTCACACACTCCCCATAACTTAATACATCCCCAATGTACATTAACTCAAATTGTGAGCAAGTTTAGAGATCTCCTCAACTTACTTTTTTTGTTTTGCTGCCTGGATCCCTCCCATACACAGCAGGGCAGACACGCTGGCCGCAGCAGGATGGGGTTGGAGCGCGCTGGGGACCTGGATGCTGGATGCCATGCCCATGCGACGCTCGTCGCTGAAGCAGCAGGGGGCGGGCGGGCGGCCGCGGCGTCGGACACTGTAAGTGTCAATCAAACACCGCTGGGCAGGGAGGGGACTGAGTCTGACAGGGAGGACGGATGGAGAGACCCGGCGCAGCACGCATAGCACTGCAGGATATGTGAGTGTAGAAAAGACCTCACACATACATCAAGACACAGACGGGCCCACGGTACTTTAGCGCCTCAGTAATTTTGGGGGGGGCAGGCTGCCCCCTCGCCCCCCCCCCCCGTTCCGGCGCCCATGCATGGCAGACCCATTAGCAGGGAGGGGGTTTCACTTTTTTGTCCCGAATGTCGAAATGGATGGCATGGACACCATATCGTGTACCGCGCCCCCTCGCATGGGTCACTGCACTCGCCACACTTGGTGCATGGCGCGCTGTTATATTCTGCCACCACGCCATAGTGGATGGTAGGGCATGAAATACCGCCTGTCGGAACATGTCGGCTAAAAAAAACAGTGAAAAACCCCATGTCGACATTTTGACTGTCGACCTAGACACTATCAACCTAATGCTTGGGTCGACATTCCATGCCGACCTTAGTCAAGTTGACCTATTTCATGTGTCGAACATAAGCCTCGTCGACCTTCAGTGGTCGACACAATGCACGTTGACCTTATATGTGTCGACCCTATGACCGTATTCCGTACAACAGTTTGTCTCCTGAAACATCTCCAGGAGATCAGTGCCCGTGTCTGTCACACAAAGCCGCCATCACAATCTGCGCCATCGGAGGGTCGCACCACGATGTAACCTTCTGATGCTACATCCAATGCACGGAACACATATGTAAGAAACAAGACTCGGATCAAAGCACAAAACATAATACAATGGCAAACTGGGGTAGATTTATTAAGCTTCAAGAAGTGATAAAGTGTCTGTTTTTTATCACCGGCCAATCAGCTCCTACCTGTCATTTTTTCAAACCAAGCCTGTAACTTCACAGGTAGGAGCTGATTGGCCGGTGATAAAAACCAGACACTTTATCACTTCACCGAGCTTAATAAATCTGCCGCTGAATGGGCGAGAGGAGATGTACGAGTAATCCCCGTCTCTGTAGCGTAATGTGGTAAGATGGGAGACACGGACCGCGCTGGATGTCCTCTATAATCGCGGTTACAGAGCCCCGGGGAATGTGTCTGGGGGCAGGAACGGATGCTATTTAAACTGTTAATAAAAAAGGGATTTCTGCTGGAGATAATGATAACCACAGTATCCGCTTGCTGTATAACACACAGAAATCACAGTGCGATGGAGGCTACAGGGGGAGGACGGCCGCAGCCGGCAAATAGGAACGCTGCAGGTTTTCCTGCTCGTTCCTTGCTGCAAGGAATGGCTGACGGTATTATTATAACTAGCCCCGCCAATCAGACTTTCCTGGCCTCTCATTGGGCCAGATGTACCCAGCTTCAAAACGCGATAAAGCCCTGGTGAGTGTGGCTCCGGAAATTAGGGTGTGCCTGGGGACACCCCGTGCGCCCTCCTAAGTATATAGGTCTATACAGAGGCAGATCCAGAAGAAAATGACAGGGAGGGGACCATCATTGCGGAAAAGGGGGTTGGGTGTATAGATATGGGGTACAGTTGCGCATGCATAAGGCACACATGCTTATAGGAAAAGGGCGTGGTCTCACTAAAAGGGGTGTGGCCAGCAGCGTAACTATAGCACCGCATGTGGGGGCGCCGGGGGCTGCGGTGCTACAGTTAAACCCCCCTCAATCCCCCGCAGACTTACCTATCGCGCTGGTCCTGGCGGCTCCGTTCTTCTGCTGAGGACCACCACAAAATGGCCGCCCCCATATAGCACACAGTTCTCTGAAACTGTCTGCTGTATGGGGGCGGCCATTTTCTGGTGGTCCTCAGCAGAAGAACGGAGCCGCCGGGACTAGCGCGATAGGTAAGGCTGTGGGGGATTGAGGGGGGGTTTGCATGGGCAGCGGGGCGGCGGGGTAGGGGTGCTTGGCAGGGCGGCGACAGGGGGGGTGCCCCCCCCCCCCCTAACGGTGGAGGGGAGCCCAAAACGTAGCTACGCCACTGGGTGTGGCAGAGGGACACACACATGGTGACATATATGGGGTGACAGAGGGGCATACACAGGGTGACAGTGGGTCACAATTCATATCACCCCTCATCCTCTCTAACTTTTGAAAGCTCAGCTACCATAATTAAAATGACTACAGAGAAAGTGTCTCGGCGCTATGGGAATGTAGGGGTGTATTGCGGTACCCTGCTGCCACCACGCTGGAGGAATGCCAACCTCCAATTAAAACAACAAGGGAAAGAGATGAAGCGTGGGTCGCTCAAAGGTGCACACCAAATGAAAATGTATTAATACCACAAAAACATACATACATACATACATGCATGCATACATACATACATACATACATGATTTAAAATATCCAATTAACAATGCACGCTCATTACTGCCAAATCCACAAGAACTACTAATTTATGAAGGACCCTTCTAGATAAATATAGTGTGCTCTATTTAGAAATATAATGTCTCTTAGTAATGTCTCTTTATAAGAGACTGGGTAGGTAAATGGTTTTAGTATGTATATCATATTACCTTTGATGATAACGAGAATTTCTAGCGGTCCTCAATAGGAGAATTCCCACGTAAATGCAGGGCAAAAGGTTTGAAAGTGAGGCTTGTTAGGGGCAATATTGCCCTATGTGGCGTCCCGTGATTCACTAGTAGCCACCTTTATTGCAGCTGTTTGTTTGTTCATGCCGTCCCTGGCCCTCACACATGGCGGACACGTTCCCAGAGGTGCATTGTGGGTAGGGTTGCCACCTCTCCAGGATTTCCTGGATTCTCCCTGAATTGGTGGCAACCCTCCAGGACGTTTTTGCAGTCTCCCGGATTCTGGGATTCTCCTGGAATCCGGGTGACTTTTAAAGCCTCCGCAGCCTCCCAACTGAGTGTGCACACTGTCAGTGGCATAGGGAGGGTGGTTCCAGTGGAGCATGAGCTCCGGGTGGCAGAAAGGCCACAGGGCATGCACAGTGTGTCTCCAGCACTTGCGAGTTGCGGCCCCCCCCCCCCCCCCCCCCCCCCAGCTCCCTCTACCTCCAGAAATATTTAAACTGGGCCTCGGGAGAGGACGGAGGAGCACTGTGCAGCCAACAGCTTAGGATGCTGAAGCAGCGCTTCCTCCCAAACTGAGCCTCAGAGGAGAGATGAGGAGAGAGATACGACTGTGCTGTCAGCTAAGGAAATGGTGAGGCCAGTGTTGAGAGGGGGATTTGTGTGTGTGGACGGTCAGTGTTTGGGGCAGATATGCATGTTAGAGAAGTGAGGGGGTGGGGAGGTTACTGTTAAGTTGTTGTCAGTGGTGTCAGGGTGAGGGGAGGATGTATGAGGTATCTCTGTGTAGGAGTTGTCAGTAGGGGAAATGTGTTATTAAATGTAACAATAGGGACTTCAATACATGTCTGTATTTGAAGCCACACCCACTTTCCTGAAGAGGTCGTGCCTGGTTTACAAAGCCACGCCCACTTTCCGGGAGCGCACCAGCACATGAAGATGTGTGTGGGGGAATCTCCAGGAATCGAAGATGCCTGAGGTGGCAACCCTAATTGTGGGTCTGTCATGCATCTTGTCATGAACCACCCACACTCAGAGGATCCGATACGTAATGCCGGCGGTCGAAATCCCGACACTGGAATCCCGACCGCCGAAATCCCGACATGGGGGGGACGTGGATCGCCCCCCCTTGCGGGCTCGCTGCGCTCGCCACGCAGCGGGCCCGGTGCCTCGCTACGCTCGGCACACTATTTTATTCTCCCTCTATGGGTGTCGTGGACACCCACGGAGGGAGAAAGTTTCGGGATTTCGGCGGTCGGGATTCCAGTGTCGGGATTCTGAACGCCGGGATCCAGACCGCCGGCAAATTGACTGCATCCCCACTCAGAGGACTACCTATGACATCGTAACCAAGGATGGACCTCCGGAGCCACACCAGCCAGCCCCAGCAGCCCATCAGCCACACACAGCAGGGAGGGACCACTGGCACGGCTGCAGAGGCAGGAAGGCTGCGACCCTCTTTCACCTAACAACCATCCCCAAGCCGGGGAACCCGGCTGCCCCACGGCACCCACCAGACAAAATCTAAAATTGGCACATCTGCTTTATAAAATACTTCCATGAGCCATTAGGGTCATATGTGTGTTTGTGTGTGTGTGTGTGAGCCATTGACCTCACCACACGTCACTGCTGTAGGGGGCAATGGATGTTCCCCACAGCAGCTGGCCCAGGCTCACCAAACGGTCCTTAACCCTTAAATTAGTGTCCCCATCCACTCTCTGTGCACCTGCCTTCTAATTTGGATTTTGGATACAGGCAAGACTACAAGGGATCTGGAATCCAGCTACGGTACCAGGAATATCCACTATTGGTGGGATCAGGGCGACCTGTCTAGTGTACATGGCGACCGTGCTTTGCGTCATGTGTGTATATATAGAGAGGTCTGCTATAATGATGAGGGAGACTATACAGTGTATATTACTTCTCAGGTATCGAGGATGTCACATATCAGTACAGACTCCGTGCACAGACAGGAGGATGCACACAGTGGGGTTGTTTGAGGATTACATTAAATTCCTCAGACCAAAGTCCTTTGTAATGTACCCAGGCTGTGTCGGGAATGCAAATGATCTCTCTTCAAACGGCAGAGTCCCTGGGAAGATGTCACAGCGATAGCAGGTTACTGCGTCAGTCACAGATACAGCAAAGCAAAAGGGTTTAACCCTCTGGTTCCCGGGCCTATAAGCTGCAAACGTTACTGTGCTCTTACACAATCAGTCCTGCACAGAGCACTTACCGTTCTGGACCATGAACCCATACTACAGTATATAACAGTAGAGCAGGGCCTGATTCAGACTCGCTCGTTAAGCAGCGTTCTTTTGCTGTTGCACGAATGTCTGCGCCTGTACATGAATAGATGTCCACGCTTATAGCATGCGGGCGAAAGGGCGAAAAGATCATTCATTATTTTTTACCCATTCGCAACTAAAGGTCAATGTAGACTGACTTTTATTTGTCTTGGACGTGGCCGTATTCTGGGTGGGCACTGACATGTGTTGTCACCCGCCCATGCCATGCAGGCCTCGACAGCCCCCTGCCCGCCCCGCTCTGTGCCAACGCCTGGGCGACTGTGATACTCGCTGATGCCGTTCGCACAGTGCAAATTCTCACCGATACACATGTGCGGTCCCGCACCATCGGCCCCAGGACCGTATTCGGAAAGGTATGTATGAACCTGAATTACCCCCGTAGTGTGAGCTTCACTGGCTGGCATGGAATGCACGGGGGGAGTACCAGTGGTGCAGCAGTGCAGGCGAGGGCTTGGCAGAGATGCAGCTACTGCTGGCTCCATGACTTTCAGTGCTGACTGAGGCCATATTAATGTATGGGCTTAATGGGCAGTTGCCCCAGGGACACCCAATTCTAGGGGTCTTCAAGCTGGGGCAGATTGGTCTGTGAGAATTTGTCTCCTGAGCTTCTTGGGAGGCAGGAGAGAATATCAGAGCGGCCAGGCAGCATTCTATTCCTGTTTCCCAGCATGTAGCCTGACAGTGAATGGCAGTCAGCATGCTGATTGGTAGATGGCTGGTGCTATTCACCAATCAGAGGGCAGCAGTCTATTCCTGTTTCCCAGCCTGTAGCCTGACAGTGAATGGCAGTCAGCATGCTGATTGGTAGATGGCTGGTTCTATTCAGCAATCAGAGGGCAGCATTCTATTCCTGCTTCCCAGCCTGCAGCCGGACAGTGAATGGCTGTCAGCATGCTGATTGGTAGATGGTTGGTGCTATTCACCAAACAGAGGGGAACATTCTCTTCTTGCTTCCCAGCCTGCAGCCGGACAGTGAATGGCAGTCAGCTGCTGATTGGTGGATGGCTAGTGCTATTCAGCAATCAAAGGGCAGCATTCTAATCCTGTTTCCCAGCCTGTAGCCTGACAGTGAATGGCAGTCAGCATGCTGATTGGTAGATGGCTGGTTCTATTCAGCAATCAGAGGGCAGCATTCTATTCCTGCTTCCCGTCCTGCAGCCGGACAGTGAATGGCTGTCAGCATGCTGATTGGTAGATGGCTGGTGCTATTCAGCAATCAGAGGGCAGCATTCTATTCCTGTTTCCAGCCTGCAGCCGGACAGTGAATGGCAGTCAGCATGCTGATTGGTGGATGGCTGGTGCTATTCAGCAATCAGAGGGCAGCATTCTATTCCTGTTTCCAGCCTGCAGCCGGACAGTGAATGGCAGTCAGCTGCTGATTGGTAGATGGTTGGTGCTATTCACCAAACAGAGGGGAACATTCTCTTCTTGCTTCCCAGCCTGCAGCCGGACAGTGAATGGCTGTCAGCATGCTGATTGGTGGATGGCTGGTGCTATTCACCAATCAGAGGGCAGCATTCTATTCCTGTTTCCAGCCTGCAGCCGGACAGTGAATGGCAGTCAGCTGCTGATTGGTGGATGGCTGGTGCTATTCAGCAATCAAAGGGCAGCATTCTATTCCTGCTTCCCAGCCTGTAGCCGGACAGTGAATGGCTGTCAGCTGCTGATTGGTGGATGGCTGGTGCTATTCACCAATCAGAGGGCAGCATTCTATTCCTGTTTCCCAGCCTGCAGACGGACAGTGAATGGCAGTCAGCATGCTGATTGGTAGATGGTTGGTTCTATTCACCAAACAGAGGGGAACATTCTCTTCTTGCTTCCCAGCCTGCAGCCGGACAGTGAATGGCAGTCAGCTGCTGATTGGTAGATGGCTGGTGCTATTCACCAAACAGAGGGGAACATTCTCTTCTTGCTTCCCAGCCTGCAGCCGGACAGTGAATGGCTGTCAGCATGCTGATTGGTAGATGGCTGGTGCTATTCACCAATCAGAGGGCAGCATTCTATTCCTGTTTCCCAGCCTGCAGCCGGACAGTGAATGGCTGTCAGCTGCTGATTGGTGGATGGCTGGTGCTATTCAGCAATCAAAGGGCAGCATTCTATTCCTGCTTCCCAGCCTGCAGCCAGACAGTGAATGGCAGTCAGCTGCTGATTGGTGGATGGCTGGTGCTATTCAGCAATCAAAGGGCAGCATTCTATTCCTGCTTCCCAGCCTGCAGCCGGACAGTGAATGGCTGTCAGCATGCTGATTGGTAGATGGTTGGTGCTATTCACCAATCAGAGGGCAGCATTCTATTCCTGCTTCCCAGCCTGCAGCCGGACAGTGAATGGCAGTCAGCATGCTGATTGGTAGATGGCTGGTGCTATTCACCAATCAGAGGGCAGCATTCTATTCCTGTTTCCCAGCCTGCAGCCGGACAGTGAATGGCAGTCAGCATGCTGATTGGTAGATGGCTGGTGCTATTCAGCAATCAGAGGGCAGCATTCTCTTCTTGCTTCCCAGCCTGCAGCCGGACAGTGAATGGCAGTCAGCATGCTGATTGGTAGATGGCTGGTGCTATTCACCAATCAGAGGACAGCATTCTCTTCTTGCTTCCCAGCCTGCAGCTGGACAGTGAATGGCTGTCAGCATGCTGATTGGTAGATGGCTGGTGCTATTCACCATTCAGAGGGCAGCATTCTATTCCTGCTTCCCAGCCTGTAGCCGGACAGTGAATGGCTGTCAGCTGCTGATTGGTGGATGGCTGGTGCTATTCACCAATCAGAGGGCAGCATTCTATTCCTGTTTCCCAGCCTGCAGCCAGACAGTGAATGGCAGTCAGCTGCTGATTGGTGGATGGCTGGTGCTATTCAGCAATCAGAGGGCAGCATTCTCTTCCTGCTTCCCAGCCTGCAGCGGGACAGTGAATGGCTGTCAGCATGCTGATTGGTAGATGGTTGGTGCTATTCAGCAATCAGAGGGCAGCATTCTATTCCTGTTTCCCAGCCTGCAGCCGGACAGTGAATGGCTGTCAGCATGCTGATTGGTGGATGGCTGGTGCTATTAACCAATCAGAGGGCAGCATTCTATTCCTGTTTCCAGCCTGCAGCCGGACAGTGAATGGCAGTCAGCTGCTGATTGGTAGATGGCTGGTGCTATTCACCAAACAGAGGGGAACATTCTCTTCTTGCTTCCCAGCCTGCAGCCGGACAGTGAATGGCAGTCAGCTGCTGATTGGTGGATGGCTAGTGCTATTCAGCAATCAAAGGGCAGCATTCTAATCCTGTTTCCCAGCCTGTAGCCTGACAGTGAATGGCAGTCAGCATGCTGATTGGTAGATGGCTGGTTCTATTCAGCAATCAGAGGGCAGCATTCTATTCCTGCTTCCCGTCCTGCAGCCGGACAGTGAATGGCTGTCAGCATGCTGATTGGTAGATGGCTGGTGCTATTCAGCAATCAGAGGGCAGCATTCTATTCCTGTTTCCAGCCTGTAGCCGGACAGTGAATGGCAGTCAGCTGCTGATTGGTAGATGGTTGGTGCTATTCACCAAACAGAGGGGAACATTCTCTTCTTGCTTCCCAGCCTGCAGCCGGACAGTGAATGGCAGTCAGCTGCTGATTGGTGGATGGCTGGTGCTATTCAGCAATCAAAGGGCAGCATTCTATTCCTGTTTCCCAGCCTGTAGCCTGACAGTGAATGGCTGTCAGCATGCTGATTGGTAGATGGTTGGTTCTATTCAGCAATCAGAGGGCAGAATTCTATTCCTGTTTCCAGCCTGCAGCCGGACAGTGAATGGCAGTCAGCATGCTGATTGGTAGATGGTTGGTTCTATTCAGCAATCAGAGGGCAGCATTCTATTCCTGTTTCCCAGCCTGTAGCCTGACAGTGAATGGCTGTCAGCATGCTGATTGGTAGATGGTTGGTTCTATTCTGCAATCAGAGGGCAGCATTCTATTCCTGTTTCCAGCCTGCAGCCGGACAGTGAATGGCAGTCAGCATGCTGATTGGTAGATGGTTGGTTCTATTCAGCAATCAGAGGGCAGCATTCTATTCCTGTTTCCAGCCTGCAGCCGGACAGTGAATGGCAGTCAGCTGCTGATTGGTAGATGGCTGGTGCTATTCACCAAACAGAGGGGAACATTCTCTTCTTGCTTCCCAGCCTGCAGCCGGACAGTGAATGGCAGTCAGCTGCTGATTGGTGGATGGCTGGTGCTATTCAGCAATCAAAGGGCAGCATTCTAATCCTGTTTCCCAGCCTGTAGCCTGACAGTGAATGGCAGTCAGCATGCTGATTGGTAGATGGCTGGTTCTATTCAGAAATCAGAGGGCAGCATTATATTCCTGTTTCCCAGCCTGCAGCCAGACAGTGAATGGCTGTCAGCATGCTGATTGGTAGATGGCTGGTTCTATTCACCAATCAGAGGGCAGCATTCTCTTCCTGCTTCCCAGCCTGCAGCCGGACAGTGAATGGCAGTCAGCTGCTGATTGGTGGATGGCTGGTGCTATTCACCAATCAGAGGGCAGCATTCTCTTCCTGCTTCCCAGCCTGCAGCCGGACAGTGAATGGCTGTCAGCATGCTGATTGGTAGATGGCTGGTGCTATTCACCAATCAGAGGGCAGCATTCTATTCCTGCTTCCCAGCCTGCAGCCAGACAGTGAATGGCTGTCAGCATGCTGATTGGTAGATGGCTGGTGCTATTCACCAATCAGAGGGCAGCATTCTCTTCCTGCTTCCCGTCCTGCAGCCGGACAGTGAATGGCTGTCAGCATGCTGATTGGTAGATGGCAGGTGCTATTCAGCAATCAGAGGGCAGCATTCTATTCCTGCTTCCCGTCCTGCAGCCGGACAGTGAATGGCTGTCAGCATGCTGATTGGTGGATGGCTGGTGCTATTCAGCAATCAGAGGGCAGCATTCTATTCCTGCTTCCCGTCCTGCAGCCGGACAGTGAATGGCTGTCAGCATGCTGATTGGTGGATGGCTGGTGCTATTAACCAATCAGAGGGCAGCATTCTATTCCTGTTTCCAGCCTGCAGCCGGACAGTGAATGGCAGTCAGCTGCTGATTGGTAGATGGCTGGTGCTATTCACCAAACAGAGGGGAACATTCTCTTCTTGCTTCCCAGCCTGTAGCCGGACAGTGAATGGCAGTCAGCTGCTGATTGGTGGATGGCTAGTGCTATTCAGCAATCAAAGGGCAGCATTCTAATCCTGTTTCCCAGCCTGTAGCCTGACAGTGAATGGCAGTCAGCATGCTGATTGGTAGATGGCTGGTTCTATTCAGCAATCAGAGGGCAGCATTCTATTCCTGCTTCCCGTCCTGCAGCCGGACAGTGAATGGCTGTCAGCATGCTGATTGGTGGATGGCTGGTGCTATTCACCAATCAGAGGGCAGCATTCTATTCCTGTTTCCAGCCTGCAGCCGGACAGTGAATGGCAGTCAGCTGCTGATTGGTAGATGGTTGGTGCTATTCACCAATCAGAGGGCAGCATTCTATTCCTGTTTCCAGCCTGCAGCCGGACAGTGAATGGCAGTCAGCATGCTGATTGGTAGATGGCTGGTGCTATTCACCAAACAGAGGGGAACATTCTCTTCTTGCTTCCCAGCCTGTAGCCGGACAGTGAATGGCAGTCAGCTGCTGATTGGTGGATGGCTAGTGCTATTCAGCAATCAAAGGGCAGCATTCTAATCCTGTTTCCCAGCCTGTAGCCTGACAGTGAATGGCAGTCAGCATGCTGATTGGTAGATGGCTGGTTCTATTCAGCAATCAGAGGGCAGCATTCTATTCCTGCTTCCCGTCCTGCAGCCGGACAGTGAATGGCTGTCAGCATGCTGATTGGTGGATGGCTGGTGCTATTCACCAAACAGAGGGGAACATTCTCTTCTTGCTTCCCAGCCTGCAGCCGGACAGTGAATGGCAGTCAGCTGCTGATTGGTGGATGGCTGGTGCTATTCAGCAATCAAAGGGCAGCATTCTAATCCTGTTTCCCAGCCTGTAGCCGGACAGTGAATGGCAGTCAGCATGCTGATTGGTAGATGGTTGGTTCTATTCAGCAATCAGAGGGCAGCATTCTATTCCTGCTTCCCAGCCTACAGCTGGACAGTGAATGGCAGTCAGCATGCTGATTGGTAGATGGTTGGTGCTATTCACCAATCAGAGGGCAGCATTCTATTCCTGTTTCCAGCCTGCAGCCGGACAGTGAATGGAAGTCAGCTGCTGATTGGTAGATGGCTGGTGCTATTCGCCAAACAGAGGGGAACATTCTCTTCTTGCTTCCCAGCCTGCAGCCGGACAGTGAATGGCAGTCAGCTGCTGATTGGTGGATGGCTGGTGCTATTCAGCAATCAAAGGGCAGCATTCTAATCCTGTTTCCCAGCCTGTAGCCGGACAGTGAATGGCAGTCAGCATGCTGATTGGTAGATGGCTGGTTCTATTCAGCAATCAGAGGGCAGCATTCTCTTCCTGCTTCCCAGCCTGCAGCCGGACAGTGAATTGCAGTCAGCTGCTGATTGGTAGATGGCTGGTTCTATTCAGCAATCAGAGGGCAGCATTCTCTTCCTGCTTCCCAGCCTGCAGCCGGACAGTGAATGGCAGTCAGCTGCTGATTGGTGGATGGCTGGTGCTATTCACCAATCAGAGGGCAGCATTCTCTTCCTGCTTCCCAGCCTGCAGCCGGACAGTGAATGGCTGTCAGCATGCTGATTGGTAGATGGCTGGTGCTATTCACCAATCAGAGGGCAGCATTCTATTCCTGCTTCCCAGCCTGCAGCCAGACAGTGAATGGCTGTCAGCATGCTGATTGGTAGATGGCTGGTGCTATTCACCAATCAGAGGGCAGCATTCTCTTCCTGCTTCCCGTCCTGCAGCCGGACAGTGAATGGCTGTCAGCATGCTGATTGGTAGATGGCAGGTGCTATTCAGCAATCAGAGGGCAGCATTCTATTCCTGCTTCCCGTCCTGCAGCCGGACAGTGAATGGCTGTCAGCATGCTGATTGGTGGATGGCTGGTGCTATTCAGCAATCAGAGGGCAGCATTCTATTCCTGCTTCCCGTCCTGCAGCCGGACAGTGAATGGCTGTCAGCATGCTGATTGGTGGATGGCTGGTGCTATTAACCAATCAGAGGGCAGCATTCTATTCCTGTTTCCAGCCTGCAGCCGGACAGTGAATGGCAGTCAGCTGCTGATTGGTAGATGGCTGGTGCTATTCACCAAACAGAGGGGAACATTCTCTTCTTGCTTCCCAGCCTGCAGCCGGACAGTGAATGGCAGTCAGCTGCTGATTGGTGGATGGCTAGTGCTATTCAGCAATCAAAGGGCAGCATTCTAATCCTGTTTCCCAGCCTGTAGCCTGACAGTGAATGGCAGTCAGCATGCTGATTGGTAGATGGCTGGTTCTATTCAGCAATCAGAGGGCAGCATTCTATTCCTGCTTCCCGTCCTGCAGCCGGACAGTGAATGGCTGTCAGCATGCTGATTGGTAGATGGCTGGTGCTATTCAGCAATCAGAGGGCAGCATTCTATTCCTGTTTCCAGCCTGCAGCCGGACAGTGAATGGCAGTCAGCTGCTGATTGGTAGATGGTTGGTGCTATTCACCAAACAGAGGGGAACATTCTCTTCTTGCTTCCCAGCCTGCAGCCGGACAGTGAATGGCAGTCAGCTGCTGATTGGTGGATGGCTGGTGCTATTCAGCAACCAAAGGGCAGCATTCTATTCCTGTTTCCCAGCCTGTAGCCTGACAGTGAATGGCTGTCAGCATGCTGATTGGTAGATGGTTGGTTCTATTCAGCAATCAGAGGGCAGCATTCTATTCCTGTTTCCAGCCTGCAGCCGGACAGTGAATGGCAGTCAGCATGCTGATTGGTAGATGGTTGGTTCTATTCAGCAATCAGAGGCCAGCATTCTATTCCTGTTTCCCAGCCTGTAGCCTGACAGTGAATGGCTGTCAGCATGCTGATTGGTAGATGGTTGGTTCTATTCAGCAATCAGAGGGCAGCATTCTATTCCTGTTTCCAGCCAGCAGCCGGACAGTGAATGGCAGTCAGCATGCTGATTGGTAGATGGTTGGTTCTATTCAGCAATCAGAGGGCAGCATTCTATTCCTGTTTCCAGCCTGCAGCCGGACAGTGAATGGCAGTCAGCTGCTGATTGGTAGATGGCTGGTGCTATTCACCAAACAGAGGGGAACATTCTCTTCTTGCTTCCCAGCCTGCAGCCGGACAGTGAATGGCAGTCAGCTGCTGATTGGTGGATGGCTGGTGCTATCCAGCAATCAAAGGGCAGCATTCTAATCCTGTTTCCCAGCCTGTAGCCGGACAGTGAATGGCAGTCAGCATGCTGATTGGTAGATGGCTGGTTCTATTCAGCAATCAGAGGGCAGCATTCTCTTCCTGTTTCCCAGCCTGCAGCCGGACAGTGAATGGCTGTCAGCATGCTGATTGGTAGATGGCTGGTGCTATTCACCAATCAGAGGGCAGCATTCTATTCCTGCTTCCCAGCCTGCAGCCAGACAGTGAATGGCTGTCAGCATGCTGATTGGTAGATGGCTGGTGCTATTCACCAATCAGAGGGCAGCATTCTCTTCCTGCTTCCCGTCCTGCAGCCGGACAGTGAATGGCTGTCAGCTGCTGATTGGTAGATGGCTGGTGCTATTCACCAATCAGAGGGCAGCATTCTATTCCTGCTTCCCGTCCTGCTGCCGGACAGTGAATGGCTGTCAGCATGCTGATTGGTGGATGGCTGGTGCTATTCAGCAATCAGAGGGCAGCATTCTATTCCTGCTTCCCGTCCTGCAGCCGGACAGTGAATGGCTGTCAGCATGCTGATTGGTGGATGGCTGGTGCTATTAACCAATCAGAGGGCAGCATTCTATTCCTGTTTCCAGCCTGCAGCCGGACAGTGAATGGCAGTCAGCTGCTGATTGGTAGATGGCTGGTGCTATTCACCAAACAGAGGGGAACATTCTCTTCTTGCTTCCCAGCCTGCAGCCGGACAGTGAATGGCAGTCAGCTGCTGATTGGTGGATGGCTAGTGCTATTCAGCAATCAAAGGGCAGCATTCTAATCCTGTTTCCCAGCCTGTAGCCTGACAGTGAATGGCAGTCAGCTGCTGATTGGTGGATGGCTGGTGCTATTCAGCAATCAAAGGGCAGCATTCTAATCCTGTTTCCCAGCCTGTAGCCTGACAGTGAATGGCAGTCAGCTGCTGATAGGTGGATGGCTGGTTCTATTCAGCAATCAGAGGGCAGCATTCTATTCCTGCTTCCCGTCCTGCAGCCGGACAGTGAATGGCTGTCAGCATGCTGATTGGTGGATGGCTGGTGCTATTCACCAATCAGAGGGCAGCATTCTATTCCTGTTTCCAGCCTGCAGCCGGACAGTGAATGGCAGTCAGCTGCTGATTGGTGGATGGCTGGTGCTATTCAGCAATCAAAGGGCAGCATTCTAATCCTGTTTCCCAGCCTGTAGCCTGACAGTGAATGGCAGTCAGCTGCTGATTGGTGGATGGCTGGTTCTATTCAGCAATCAGAGGGCAGCATTCTATTCCTGCTTCCCGTCCTGCAGCCGGACAGTGAATGGCTGTCAGCATGCTGATTGGTGGATGGCTGGTGCTATTCACCAATCAGAGGGCAGCATTCTATTCCTGTTTCCAGCCTGCAGCCGGACAGTGAATGGCAGTCAGCATGCTGATTGGTAGATGGTTGGTGCTATTCACCAAACAGAGGGGAACATTCTCTTCTTGCTTCCCAGCCTGCAGCCGGACAGTGAATGGCAGTCAGCTGCTGATTGGTGGATGGCTGGTGCTATTCACCAAACAGAGGGGAACATTCTATTCCTGTTTCCAGCCTGCAGCCGGACAGTGAATGGCAGTCAGCTGCTGATTGGTAGATGGTTGGTGCTATTCACCAAACAGAGGGGAACATTCTCTTCTTGCTTTCCAGCCTGCAGCCGGACAGTGAATGGCAGTCAGCTGCTGATTGGTGGATGGCTGGTGCTATTCAGCAATCAAAGGGCAGCATTCTAATCCTGTTTCCCAGCCTGTAGCCTGACAGTGAATGGCAGTCAGCTGCTGATTGGTGGATGGCTGGTGCTATTCAGCAACCAAAGGGCAGCATTCTATTCCTGTTTCCCAGCCTGTAGCCTGACAGTGAATGGCTGTCAGCATCAGAGGCGTAACTAGAACTTTGCGGGCCCCATAGCAAATTTTTAAAAGGGGCCCCCCAACCTTTATCATTACAAGAGAGAGAGAGAGAGGAGTGGGTAAGAGAGATAAAGAGTAAAAGACAGACGGTTTTCATGGAAAAAGCGGGTATGAGAAAAATAAAGTGTTAGGGAGAGAGAAATAGAGGCACAAGAGCGAGTAGGGGTAGAGGCATAGATGGACAGATAGATAAGGGGGGGGCATGGATGGCTATATAGATGGACAGAGTACCATATGCGGCATAGACGGACAGACTGGAGGGGCATAGACAGATAGACAGAGAGGAGGTGGCATAGACAGACAGATGGATGGAAGGAAGGAAGGAGCATAGAAGGATGGGAGGGAGCATAGATGGATACATTATAGGGGACTTAGAAAGGTGGATGGGGCAGAAGGGGGCATAGAAAGACAGACATATAGAGCATATACAGATGGATGGGAGGGGCATAGATGGGTCGGTGGTGACACATTGTGGGTGGTGGAAGGGCAGGAGGGGGCACAGCCGGACAGAGACAGGGCACTATACTTTAAACAGCAATTTACCAGGTAGTTTGCGCAGAGGCTCCAGGCTGTAGCAGGGCTTTGTCCATGATGTGGATAGAGCTGCTGGAGGAGCAGGACCCAGCAGCTACGTATCATTACTTCAGCACCATTACTTCAGCACCCCCTCCCTTGCAGAAGCTTCTTCCGCTCCCATGCTTTGGCTTCTCCGGCAGCAGCCTCGCCTCTCTCCAGTCTCCACTCCTTCGGCACCGCCTTCCCCCTGCAGCGCAACCTCTCTTCCCCCGCAGCCGCAGGAGATTCTCTCCCTGCTCCACTTGTTAACCCGAGTTGGAGACTCTATAGCCCCGTCCCCTCCTGCTTCAGCAGCAGCCTCGCCCGCTGTCAGGTGCCTACTCTAGCGGCGCTGGGGGTGTGCGGCTGACAGACTGTATAATTACAATCAGTCAGCCGCGCACCACCATCGCTGCTTCCGGATTCTGAATCCGACGACACTGCTTCCCCTCCACCCACCGTCGTTACCTGGCCTGCAGTAGCAGGGATAAGTATATAAAAATGTAAACTTTTTTTTAGCGGGTGCAGGGGATTGCCTTGGGGCCCCCCCGAGCCGCCGGGCCCCATAGCAGCTGCATCCCCTGCACCTACTATAGTTACGCCACTGGTCAGCATGCTGATTGGTAGATGGTTGGTTCTATTCAGCAATCAGAGGGCAGCATTCTATTCCTGTTTCCAGCCTGCAGCCGGACAGTGAATGGCAGTCAGCATGCTGATTGGTAGATGGTTGGTTCTATTCAGCAATCAGAGGGCAGCATTCTATTCCTGTTTCCCAGCCTGTAGCCTGACAGTGAATGGCTGTCAGCATGCTGATTGGTAGATGGTTGGTTCTATTCAGCAATCAGAGGGCAGCATTCTATTCCTGTTTCCAGCCTGCAGCCGGACAGTGAATAGCAGTCAGCATGCTGATTGGTAGATGGTTGGTTCTATTCAGCAATCAGAGGGCAGCATTCTATTCCTGTTTCCAGCCTGCAGCCGGACAGTGAATGGCAGTCAGCTGCTGATTGGTGGATGGCTGGTGCTATTCAGCAATCAAAGGGCAGCATTCTAATCCTGTTTCCCAGCCTGTAGCCGGACAGTGAATGGCAGTCAGCATGCTGATTGGTAGATGGCTGGTTCTATTCAGCAATCAGAGGGCAGCATTCTCTTCCTGCTTTCCAGCCTGCAGCTGGACAGTGAATGGCAGTCAGCTGCTGATTGGTAGATGGCTGGTTCTATTCAGCAATCAGAGGGCAGCATTCTCTTCCTGCTTCCCAGCCTGCAGCCGGACAGTGAATGGCAGTCAGCTGCTGATTGGTGGATGGCTGGTGCTATTCACCAATCAGAGGGCAGCATTCTCTTCCTGCTTCCCAGCCTGCAGCCGGACAGTGAATGGCTGTCAGCATGCTGATTGGTAGATGGCTGGTGCTATTCACCAATCAGAGGGCAGCATTCTATTCCTGCTTCCCAGCCTGCAGCCAGACAGTGAATGGCTGTCAGCATGCTGATTGGTATATGGCTGGTGCTATTCACCAATCAGAGGGCAGCATTCTCTTCCTGCTTCCCGTCCTGCAGCCGGACAGTGAATGGCTGTCAGCATGCTGATTGGTAGATGGCAGGTGCTATTCAGCAATCAGAGGGCAGCATTCTATTCCTGCTTCCCGTCCTGCAGCCGGACAGTGAATGGCTGTCAGCATGCTGATTGGTGGATGGCTGGTGCTATTCACCAATCAGAGGGCAGCATTCTATTCCTGTTTCCAGCCTGCAGCCGGACAGTGAATGGCAGTCAGCTGCTGATTGGTAGATGGCTGGTGCTATTCACCAAACAGAGGGGAACATTCTCTTCTTGCTTTCCAGCCTGCAGCCGGACAGTGAATGGCAGTCAGCTGCTGATTGGTGGATGGCTGGTGCTATTCAGCAATCAAAGGGCAGCATTCTCTTCCTGCTTCCCAGCCTGCAGCCGGACAGTGAATGGCAGTCAGCTGCTGATTGGTAGATGGCTGGTTCTATTCAGCAATCAGAGGGCAGCATTCTCTTCCTGCTTCCCAGCCTGCAGCCGGACAGTGAATGGCTGTCAGCATGCTGATTGGTAGATGGCTGGTTCTATTCAGCAATCAGAGGGCAGCATTCTCTTCCTGCTTCCCAGCCTGCAGCCGGACAGTGAATGGCTGTCAGCATGCTGATTGGTAGATGGTTGGTTCTATTCAGCAATCAGAGGGCAGCATTCTATTCCTGTTTCCAGCCTGCAGCCGGACAGTGAATGGCAGTCAGCTGCTGATTGGTGGATGGCTGGTGCTATTCAGCAATCAAAGGGCAGCATTCTCTTCCTGCTTCCCAGCCTGCAGCCGGACAGTGAATGGCAGTCAGCTGCTGATTGGTAGATGGCTGGTGCTATTCACCAATCAGAGGGCAGCATTCTCTTCCTGCTTCTCAGCCTGCAGCCGGACAGTGAATGGCTGTCAGCATGCTGATTGGTGGATGGCTGGTGCTATTCAGCAATCAGAGGGCAGCATTCTCTTCCTGCTTCCCAGCCTGCAGCCGGACAGTGAATGGCTGTCAGCATGCTGATTGGTGGATGGCTGGTGCTATTCAGCAATCAGAGAGCAGCATTCTATTCCTGTTTTCTCAGCCTGCAGCCGGACAGTGAATGGCTGTCAGCATGCTGATTGGTAGATGGCTGGTGCTATTCACCAATCAGAGGGCAGCATTCTATTCCTGTTTCCCAGCCTGTAGCCGGACAGTGAATGGCTGTCAGCATGCTGATTGGTAGATGGCTGGTGCTATTCACCAATCAGAGGGCAGCATTCTCTTCCTGCTTCCCAGCCTGCAGCCGGACAGTGAATGGCTGTCAGCATGCTGATTGGTAGATGGCTGGTGCTATTCACCAATCAGAGGGCAGCATTCTCTTCCTGCTTCCCAGCCTGCAGCCGGACAGTGAATGGCAGTCAGCTGCTGATTGGTAGATGGTCGGTGCTATTCACCAATCAGAGGGCAGCATTCTCTTCCTGCTTCCCAGCCTGCAGCCGGACAGTGAATGACTGTCAGCATGCTGATTGGTAGATGGCTGGAGCTTTCTACCAATCATAGTGCTGACAGATGTTGCAGGGTTGTAGGAGGGGCGTGTTATAACAGTATGTATTATGTATGACAGTCATGATCCCACGGTTATGGTATGCTCGGTGGACCATGTCCAGGTCGACAATCACTAGGTTGACAACCTATGGTCAACAGTCAGTAGGTCGACACCACTGAATTCTCGACATACTCATGGTTGACAGGGTATATGTGTCGACACAAGCTTTAGGTTGACCATGGGATGGTCGACAGTGAAAAGTTTCGGTCCAGATACCGATCCTACGCTCTAAGGGCCACATTCAGTACAGCTTCTACAATTTAAAAGGGGCGATTGATGTTGCCCATAGCAACCAATCACATTCTGTCTATCATTTCCTAGGATGCGAAAGAGAAATGATAGACACAATCTGGTGGTTGCTATGGGCGACATCAATCACCCCTTTTAAATTGTAGAAGCTGTACTAAATGTGGCCCTTAGAGCGCAGCCTCGTAGGATCGGTATCTGGACCGAAACTTTTCACTGTCGACCATCCCATGGTCAACCTAAAGCTTGTGTCGACATATATACCCTGTCGACCATGAGTATGTCGACAATTCAGTGGTGTCGACCTACTGACTGTTGACCATTGGTTGTCGACCTAGTGATTGTCAACCTGGACATGGTCCACCGAGCATACCATAACCGTGGGATCATGACTGTCATACATAATACATACTGTTATAACACGCCCCTCCTGCAACCCTGCAAAATCTGTCAGCACTCTGATTGGTAGAAAGCTCGAAGGTCCTCTGATCAGCCTGGGGTGGGGCGAGTGGCACAATCAGTGGCCAATCAGTATGCACCCATTAGGTCGACAGTGACATGAAAAAGGTCAAAATGTTGACATGGAAAAAGGTTGACATAAGTTTTTCATTACTTGTTCATACATTACAATCCCAGCGGGCACAGAGGGAGACTATGATAGTGTGTTGGGGCGCAGCGCGCCATGCGGGGGGGGGGGCACCGTACACTGATATGGTGCCCGTGTCGACATAGACAACAAGTGAAAAACTCACGTTGATCTTTTCCCGTCTTGATCTTTTGACCATGTCCACCTAGTGCATGTTGACCGTTGACCAATAGTGGTCGACATAATGTCGCCCTAATGATTCCCACTCATCCATCCTAGGGCTCCGCGTTCCTCTCTGCTCCGACCACATCTGCCACTGGAAGGCGTTTGAATTCTCCCTGTAGATCCAACATGGCTGAGACAGGACGAGATCCCTCCGGAGCGGCCCAACATCCAGCGATCACATTGGGGATTAAGGGGAAGGTTTATTAAGCCCGGAAAGTGATAATGTGGCTGGTACTTTATCAATCAGCTCCTAAATGCCATTTTTCAAACCTAGCCTGCAACTTGACAATTACGAGCTGATTGGCCGGGGATAAACCAGCCACTTACCCCTCTACCACTAACAGCGGATGGTTCTCATATGGAAGACGAGGGGAACCGTCTGATCTTGTAGGATTGCTCCCGTTTCTTACTGGGTACGGTATAGCACTATAGTGGGTAGACAATGTCTAGGTCAACCACTAATGGACGATGGCGACACCAGAAAATGGTCTACATATCATAGGTTGACATTGCCAGAAGGTCAAATAAACAGGCCATGGCTGTAAAAATGTGCGAGATTTGCAGCACGCGGCAGAATAGAAACAAAAGTCTGCTTCTCCTGTAGCACATCCTTGGCGTACAGAAAACACTTCCCACCGACTGCAGAGCAGGGAGAATGGCCGAGTAGTTTGTCAGGGAATAGTATAATGACCCTATAATTAGAGGGATAGCCAGTTAGTAGCAGGGGCTGTCACAGAGACTATAAGCCATCAGAGCTCACAGCGATCACGGTTACAGGATGCTGCAGACAGTGACTCCCATTAGATGCAGGAGCTGTACAAAGCTTAATGAAGAAATATCCGCAGATTAGACACAGGCAATCGCTGCTCACCGGCAACACTGTCCGCGATGATGTTATTACCCACACGGCGGTTATTGACGTCCTGTTCCGCTATCACCATGACAGAGTGTAATAGCCTCGTCTTCTCGCTGCATCCACCGACATGGCTACAAATGGTCCAATACAGTATAGATGGCTGCAGGGATCTGTAACATCACTCACAAAACATCGGGAAATCCCCATTGATGGTAAAACCCCATTACGCGTTAGAACCAAAACATCGATGGTTCTGATATTCCATCATTCCACTCTCATCCTTAGGGGTATATGCCTCAACGCTTGGAGAGAGATAACATGGCGACAGATAAAGTTCCAACCCTCAGCTCCTAACTGTCAATTTAACAAACTGTAGGATCAATGTACTAATCTTCGGAGAGAATTTGCATTTATACTAAAAGCACGGTCGCGGTGAGCATATTTTAGCAGATATTTTGAGGATCACCACAGCAACGTCGGCACGCAAAGGGTTAATGCATCTGCCCCACGGTCTGTACCAAGGCAGTTAGGAGCTGATTGGCTGGTACTTCATCTCTCCGTTTCATATCTTTCCGTGGATTAGCATGTCCAAACTATGGCCCTCCAGATGTTGTGAAACTACAAGTCCCATCATGCCTTTCCACAGGAATGATGCCTTGCCACATGCATTTGAGGGAATGCTTAAACTATGGCAAGGCATGCTGGGATGTGTAGTTCCACAACAGCTGGAGGGCCATAGTTTGGACATGCCTGGCATTAGCACATACACCGCCTGTGTCTCTTACCACTTTGATTCTCCCAAGTGTTTAATACATATGCCACTTAGAGAATAATGTACTATAGATGATATAATGAATTTCAGTACTGAGGCCAATGAATGTGTTAGCTTGTGGGCAGGCTGTTTCCCGCGCTCGCTCCCCCACAGGTCAGAAGCTGTTGACGCCACTAATACTCACCTCTGTTCCTCCGCAAATTCCGACACCTTCATTCCTAATCCAAGGTTCTTCAGCAGAACCTCTGTGCACTTATACAAATGGGGGTGCACGACACTGACAGAGCCCCCCGTCTGCGCAATTCCCTCCTCAGTACAGAATAATGATTTATGCAGCGGTTAGATTTCTTCTACAGAATATGGATTTGATATGTAGGGGGTTATATATCCATCCACACAACTGCAGCTTCCATTGTCACTACCTGTTGTGTGGGATGAATAATATTATCTGCCTGCCACACTCCCGCTTACACCACATGAGAGTTAGATTTGGGTGGGCTGTGTTTACACTGATATCTACAGTATATTGAAGTGTAAAAATAAAGCAGCCAGTATTTACACTGCACAGAAACAATATAACTCAACCAAATCTAACTCTCTCTGCACTTGTTAGTGTGCAGGCACCGATTGCCCCCCCCCCTCCTCTCCGGCAAGCAGGACTCTGTCATTGTGCCAGGGCCAAGAGTCACCACGGATGCATCCTGCTGGTTACCTATGGGGCCGTGCACAAAAAGCCGCAAGTTAGCAGCTATCACATAGGGGCAATCGCTGCTAATAAATGAGAAATGCAACCTGATTGGCTGCTGTTGGGCATCCTCTCCACTTTATCTCTCTCCAAGACTTGGTATAGAGCAATGTATCCCTTTGCCTGCTGTCACATGGGAGTGTTATGTTTCTGTAATTGTTACTTCTGACTTCCCATTCCCCTGCGCAGGACACGGCCCCCCACCGGCACTGCAGGGCGGCTGGCCAGGCGCTATCGTCATGTCTTATATCTGGCGAGCGTGGGACTATGAATCAGTCTCTGGCTGAGGCCTGTCGCATTTGTGCTGCGCTTAGGGAACCATCTGGGAAATCAGAGTCTGACATTAGTGCAATTATAACAGATACAGCAGAGACCGATTCGGGTTCCTGGCCCCCCTGTCTGCTGCACTCCGTATCACCATAGCAGTTGTTGGGGCCTCATTATACAAATTGTGCCATCGTGACACTGCTCCACCCCACCCCCCTGCCTGATTATGTCATCATCGTGTCCCCCCACCCTAGTAGCCCAGGAGGGGTAATGGGTCACCCCAGTGGGAGATAGCAGGATTGTCCCCCCCCCCTCCTCCCATTTTCATCACTGGACTGTAGATTTTAGCATGGGCCTGCTATCGCCATCCCACCAAGCATCTGCTAGAATCATCCCACCAGCAGCTCTTGCAGTAGAACATCTGCTGATGGCAAGATGGCTGAAAATAAGCTCAGTGCCTGAGAGCTGGGATGGTCCCCAGGCTTCTAGATGTTTCTGCTCTGGCCGTCACACTCACACAACATATGGAGCACCTGTGTTCCCCGTCCTCAGCACTCTCCCCCCAATGCTAACTTTAATTGTGCATTTGTTTTTAATATATATATATATATATATGTGCTTAGTCTGTACACAGAGGTGTAGCTCGGTGACAGTGTGCCCAGGCTAGCATATCCTATATATCCTCCCCCCCATGAGTTTTCCTTCTTATAGTAATGCTCCTTACATATGCAACACACTACATTATGCCACACACAATAATGCCTCTTACACATTATGCCATACCGTAATGCCTATTACATATTTTGCCCCACAGTAAGGCTTCTAATTAGTCATGCCCAGTGGTTTCATGGCAAAATATGCAGCTACCTACATCTTTTCCCGGCACTTCAGGTTAACGCAGGGTTGCCGACCCTCCTGGAATTTCCGGGAGTCTCCCGAAAATCGGGTCCCCCTCCCGCCCCCCCGGAAGGGTGGGCAATCCTCCCGGATTCAGGGGGGATCCCCACTGTCCCCCGGATCGCTGTCCCCCGGATTAAAATGCCGCAATCCTCGGGTCTCAGAGGAGGGGGCGGAGCTAAAACGGCACACTCACGCCATTTTAGCCTCGCCCCCTCCATGGAGATCCGTGAATTCGCTGGTTTAACATTATGGGGGCGGGGCTTAGTGGTGTCACTCTTAAGCCCCGCCCCCTGAGCGGCTGCTGAAACTCTCCTCTCCAGGCTTCTCCCGGAGAGGAGAATAATAAAGTCGGCAACCCTGGGGTAACGCTATATACACATTGCCGTAATTATAGTGCCACTTAAACATAATGTCCCCTTGTAGTGCCACTTACACACATAGGGCCTTATTCTAGTTCACTCTTTCTGACAAAATCCTTCTTAGATGGACAAAACCATGTGCACTGCAGGTGGGGCAGATGTAACTTGTGCAGAGAGAGTTAGATTTGGGTGGGGTTTTACTTCAAAGTGAGATCTATATTGCAGTGTAAAAATAAAGCAGTCAGTATTTACCCTGCACAGAAACAAAATAACTCATCCAAATCTAATTCTCTCTGCACATGTTACATCTGCCCCCCTGCAGTGCACATGGTTTTGTCCATCTAAGAAGGATTTTGTCAGAAAGAGTGAACTAGAATAAGGCCGTATATCTCAAGCAACAACAAATAACATACAGAAGGTGGGTTAAACTGTAAATAAATGAAGCGTAATCTCATTGCGCAATATACAAAAGTGGTACAAATTCTATCATTTTCTATTATATGTCCTTTGTTCCTGGTGGGAGAGCTTTGAAGGCGATGGTGTGTCCATTTTCCAGATTGTAGGATATTCACAAAGTGAAATCTCAGATCTTTTTTTTCATCATAATCTGAGATTTAATCAGGAATATCCTACGATCCAGAAAAAGGACACAGCAACGCATTAAGATCGAGGGACGTACTGTATGGCATTTAATACTTTGTACAACATTTCTAAATTGCGCCTTGAGATTGCGCTTTAACCCACCGTCTGTATGTTATTTAAAGCTGAACTCATCATCTTTCTTCCATCCAGATTCTTTATCCACCCGCGATCAATATCTCTATCAGTATCGACAAAACCATCATCTGCTTGGACGCCACTCTTGACTCCTCCTTCTCCGCTGTCCGCATACAATCTCTGTTTCAATCCTGTCAGTTCTAGCTACGCAACATCGCTCGTATCAGGCCGTTCCTCTCCCAGAACGCGACTAAACTTTTTATCCACACTCTGGTCCTCTCACGGGTCAACCAACGCAACATTCTCCTCACCGGCCTCCCACGCACTCACCTCACAGGAGGAACAGAGCGAATGTGTAATATAGTGTATGGCAGGGATGGGAAACCTTCGGCCCTCCAGCTATTGTTGAACTACACATCACAGCAAGCCCTGCAACAGTTTTGCTATTTGGCCATGCTGACACTGTTGCAGGGCATGCTGGGATGGGTAGTTCAACAACAGCTGGAGAGCCGAAGGTACCCATCCATGGTGTATGGGGAGAGAGGGTAATAGGAGAGTGAGGGGGGATGTAGTAGTGTGAGTGTGTGATGTAGTGTGTGTGAAGGGCAGAATGACAGTGGATGTAGTAGTGTGAGTGTGCGATGTAGTGTGTGTGAGGAAGAAGGGTAGTAGCAGAGTGAGGGTGAATGTAGAAGGGTGAGTGTGTAATATAGAGCCTGATTCTGGTACACTTGCAAAAGCTCTCTCTAATGGACAAAACCATGCTGCACTACAGGTGGGGCAGATGTAACATGTGCAGAGAGAGTTACATTTGGGTGAGATATTTAGTTTCTGTGCAGAGTAAATACTGGCTGCTTCATTTTTGCACTGCAATATCGATATCAGTTTGAAGTACACAACCCACCAAAATCTAACTCTCTCTGCACATGTTACATCTGCCCCACCTGCAGTGCAGCATGGTTTTGTCCATTAGAGAGAGAAATTGCTTTTGCGAGTGAACCAGAATCAGGCCCAAGTGTGTGGGGAGGGAGGATAGTGGCAGAGTGAGGGGATATAGCAGGGGTAGTGTGTGATGTAGGGGAGGGAGGGTAGTGGCAGAGTGAGGGGATATAGCAGGGCTAGTGTGTGATGTAGGGGAGGGAGGGTAATGGCAGAGTGAGGGGATATAGCAGGGGTAGTGTGTGATGTAGGGGAGGGAGGGTAGTGGCAGAGTGAGGGGATATAGCAGGGGTAGTGTGTGATGTAGGGGAGGGAGGGTAGTGGCAGAGTGAGGGGATATAGCAGGGGTAGTGTGTGATGTAGGGGAGGGAGGGTAGTGGCAGAGTGAGGGGATATAGCAGGGGTAGTGTGTGATGTAGGGGAGGGAGGGTAGTGGCAGAGTGAGGGGATATAGCAGGGGTAGTGTGTGATGTAGGGGAGGGAGGGTAGTGGCAGAGTGAGGGTATATAGCAGGGGTAGTGTGTGATGTAGGGGAGAGAGGGTAGTGGCAGAGTGAGGGGATATAGCAGGGGTAGTGTGTGATGTAGGGGAGGGAGGGTAGTGGCAGAGTGAGGGGATATAGCAGGGGTAGTGTGTGATGTAGGGGAGGGAGGGTAGTGGCAGAGTGAGGGGATATAGCAGGGGTAGTGTGTGATGTAGGGGAGGGAGGGTAGTGGCAGAGTGAGGGGATGTAGCAGAGCTAGTGTGTGATGTAGTGTAAGGGAGGGAGGGTAGTGGCAGAGAGAGGATGTAGCAGAGGCAGTGTGTGATGTAGTGTAGGGGAGAGTAGTGGCAGAATGAGGGGATGTAGCAGAGGCAGTGTGTGGTGTAGTGTAGGGCAGTGACGGTAGTAGCAGAGTGAGGGGATGCAGCAGAGGCAGTGTGTGATGTAGTGTGTGGGGAGATGGGTATTAGTAGCAGAGTGAGGGGATGTAGCAAAGGAAGTGTGTGATGTAGTGTGTGGGGAGGATAGTGGCAGAGTGAGGGGATGTAGCAGAGCAGGGGTAGTGTGTGATGATGTGTAGGGGAGGGTAGAGGCAGAGTGAGGGGATGTAGATGTAGTAGTGGCACTGTGTGATGTGATGTAGTGTAGGGGAGGGAGGTTAGAGGCAGAGTGAAGGGATGTATCAGAGGTACTGTGTGATGTAGTGTAGTGTAGGGGAGGGAGGGTAGTGGCAGAGTGAGGGGATATAGCAGAGGTACTGTGTGATATGATGTAGTGTAGGAGAGGGAGGGTAGTGGCAGAGTGAGGGGATGTAGCGGGTACAGTGTGTGATGTGATGTAGTGTAGGGGAGGGAGGGGAGGGGCAGAGAGTGAGGGGATGTAGTAGGGACAGTGTGTGATATGATGTAGTGTTGGGGAGGGAGGGTGGTGGCAGAGTGAGGGGATGTAGCAGGTACAGTGTGTGGGGATGTAGCAGGGACAGTGTGTGATGTAGTGTAGTGTAGGGGAGGGAGGGTAGTGGCAGAGTGAGGGGATGTAGCAGAGGTACTGTGTAATGTGATGTAGTGTTGGGGAGGGAGGGTAGTGGCAGAGGCTGGGAGGGGATGTAGCAGAGACAGTGTGTGATGTGATGTAGTGTGTAGGGGAGGGAGGGTAGTGGCAGAGTGAGGGGATGTAGTAGGGACAGTATGTGATGTAGTGTAGTGTAGGGGAGGGAGGGTAGTGGCAGAGTGAGGGGATGTAGTAGGGACAGTGTGTGATATGATGTAGTGTAGGGGAGGGAGGGTAGTGGCAGAGTGAGGGGATGTAGCAGGGACAGTGTGTGATGTAGTGTAGGGGAGGGAGGGTAGTGGCAGAGTGAAGGGATGTAGCAGAGGTACTGTGTGATGTGATGTAGTGTAGGGGAGGGAGGGTAGTGGCAGAGTGAGGGGATGTAGCAGGGGCAGTGTGTGATATGATGTAGTGTAGGGGAGGGAGGGTAGTGGCAGAGTGAGGGGATGTAGCAGAGACAGTGTGTGATGTAGTGTAGTGTAGGGGAGGGTAGTGGCAGAGTGAGGGGATGTAGCAGAGGCAGTGTGTGATATGATGTAGTGTAGGGGAGGGAGGGTAGTGGCAGAGTGAGGGGATGTAGCAGGGACAGTGTGTGATATGATGTAGTGTAGGGGAGGGAGTGTAGTAGCAGAGTGAGGGGATGTAGCAGGGACAGTGTGTGATGTGATGTAGTGTTGGGGAGGGAGGGTAGTGGCAGAGTGAGGGGATGTAGCAGGGACAGTGTGTGATGTGATGTAGTGTGTAGGGGAGGGAGGGTAGTGGCAGAGTGAGGGGATGTAGCAGAGACAGTGTGTGATGTAGTGTAGTGTAGGGGAGGGTAGTGGCAGAGGCTGGGAGGGGACACAGCACAGAGTCCTCCCTATTCCCCGGCTTCCACAAGCTGAATGAGCCTCCCCAGCTTCTCCATTCATCCCCAGCCCCCTCTCTGATGCTACAGCCGGGGAGAGCAGAGCAGCGATGTACGGTAAGGAGCTGCCTCTCCCTGCTCACAGGGCACTGCCAGGGGCACAGGAACCCTCACCCTGGCACTGTGTCTGTGTGTTACCTGTATACTGTATGTATGTACTATATATCTGTATCCTGTTTGTACCTGCAGCTGGCGCAGTGCCTGGTATAGAGTCCCCTGTATATGTATATACTATGTGTACCTGTACCTGTGTACCCTGTGTGTACCTGCAGCTGGCACAGTGCCTGGTATATAGAGTCCCCTGTATATGTATATACTATGTGTACCTGTATCCTGTATGTACATGCAGCTGGCACAGTGCCTGGTATATAGAGTCCTCTGTATATGTATATACCGTGTGTACCTGTATCCTGTGTGTACCTGCAGCTGGCACAGTGCCTGGTATATAGAGTCCTCTGTATATGTATATACTATGTGTACCTGTATCCTGTGTGTACCTGCAGCTGGCACAGTGCCTGGTATATAGTGCCCCCTGTATATGTATATACTATGTGTACCTGTATCCTGTGTGTACCTGCAGCTGGCACAGTGCCAGGTATATAGAGTCCCCTGTATATTTATATACTATGTGTACCTGTATCCTGTGTGTACCTGCAGCTGGCGCAGTGCCTGGTATATAGAGTCCCCTGTATATGTATATACTATGTGTACCTGTACCCTGTGTGTACCTGCAGCTGGCGCAGTGCCTGGTATACAGAGCCCCCTGTATATGTATATACTATGTGTACCTGTATCCTGTGTGTACCTGCAGCTGGCACTGTGCCTGGTATATAGAGTCCCCTGTATATGTATATACTATGTGTACCTGTATCCTGTGTGTACCTGCAGCTGGCGCAGTGCCTGGTATATAGCATCCCCTGTATATGTATATACTATGTGTACCTGTACCCTGTGTGTACCTGCAGCTGGCACAGTGCCTGGTATATAGAGTCCCCTGTATATGTATATACTATGTGTACCTGTACCCTGTGTGTACCTGCAGCTGGCGCAGTGCCTGGTGTATAGAGTCCCCTGTATAAGTATATACTATGTGTACCTGTACCCTGTGTGTACCTGCAGCTGGCGCAGTGCCTGGTATATAGAGTCCTATGTATTTGTATATACTATGTGTACCTGTACCCAGTGTGTACCTGCAGCTGGCACTGTGCCTGGTATATAGAGCCCCCTGTATATGTATATACTATGTATACCTGTACCCTGTGTGTACCTGCAGCTGGCACAGTGCCTGGTATATAGTGCCCCCTGTATATGTATATACTATGTGTACCTGTACCCTGTGTGTACCTGCAGCTGGCTGTGTGTGTACTTCATGTAGTAGTACTGTTATTGTGTCCTGTTGTGTACTTCATGTAGTACCGTTATTGTGTCCTGTTGTGTACTTCATGTAGTAGTACTGTTATTGTGTCCTGTTGTGTACTTCATGTAGTACCGTTATTGTGTCCTGTTGTGTACTTCATGTAGTAGTACTGTTATTGTGTCCTGTTGTGTACTTCATGTAGTAGTACTGTTATTGTGTCCTGTTGTGTACTTCATGTAGTAGTACCGTTATTGTGTCCTGTTGTGTACTTCATGTAGTAGTACTGTTATTGTGTCCTGTTGTGTACTTCATGTAGTAGTACCGTTATTGTGTCCTGTTGTGTACTTCATGTAGTAGTACCGTTATTGTGTCCTGTTGTGTACTTCATGTAGTACCGTTATTGTGTCCTGTTGTGTACTTCATGTAGTAGTACTGTTATTGTGTCCTGTTGTGTACTTCATGTAGTAGTACCGTTATTGTGTCCTGTTGTGTACTTCATGTAGTACCGTTATTGTGTCCTGTTGTGTACTTCATGTAGTAGTACTGTTATTGTGTCCTGTTGTGTACTTCATGTTGTAGTACTGTTATTGTGTCTTATTCTGCATTTCTTGCGATGCACACACGTCCCTCAGGTCCTATACAATGTAATTACCCTACAGCCAGCTCCTGCCTGACACAGATCCCCCTCTCCTGTTACAGCATCAGACAAATATCTGGGGTATTATTGATTAATAACGGCTGTGACTGACATTGCCTATTACTTTATAACCCGATCCCCTGCGTATCTGCTTCCTATGGAGCTGACTGAGGGGTGGACGCAAGTGGCTGTCGGCAGTGTGTCCATAGCCTCTTTCTGCAGGGCCTCTGCATTTGTATTGCGTGCACTTCGGACCCTATGGTACATATAACTTGGGTATGGTATAACTTACCGACCGTCGGATTCCGGCAGTCGTTTCTCCGACGTAGCATGTTACCGGTGAGGACGACGTGGGTCTTGTGAGCTCCAGGCCGCATTGTCACCATGAACCCCAATTTCCATCTCCTCTTCCCAAGTTGTCCCTGGTATCCCCTGCAGATGTCTGCGTTCCGGCCTGGCTGCCCCGAGAGAATGGGTGACGAATGTGAACTTTTATAGTGGAAGTTAATCCTATAAATTCACATTACCACAAAACGTTACAATAAAACGCGATTAATATAAATAGGACAGAAAACCATGGGAACATTTGCATGTTTAGAGACGGCCTTGGGCTGCTTGTCTGTGGAATTTACATTTCAATTGATTCCTGAATATTTTTCGGAGCTGGAAAAACTTTCTTGTTGTGTTTTGTCGTTTTTGTCGTGTGGCGGTTGCAATGAGTGCGGCGGCGAAGGCAGAGGCCCTGGTTCCCTGCCCAGAGATGCCTGTAATCTAATTCTGGGTACCTGGGATACAGACCAATTCTGCAAAGGGTTGACAGCGTGGTCCAAACCCCCCAGAGCGGGTGGGGGGGGGGGGGGGGTGGGCTCTAGTAAGTGTTTTTGTGTCATTGTTATAAAATAAGTATAATAAAACAGCACGCAGCTACGGGAGGGTATGTTACGAGGCCGGTATTAATCAACAACTCACACAGATAGCGGCGGCCTTATCTGGAATGTACAAATAAACACCAAAAAGAACCTTGTAAAAGATGTTGACCTTTACATGTGTCATTGACTTCTGTATTGACTCTTTCCTTGTGCATGTCGAACGTTTTTGGGTCGGCCCAGACCCTATCCAAGTGGACATAGAGTTAGATTATAATAGTGTGCTCAAAACATGTGAGGGGATGCTGTAAACTTATATGGCGACCTGTGTCGACATAGACACCAAAAAGAGTGATCTACAGTATTCCATGTCGACTTATTGCTTGTGTCGAACTATTGCTTGTGTCGACCTAAGGTATTTTGACCTTATTTTGTGCGTTGACCTATAGTCTGGGCCCCTGTGTTGTATAACCTTATCACTGAGATAAAGGGTATTGTGCGCCCGCTCCGGAGGCCAGAGGGCGGCCCAGTTTGGCCCCTGGAGGGTATCGGGTGGCCTGTCACTGCTGCACTTGGAACCTGAGCAGCGGGGTCATGTCTGACAGGGGGACAGTCCCTGCTTTTATTGGGTTAGTACTGATTTCTTACTGCTGCAAATGAGCATAAATTCATTATATTCCTGCATTTGGAGGTTTGCGTGGATTAATCTTTGATTACATGGACATAATCCACAGACGGTGGTACGGGATTTGCTCACAGGCTGATTAAACCTTAAGTGAGGAGAGCCAACGCCTGGCAGTGTCTACACAATTCCATCCAAGTGTCAGTGCTGTGTAATGATGTCAGTGGTGTGATTGCTGCAGTACATGAGGGGAACACAGCGACTTCCTCAGCCAGGGTCATTGTGTCAGACCCCCCCCCCCCCCCTTCCCATCCCAGCGTCATTGTTATGTGACTAGAACAATACTTCTGCTTGTTACTGTGTATTCTAGACTGGTGGGAAATGGGGAAGTGATTCCGAGGTCACCCTGGCTGCTGGCAGATTGTGGCCAACACTGGGGAAAATGACTTTAACATGACCTAAACTTCAAATATTTGTCCCAAGAAGTTTTTGTCACCTTTTTTTTTTAAGTAATGTTAACCAGCTGCACAGTACCACTTCCTATGTCTTGACTGCCAGGTGCAATTCTCAGTATATACATTTACCCTGTGTGTATGGACAGCTGCACAGTACTACTTCCTATGTCCTGATTGCCGGGTGCAATTCTCAGTGTATACATGTATTCTGTGTGTATGGACATCTGCATAGTACCACTTCCTATGTCCTGACTGCCGGGTGCAATTCTCAGTGTATACATGTATTCTGTGTGTATGGACATCTGCACAGTACCACTTCCTATGTCCTGACTGCCAGGTGCAATTCTCAGTGTATACATGTATTCTGTGTGTATGGACATCTGCATAGTACCACTTCCTATGTCCTGACTGCCGAGTGCAATTCTCAGTGTATACATGTATTCTGTGTGTATGGACAGCTGCACAGTCCTACTTCCTATGTCCTGACTGCCGGGTGCAATTCTCAGTGTATACGTGTATTCTGTGTGTATGGACAGCTGCATAGTACCACTTCCCATGTCCTGATTGCCGGGTGCAATTCTCAGTGTATACATGTATTCTGTGTGTATGGACAGCTGCACAGTACCACTTCCCATGTCCTGATTGCCGGGTGCAATTCTCAGTATATACATTTACCCTGTGTGTATGGACAGCTGCACAGTACCACTTCCTATGTCCTGACTGCTGGGTGCAATTCTCAGTGTATACATGTATTCTGTGTGTATGGACAGCTGCACAGTACCACTTCCCATGTCCTGATTGCCGGGTGCAATTCTCAGTATATACATTTACCCTGTGTGTATGGACAGCTGCACAGTACTACTTCCTATGTCCTGACTGCTGGGTGCAATTCTCAGTGTATACACATATTCTCTGTGTATGGGCAGCTGCACAGTACCACTTCCCATGTCCTGATTGCCGGGTGCAATTCTCAGTGTATACACATATTCTCTGTGTATGGGCAGCTGCACAGTACCGCTGCTTATGTTCTGTTTGCAGAATGTTATTCTCAGTATATACAACCCTGTGTGTGCAGGCAGGTGCACAGTACCACTACATATGTTCTGTTTGCAGAGTGCAATTCTCAGTATATATGCAATCCTTATTTTTTGTTCTTTTGAATATAACGATGGCCACATAGTACTTCTTCCATTGCTCTGCATGCTGGGTGTTACTTCTCAGTACCTGTGTGCAGATGTATGTATGTATGTATGTATGTATGTATGTATGGGACACTGCATAGTACCACTTCCATTGCTCTGCATGCTGGGTGTTACCTCTCAGTGGGCGGGATGTATCAACATACATCCCCGCCCTTCGCACGGCAGCCGCCGCGATGCTACGGGATGCGGTCATCTATTAGAATGAACTTAGGTCTACAGTCATTAGGTCGACCCCACTAGGTTGACTGGCAGGAAGGTCGACCTGACTTAAGGTCGACATGGGCCAAGGTCGACATGACTTAAGGTCGAATTTGCATAAAGGTCGACATGAGGAAGGTCGACTGGTCATAAGGTCGACATGGGTTTTTCACTGTTTTTTGAGCCGACATGTGCCGACAGGCGGTATTTCATGCCCTACCATCCACTAGGGCGTGGTGGGAGAATAAAATAGTGTGCCGAGCGCAGCGAGGCACCGTGCCCGAAGCATTGCGAGCGTCCGATTCTCATTGCCAACTGTGTCCATGTCGACTGTGTCGACATTCGGATCAAAAAACAGTGAAAAACCCATGTCGACCTTATGACCAGTCGACCTTCCTCATGTCGACCTTTATGCAAATTCGACCTTAAGTCATGTCGACCTTGGCCCATGTCGACCTTAAGTCAGGTCGACCTTCCTGCCAGTCGACCTAGTGGGGTCGACCTAATGACTGTAGACCTAAATGCAGTCTGACGAATGATCCCATTCCGATGCTACCGCATATGTACTAACATATGCGGCCAGCATCGGGCTGCGGTAACGGAGACCCCCGCGATACCTGTGATGTTGGCTGCGGGGGTCTCCGTCACCTCCCGGCGGCTGCCAGCGTCCCCCTGTGTCTCCTCCTCCCCCCTGAAGCCGGATGTCCTGCCGGCTGTGACACCAGGGGGAGGAGATGATCACAGGAGGACGGGAGGGGGTGGGCGCGCGGACGGCGTACTCTGGGTGGCGATACCCTGGCCTGCGAAGACGGGGCGAACTGGTGATGATACATAGGAAAATGCGGTAAAACGGGGGTTTTACCGCATTTTCCCGTTAGTACATCCCGCCCAGTACCTGTGTGCAGATGTACTGTATGTATGTATGTATGGGACACTGCATAGTACCACTCCCATTGCTCTGCATGCTGGCTGTTACCTCTCAGTACCTGTGTGCAGATGTATGTATGTATGTATGTATGGGACACTGCATAGTACCACTTCCATTGCTCTGCATGCTGGCTGTTACCTCTCAGTACCTGTGTGCAGATGTATGTATGTATGTATGTATGTATGTATGTATGTATGTATGGGACACTGCATAGTACTTCTCTGCTTGCTCTGTACTGTGGTGTATGATGTATGTGATGCTCACACGCGCTCTCTGGTACGCCGGCGGCCATTCTCAGTCTCTGTATATACTGTATATATATATATATATATATATATATATTGGGGTCAGAGTCCGTCTGTAATGCGTACAGCAGTGAGAGGCTCTGTGTGCAGAGACATTCCCATGTGCTGGCTGTAACATTACCTGGTCATCAGCTACAAATCATTGCCTATCTGCGTTACTGGGGTTGTGCTACGTTATGTTATGGCATGCGGAGTGCTCTGTCTGGGAGCTCACTGTCACTATGTGTAACTGCAGGGCTGCCATCACAAATTGTGGGGCTGGGACTAGCAAAATAGACAGCCCCCCCCCCCCCCATTCACACACACCCCCACTCTCCACTCAGTGACCCCCCCTGTCACTAAGTGACCCCCCACATTGCCCACTGTCGCTCAGTGATCCCCCACATTCCCCTCTGTTGCTCAGTGCCCCCCCACATTACCCTCTGTTGCTCAGTGACCCCCACATTACCCTCTGTTGCTCAGTGACCCCCCACATTACCCTCTGTTGCTCAGTGACCCCCCACATTACCCTCTGTCGCTCAGTGACCCCCCACATTACCCTCTGTCGCTCAGTGACCTCCCACATTCCCCTCTGTCGCTCAGTGACCCCCCACATTACCCTCTGTTGCTCAGTGACCCCCCACATTACCCTCTGTTGCTCAGTGCCCCCCCACATTACCCTCTGTTGCTCAGTGACCCCCCACATTCCCCTCTGTTGCTCAGTGCCCCCCCACATTACCCTCTGTAGCTCAGTGACCTCCCACATTCCCCTCTGTCGCTCAGTGACCCCCCACATTACCCTCTGTCGCTCAGTGACCTCCCACATTCCCCTCTGTCGCTCAGTGACCCCCCACATTACCCTCTGTCGCTCAGTGACCCCCCACATTCCCCTCTGTTGCTCAGTGACCCCCCACATTCCCCTCTGTCGCTCAGTGACCCCCCACATTACCCTCTGTCGCTCAGTGACCCCCCACATTACCCTCTGTTGCTGTCTCTGACCCCCAATGTTGCTCAGTGATGCCCCATATTCCCCTCTGTTGCCCAGTGACCCCCGATATTCCCCACTGTCGCTCAGGGCCCCCCATATTCACCACTGCCGCTCAGTGACCCCCCACATTCCCCTCTGTCGCTCAGTGACCTCCCACATTCCCCTCTGTTGCTCAGAGACCCCCCACATTCCCCTCTGTCGCTCAGTGACCCCCCACATTCCCCTCTGTTGCTCAGTGACCCCCCACATTCCCCTCTGTCGCTCAGTGACCCCCCACATTACCCTCTGTTGCTGTCTCTGACCCCCAATGTTGCTCAGTGATGCCCCATATTCCCCTCTGTTGCCCAGTGACCCCCGATATTCCCCACTGTCGCTCAGGGCCCCCCATATTCACCACTGCCGCTCAGTGACCACCCCCCCCCCTCCCCCACATTCCAATAACAATGGGGTGGATGGAGCTGCAGCTCCAGGCCCCCACATAACAATAAGGCCCATCACCATGACAACATGATGACCACCAGACAGACACCAGCCGGCCACACGATCGCCCATAAATCATAAGTCGTACAATTCAATTCCTGTTTTACCAATGTATGTCATCTTTGTACTTGTATATAATGAGGGCGACACTGGGGCTGCCTGCCAACATGGCCTCACCTCCTCCACTTCTCTTCTGGGGCATTTTAAGCTCCAGGCCCATTAAGCCCTTAACCCTTTGAGCCCCAACGTTGCTGTGAGCGCTCCTCAAAATATCCGCCAAAAAATGTTGAATGTTGAAGTTTAGTTATTTATTGCACCCAAAACAAGAACAGTCGCTGTCAGGACCTCTCACAGTGATGTTGGCACCCTGCCTCCCTCAGCAATGCCCCCTGTACCCCTCTGTCTCTCAGGGATCCCCCCATTCCCCCCTCAGCAGTAAGTAACACTGCTATAATAGGGATGACTGGGTTTTCTTGTTGTGATTCAGTTTAGCATTACGTTTTCATTCCCTGCCTGAGGACAGGAGTCGGCCGGTGCGTCGTCTCTGGTGCATGTAATCTGGAGTCCAGCGGAAATGCTCTCTGCTCCCGCTTCCCTGGTGTCTGCAATCATAGGACAAACGGGTGGCTGGACTGGGGGTCAGTGCGTCTCCACGCGTGGAAGGACAGATTGTCACCACGGGTTCCTGCACTGGGGCGGCCTGGGCTGTTACTGTATACTCTCCTTACTCTCCTGGTAATGTACATAGCATACAGTCCGGGCTGTTACTGTATACTCTCCTTACTCTCCTGGTAATGTACATAGCGTACGGTCCGGGCTGGTAATGTACACAGCGTACAGTCCGGGCTGGTAATGTACACAGCGTACGGTCCGGGCTGGTAATGTACACAGCGTACGGTCCGGGCTGGTATTGTACACAGCGTACGGTCCGGGCTGGTAATGTACACAGCGTACGGTCCGGGCTGGTATTGTACACAGAGTACGGTCCGGGCTGGTAATGTACATAGCGTACAGTCCGGGCTGGTAATGTACACAGCGTACAGTCCAGGCTGGTAATGTACACAGCGTACGGTCCGGGCTGGTAATGTACACAGCGTACGGTCCGGGCTGGTAATGTACACAGCGTACGGTCCAGGCTGGTAATGTACACAGCGTACGGTCCGGGCTGGTAATGTACACAGCGTACGGTCCGGGCTGGTAATGTACACAGCGTACGGTCCGGGCTGGTAATGTACACAGGGTACGGTCCGGGCTGGTAATGTACACAGCGTACGGTCCGGGCTGGTAATGTACACAGGGTACGGTCCGGGCTGGTAATGTACATAGCGTACAGTCCAGGCTGGTAATGTACATAGCGTACGGTCCGGGCTGGTAATGTACATAGCGTACGGTCCGGGCTGGTAATGGACACAGCGTACGGTCCGGGCTGGTAATGTACATAGCGTACGGTCCGGGCTGGTAATGTACATAGCGTACGGTCCGGGCTGGTAATGTACATAGCGTACGGTCCGGGCTGGTAATGTACATAGCGTACGGTCCGGGCTGGTAATGTACATAGCGTACGGTCCGGGCTGGTAATGTACACAGCGTACGGTCCGGGCTGGTAATGTACATAGCGTACGGTCCGGGCTGGTAATGTACATAGCGTACAGTCCAGGCTGGTAATGTACACAGCGTACGGTCCGGGCTGGTAATGTACACAGCGTACGGTCCGGGCTGGTAATGTACACAGTGTACGGTCCGGGCTGGTAATGTACACAGGGTACGGTCCGGGTGGTAATGTACACAGCGTACGGTCCGGGCTGGTAATGTACACAGGGTACGGTCCGGGCTGGTAATGTACCCAGCGTACGGTCCGGGCTGGTAATGTACATAGCGTACGGTCCGGGCTGGTAACGTACACAGCGTACGGTCCGGGCTGGTAACGTACACAGCGTACGGTCCGGGCTGGTATTGTACACAGCGTACGGTCCGGGCTGGTAATGTACACAGCGTACGGTCCGGGCTGGTAACGTACACAGCGTACGGTCCGGGCTGGTATTGTACACAGCGTACGGTCCGGGCTGGTAACGTACACAGCGTACGGTCCGCGCTGGTAACGTACACAGCGTACGGTCCGGGCTGGTAACGTACACAGCGTACGGTCCGGGCTGGTAATGTACATAGCGTACGGTCCGGGCTGGTAATGTACACAGCGTACAGTCTGGGCTGGTAATGTACACAGCGTACGGTCCGGGCTGGTAATGTACACAGCGTACGGTCCGGGCTGGTAACGTACACAGCGTACAGTCTGGGCTGGTAATGTACACAGCGTACGGTCCGGGCTGGTAATGTACACAGCGTACGGTCCGGGCTGGTAATGTACACAGTGTACGGTCCGGGCTGGTAATGTACACAGCGTACAGTCCGGGCTGGTAATGTACACAGCGTACTGTCCGGGCTGGTAATGTACACAGCGTACGGTCCGGGCTGGTAACGTACACAGCGTACGGTCCGGGCTGGTAACGTACATAACATACAGTCCGGGCTGGTAACGTTCACAGCGTACAGTCCGGGCTGGTAACGTACATAGCGTACAGTCCGGGCTGGTAACGTACACAGCGTACAGTCCGGGCTGGTAACGTACACAGCGTACAGTCCGGGCTGGTAATGTACACAGCGTACGGTCCGGGCTGGTAATGTACACAGCGTACGGTCCGGGCTGGTAATGTACACAGTGTACAGTCCGGGCTGGTAATGTACATAGCGTGTGAATTCTATTTCAGATGGGATGTTGCTGTGGGCAACCAATCAAATACTGTCTATTAAATTCTAGAAAGTGCTACATAAGTAAGACGTAGAATCGGGCCGGTTGCTATGCGCAACAGCCCATCTTCAATAGAACTCCCATCTTAGTAAATTTGCCCCTACAAGTCTCAGCTATCAGAAACCTGGCAAAGCATTATGGGGGTTTTAGTTTCAAAGGATCTACGCAGCCACCGATGGTACTGGTCTGGTATAGGCTGAGGTCCTGGTACCTTCAACCTGTAAGGCCAAGGACACAACCAGCTCCTGACATTTTTCAACACTGGCAGTTAGGAGCTGATTGGCTGGAACTTTATCCCTCTCCACTTTATCTCTGGGCCATACTGTATGCACGAAGCTTGGGCGATCGATAAAGTAGAGAGAAATATAAGTGCAGTACCAGACAATGAACTCACAACTGCCATTTTACAGGCTGTCACAGGACCAGATGTACTAAGCCTTGAAAAGTGACAGTCAGGAGCTGATTTGTTGGCAGTTTATGACTCTTCACTTTAAAACTTTTCAAGGCTTAGTACATCTGTCCGTCCTTCTCTCCTGGTCTGTCGGCACGGTTGTGGACAAACATTCGGTGATGGTCTAGCCTTGTCCCGGTGGCGACAGTGGCGTCTTCCTCCTGGGCCCAGCGGCGAAACCAAACTTTAGATTTCAGTTTAAACACACCCCACCCAAATCTAACTCTCTCTGCACATGTTACATCTGCCCCACCTGCAGTGCACATGGTTTTGTACATCTGCAAAAAAATGCAGCCTTACTAACTGGTCTGAATAAGCCCCACAGTGGAGAGAGATCGAGCACCAGCTCCTAACTGTCATGTTACAGGCTGTGTTTGAAAAATGACCAGAGATGTTTGGCCAGTACTTTATCTCACTCCAAGATTTGATACACCTCCCCCTTAAGGTGCCCATACACTACTAAGATTTATCTTCAGATTTGGCTGGTTGGAACAAAAACCTGGTTATGGATGAGTGACAGTTTGTCAGGTTTCCAGCATTTCCAAGCAAATGGTCAACTGTCATTTGCCCTCATCCATAACCAGGTTTTTGTTCCAACCAGCCAGATCTGAAGATAAATCTGCGTGTGTATGGCCACCTTTAGACTGATAAAATGCCCTGGTCAGTATGTGCCCAAACCTAATAGAATCCCAGCATGTATGCAGTGTGTGGGGCGCTGCGTGGGGGGGGGGGGGGGGGGGATCGGTCGGGCTATCTGCAGTCAGGCACTGGTTGCTAACATTGCCTGCAGATAAATAATTCACTGCTGGGAAGGAATTCATTATAGCAGTAGTGCTGTGCCCCCACCTCTGCCCGGATGTCAGCCTCTGGGGAGCGGATCAGGCTGGTGCTCTCCCGCTGCCTCTCATACAGTGGGCATGATAATTGTGCGACATCTGACATTTCACCTGATATACCCCAATCCCCAATACTCTTATTACGCCTCCAGCTGTTATTGGAGACTGCACTCCGCTCTTGGCTTCCGCCCCAATGTGTACTCTCCTGATTATCCTTCATCAGCTTAGTGCGGGCAGAATGGCACTAATTGTGCCCACGGAAGCACTTCTGGATTTGCTATTAGCGTCTGACTGCGGGCACATGTGCAGGGCGGCTGCAGAGATTGTTCCCGGGCATCGTACATCCAAAGCCCCAATATAGAACTAGTACCTGTCACGTGTCATAATCAGCCGTAATCAGTGTACATTGTGGTGATAGTGCAGCTGTCATTAGGGCTGCGTGGAATCTGTGCCACTTCAGCATGGCACACGCAGTGGCATCTGGGCTGAGTGTGGAGTACTGCATACTCCATCCTGGCATCGTTATATTGTGCTATTTTGTTTTGCATTTAAATATTGTATTTAAACATTTCCTCGGGGACGCTCAGCAGGATGTATCACAGGCCCCTTGCAACTAGGTAGACTGCTAGCATTGCTTACAGAGCACTGGATAGTTCCAAGGCCCGTGCCAAGTGGCACTATATCTGCCCTCTGTGCCCTGTGGGTAATGGGGCGAGCAGGTGTGAAAACGTCAGATCTACGGCTTCATATGTTTGTGTTACACGGGGGACCTCGTTAGCGGAATTATAATGAGTCAGACTGCCTCTGGACATGGGGCGTCTGGTGCAGTGATAGGCCCAACAGGACTGAGGTTACATTTATTGGCACATACATATATTATTATATTTATTATTATGGCCCAGATGTTTTACACCCTGTTCTTGTTGTAAGACATTAAGGGGTAGATTTATTAAAGCTCGGTGAAGTGATGAAGTGTCTGGTTTTTATCACCGGCCAATCAGATAGTTGTTCAACAATCATTAGGTTGACATGGGGATAGGTCGACATTGGTCAAGGTCGACATGGGGTTAGGTCGACAGGTCATTAGGTCGACACAAGCATTAGGTCAACAGTCAAAAGGTGGACATGGGTTTTTTTCACTGTTTTTTGAGCCGACATGTGCCGACAGGCGGTATTTCATGCCCTACCATCCACTAGGGCGTGGTGGGAGAATAAAATAGTGTGCCGAGCGCAGCGATGCGAGAGAAGCGAATGATGCGATGGGATGCGGTGCACTGGAAATGTGTGTCGACATTCGGGTAAAAAAGACAGTGAAAAACCCCATGTCGACCGTTTGACTGTCGACCTAGACACTATTGACCTATTGACCTAAACCCATGTCGACCTTGTCCAATGTTGACCTTTCCCCATGTCGACCTTTCCCCATGTCGACCTAATGGTGTTGCCCTAATGACTGGCGACCAACTTGCTGTAGACCAAACGATCCCAACCCGCACCTGGTTGGTCAGATATGGTTGTGGTGGGAGGAGTTGGGGAGAGTTTACTTTGTGGTAATTGTGGGTGTGGTTTACATAGCAACCACCAGACGGGCCCGGTGATGTACAAGGGCCCGAGCATCGGATCGGATGCCAGACACATCCGATTAGGACCAGATCCGTCGGAATTGGGTGAAATCGGGATCAAATAGGACACGTGTATGGGGGCCGTTAGCCTTCTACATCAGGTTTTCTCATCTCCAATCGTCCATATGTGAGGTCAGACTCCAGCACGTCTCCTCTGAGGAAAAGTCAATTGTCCCACCGCATCTGCTCGTGTCCTTTATCCTCCATTTAAGTGAGGTTTTTATGGGATGAGATAATAGGGGTGTTATTTCTTAAGATACCCATGCTTGTGCACAGATGGTATAATCAGGCTGAAGTATTAATTAAATCATCTGTGCTTAAGCATGGATATCTTTAAGACCTGGACTGTTAGGCTGCCATGGCGATGGAGTGTAAGAAGCCTTCGGCCATGTTTCTGGTTAGATTGACAGCCGCACTGACCACTCAGATGCACTTATTACAGCAAATAGTTCCCCGTGTCCAACTTCCCACTGGCTTAGTGTAATCAATCTGCGATGTGAGTCCGTATGTCTCAACGGCGTCCTACATATCTGTTTTACCCATTTCCTTCTACGCATACAAACAGTCCAGGTTGTATGGATATCCATGCTTGAGCACAGATGGCTACATTATGGCTCATATATGGTGGCTGACTGAAGTACTAATTAACGATAGATAGAATCGGAGGTGGTCAGCGGATTCTCATATGCGAGATCATGCAAATGCTAGTGTAAGCGTTCCCCTCGCACACTACCGTGCGACGGACATCGCAAACCGTGTAACGCCCACCGTGCGTATCTAAGCAACGCACAAACGTGCTGGTGGATCCCATCTCTCCCCTCTTCCCGTCCCCGGAGAAGCCATACTGTATGGAAGCCATACTGTATGCGGCAGACTCTGATGTACTCAGTGACAGGAGATTACAGCTGTCATTACAAGATAGCGGCTCCTCTTGGATTAGCCAGTAACATGCTTAATTTAAAGAGATTTGTGAGATTACACAACACCGGGGCTTTAATCCATGTGGTCTGTTAAAAGATGCCTCTGCCTCTGATGTGCTGAAGGCTTCACGGCTGACGCACTAAGCCTGGTACCACGCTACAGGAATAAGTAAGGTGGCGGCGTGCCAAGGCGTCACTGCTGGGCGTACAGTACCAGGTGGCTTAAAAGAGACTTACATTATGACTGAGTGCCCACGGGGCACCCTTCATCTATTTAAATAAACTTACCTCTCCGTAGGTCCCGGCACTGGCTGCCCAGCTCCAAAAAAATCACTGGGAAAATGTCCGCCACTGACATTTTCTGGCGATTCGTACATGCGCAATTTTTCTTCTATCTCAAGATTCAAGATTGAAAAATGCTCAATTCCGGGATCACAGGATTGGCAACCCTAATAAAACAAAAAATGCCCCCCCAACCCAGTGCGCTCGGGGAGCGGGGCAGACGGTGCAGCCTGAGAGCGGAGCAGGCGGTGCAGGGGTGCTGCACTGAGTGGGCCGCAGCAGACGCGTACGGCATCGTGACTTCTGACATCACGTCACGCTGCGCAGAGCCACATGCCGGGTCGCGAACAGCCGGGCAGGAGGGGGCCCAATCAGAGCCTGCACAAGGGCCCGCTCCTCTGAGGCTAATGCCATATTCTCTGCATAGAACCCTTTCAGGATGACAGGTGGAGCGTATTAACAGGCTGTGAGGGATAGCAGAGCTTTAGGTTCTGCCAGCACGGGCACATTGCGGAGCACATTAAGGTTACTGCAATGTTCTTATTTACTGTCTCCCCTGTACCAGCGTTTGATGTACAGTTCTACGTCTGCGATAATGGGCTTCCTGCCTCCGGGGAGAGCTCTGTATTGCTCAGGATTAGGCGTTTGCAGCGTCTACATGCCTAGTTTCGTAATATGGAAAAAAGATGAAGTTTTATGGCCGTGGCAGAGAGGAACGGCGCCGTCTGATGTGCGGTGAAGGGTTAATGTGTGCTGCTGAGCTGTGGGCGACCGCTGTGAGGTAATGAGAGTACCTTGCTGTGCCTGGTGAGCGAAATTCCCAGAGGAACCATACGGATTCGTCATGGAAATCTGCTGCGCGGCGTAGACCGGTCCAGCAGTAGGGCCAGGGAAGGCAGGCTTTCTGGCTGCTGTAGAACTACAAGGCCCAGCACAACAGATCTTTGTGGCCAATGTGTTTAGATCTTTTTTTGCTTCACGGTTGCTTTACCGTGATGAAGGCCTTGGAGGTGTCATTTTCAAGGGTGTTACCCCCCACAGAGGGTGCTGGGAATGAAAAAAATACACTTTACACCAAGGGTTCTCAAACTCGGTCCTCGCACAGTTCACATTTGGCAGGTGCACAGGTGCACTCATTACTCACGGACCCATTTTAAAAGATCCGCAGGTGGAGTTAATAATTTCACTTGACTCTTACCTGCACATCATGCACTGTATGGGGTCCTGAGGACCGACTTTGCGAACCTGTGCTTTAGAGGTTGCTTGTGACAAACTGGCGCTCGTTAAGGAAGGCTTTGTACAGCTTCCTGTTATAGGGTGGTGTTACACAGGCACTTTGGGGTTGATTAAGGCAATTGGGGAACTATAATCTTTTCTTTTTCTGGAACTTATGTAAGAGAGGTATTTTGGTGAGTTCCAGATGGATACCACCCATCAATCCCAAAGGTGTAAATAAAGTTTGTTTTCACTGACCTATGGCAGGGGCAAATGCAGAATTTGGCAGGGGGGGGGGGGGGGGGGGTTTCCAGGGAGGGTTGGAGCGGAGCATGGGAGTTGAGACTACTGGTATATACAGTACCTGGTCCGTTTTGATTCAGACCAGCTGGGCGAATTAGCATAGAGTCGATTTTATATAGCGTGGCGAGTGCAGCGAGCCACCGAGCCCGAAGCGTGGCAAGGGGACGCGGAATACATTTTAAGTAATCCACGTCCCCTCGCGGGGCTCGCTGCGCTCGCCACGCTTCGGGCTCGGTGGCTCGCCACGCTATATACAATCCTATGGAAAATCGCGTCGATCGCATTGCATGCGATTTGGTCGCGATGCGATTTTGCCGAAAATCGCCTCGCATCGCATCTGATTGTATGCCTTAAGTTAAGGCATACAATCAAATAATCGGGCACCCAGATATTACACAAGTACCGGGGGAACACATCTATTACAGATATAGCCACACTCATCTAGCGTCCGGCACATTGCACGTGTGACATGCGTGCTGAAAGACACGCACCAACCACCACGATCGTGCATCGAAATTGCACCCCCGGCTCATTGAAAAGCATTAGCCGGTGCACAGGCAGCATCAGTGTTAAGTAGTTGGAGAGAGGAGGAGGGACAGAGCCAGGCAGAACACAGCAGCAGCAGCAGCAGCAGCAGCTGTGTAGACACAGCTATGAAACATGGATGCTGTACTTGTTTTTTCATCGCGGGTGTTTAAAAAGGGGGCAGAGCCAATTTCCAAGGGGCGGTGGTAAACGCGGGCCACGGCGGAAGTTGCCTTTTAATGAAAAAAAAAAATCTGGTGTGTCGGGGGTGGGGGTTTCTGGGTAATCAGAAACCCCCCCTGCGTGCGCCACTGTACGGGGCAAAATGTAATAGGGTGCAAATTTTGGTGCAAACGTGCAAATTTTACCGCAATTTGCATGTTATTACTTGTGTGATTTTTGAAAAACGTGTTTTGTCCCACAAAAAATCGCACATGTCTAAAAATCGCACCCTAATTCATCTCGCCCACACTATCTACATGACATCCCTTTTGCACCTACAAGAACAGTGACTGAGTGGTAGAGGTGATGACAGCGGTTGCCGCATCTTTATTACTGCGTGTATATTAATACTATATACTGTATATATCAGCCCTTTAATGTTTCCTTAGTCTTCCATGTGTCCAGCATCCCGCCATTCCATGTGAGCATCAGGAACGTGTCAGCTTTGAGCCGGTAGCGTGATTACACAGTGTCTATGAAGGAAGACGGGCGTGAACAGGTTAACGCATGCAGTTTGTTTCATATTCCAGATGAGAACCTGTGGGATTCGGCATTGGTTTTAATGACTGCAGTCGTGATAGAGCAGCCGGCGCTATTACTCAGCGTGGTGTGTAATGTGCAGATTACAGGTTAGCCAGTGACAGGATTCCTCCTCCGTCACTGCGTCTGTTCCTGTATAATAAGGGAATGCGATGCATCAGAGACCCTCACCTTGCTCTTCATTACCTGGAAGACACAATGGGAGATAGCTGTGCGTGCTGCTGGTACTGGTGCAGGGTGGCATACAGTGACTTTATGTGAGTCATAGTGGGAAGCTTCTGCAGTGCCGCATAACTGTTCAGAACACTTCCCCCGACCCTGTGGTATATTTATGCTGTCGACACAATGATGTGGACACATTCATAAATTCGGTGTTACTAGGGAAGCCAATCCCGGGGCATTTTTTCAATCCCGGGATTGGCTTCCCTAATTTGAAAAAAACGCCCCGGCCACCCTGCACATTCATAGTACTTACATTTGCGGGTGCTGGGTGGTTGGGCGAGCGTGCAGATATTGCTGGGAGCCAGGTGAGCTGCAGGTATGTCTGCTAGCCGGGTTGCTGGGAGCCGTGTATGTCCAGAGGTCGGGTAGCTGGGCAGGGGGGCGGACGGGTGGTCGGGAAGCTGGGTGGGCAGTCGGGTAGCTGGGCAGGCGGTCGGGTAGCTTGGATGGGTAGCTGGGCGGGCGGGTAGCTGGGCGGCCAGGCGGGTAGCTGGGTAGTTGGGCGGGCGTGCACTGTGCTGGACTGATAAGGTGTTTTGATCCAGGTTGCTGGGCGTGTGGGCGGCTGTGTGGCCTGCGCAGCGTGACAGCTGACCTCATCACGCTGCGCAGGCCGCACGCCGGGTATGGGAGAAGCCGGGCAGCGTCTGAGCGAGTGCTCAGACGCTGTCCGGAATTAGACTGCGCATGCGCAGTCTAATCCCGAAATCCCGGGATTGGAATCTCCAATCCCGGGATTGAAATCCCGGCATTTTGGGGGCCAAATCCCAGGATCCCGCCGATCCCGGGATTGGCCACCCTAGGTGTTACTGAAAGACGTAAATTTGTTTAGCAATGTTACCTGCCATCATCTGTATGAGATCTGTACACAGCCGTCCAGTCCAATTACATCCTGATTACAATCAATTGCACTCCCAAAACATGACTGTCTGACGATTTCATTGGAGCCGCATGGACCCTTTATGGTCCTGTTTTTCATCTGTCTGAAAACAAATACAGATGGAGCGTCCCTCTTCCTTGCAGGGGCTGGCGGTAGATTCGGCAGCCCCCGCCAGCCGCCGGAAGGGGATGTGTGCGCATGAATCACGCGTGCGTCCCCTTACTACGGATCTCCCCGCCGGTCCCCACCGCTTCGCCGCCGGTCTCTGCCGCACGATTACACCTCCCCGCTCCCCCCCCCTAATCCTGCCTGTCTCCCAGAATCGGATTCCTGTCGCACGCCACCAGGAAACTGGGACGCACGTATGTGTGGGACCCTCACGCGTCCCAGTCAGATGTAGCGCCGGTTTGCCAGTGGGGGCGATCGGGCGAGCCCCAGCACTGAATGAGCGGCGCTACATCTGTAAGTTTTAACAGTCCAACCATCCATGAACTTCCCAGGTAAATGTGCACTCGCTATTTTACTCGGCATCGTTCTGTCTTCGATCCCGTCCAATGACATCCTGATTGAACTCAGTTGGATTTTGATCATCATTTCCAAAGGGTGACTGATGATTTCATTGGAGCCGCATGAGCCATTTATGATTCTGTTTTTTCATCTCTGTCTGGAAACAAACCATTTTTGACATTCTGACCGTCCCTACTTGAAAAGCAGAAGGGACACGCTTGAAGCAAGAATCATATTGCCGCATGCTATCCCTGTCAGTCTGAACTGACTTTTATTCCATGGGTCGACACCAAAAGGTCAACATTAGGTTGGCATTGACAAAAGTCGACGTGCACTAGGCCAAGATAATTAAAGGTAAAAAAATTTGTGTTGACCATTTTCATGTAGACTTTCTGCTTGCGTCGACCTTCTGTCAGAGGTGACCCAGTGCATGTCAACATTTTGTCAATGTTGACCGACTGCGTGTCGACCTATTGGTTGTCTTCCTAGACACTGTCTGTGAGGGGGGGTGGGGCTTGCCGTCATTAAGCCCTGCCCCCATTCCTGTAAATACCATCATTTGCGGCTCTTCGGGGAGGGGGCGGTACTAATTGACGTGCTCTGCAGCATTTTAGCCCCGCCCCCTCCCCAAAGGGCAGCGAATGCCGGTATTTGACCTGCAGAGGAAGAGGGTGCAAGACCCCCCACTAAATGCAGGAGGCTTGCCCACCCTTTCGGGGGGCCAGGAGGGGGATCCAATTTTTGAGACCCTTCCGGCCATTCAGGGAGGTTAGGAAAGTATGTTATTTGTTCTGTTACATACACAGACCGGGCTCCCTCCTCTTCTGTGTATGATATAAGGCTCAGAAGAAGTGTGTGGGCTTCAACACTCTCATTATATCATTTGCTGCTACTTGGTGGCGGAACAATTTGCTCTGCATTTTATGCAATGTGTTGCGTAGACGTGTTACGTGTGGGTATAACAGGACTGCTCCCTGTCACACTAAGGGGACTATTTATTCATTTGTTAACCTGGGATTTTCCCCACTACAAATCTATTTGTCACTGATTAGCAAATACCCAGTGGAACCGAAATCCCAGGCAAGATTTTAAAATAAAATTGAAAAAAGTTATGTATTATCTGGGCGCCCGAATTTTTGATCGGGTCGGAAAAATCGGGTCGAGCGCATCGCATGCAACCAAATCTCATGCAATGCGATGTTCTTACCCCCACTATCCAAGTGGGCGTGGAGTTGATTTTATATAGTGTGGCGAGCCCCAAGCGTGGCGAGCACACGCGGAATACATGTTAAGTAATCTGCGTCCCCTCGCGGGGCTCGCTGCGCTCGCCACACTATATAAAATCAACTCCATGCCCACTGGGATAGTGGGGGTATGAACAGGGTGGGTATACAATAAAAAATGGGGTCTGGGGGACATTTAACATTGAATCCAATGTAAAAATCGCGTTGATCGCATCGCATGCGATTTGGTTGCATGCGATGCGATCGACCCGATTTTTCCGAAAAATCGGATCCATCGCATCTGATTGTATGCCTTAAGTTAAGGCATACAATCAAAAAATCGGGCGCCCAGATAATACATAAGTACCGTTACAACAAAGTAAAAATGACTTAAAATCGGATAAAAGCTGCTTTATTGAGACAACAAAGCGTTTTTTTTTTCTCCTGTGACCGCTAACACTATAAAGGCCTCATTCAGGCCTGTTAGCAAGGCTGCAATTTTTTCAGATGGACAAAACCATGCTGCACAGCAGGTGGGGCAGATGTAACAGGTGCAGGGAGAGTCACATTTGGGTGAGTTATTTTGTTTCTGTGCAGGGTAAATACCGGCTGCTTTATTCGTACACTGCAGTTTACATTTCAGTTTGAACACACCCCACCCAAATCTAACTCTCTCTATATACAGTATATACGGTATACTGTAAGACTCACCTCCGTTTTATAATGACTTCATTTCCTCCGTGAATCTGTTTTGCCGAAGCTATAAATAGCCCACAGCACAGAGATGTAAATTCACTCATCGGCGTCTCCAGTCTTCAAACACATTTCCAGCTTCTCTTCGTCCGAGGAGAAAATCTGAATTAGCATTTGTCACGGAGGGCCAGACGGCTTCCTTATTTGTGAACATCCCGTTCTCTGATTTAATTTGAAACCTTCAGACCTCTCTGAGGGTGATCTAATCAAGAGCGTCTGCCTGGAGTCTCTGCGCCAGCTCCCCGCCACAGTGGCCGGAACGTCTGCCTGGTGTCTCTGCACCAGCTCCCCGCCCCAGTGGCTGGAACGTCTGCCTGGTGTCTCTGCACCAGCTCCCCGCCTCAGTGGCCGGAACGTCTGCCTGGTGTCTCTGCACCAGCTCCCCGCCCCAGTGGCCGGAACGTCTGCCTGGTGTCTCTGCACCAGCTCCCCGCCCCAGTGGCCGGAACGTCTGCCTGGTGTCTCTGCACCAGCTCCCCGCCACAGTGGCCGGAGCGTCTGCCTGGAGTCTCTGCGCCAGCTCCCCGCCACAGTGGCCGGAATGTCTGCCTGGTGTCTCTGCGCCAGCTCTCCGCCACAGTGGCCGGAGCGTCTGCCTGGTGTCTCTGCACCAGCTCCCCGCCCCAGTGGCCGGAGCGTCTGCCTGGTATCTCTGCACCAGCTCCCCGCCACAGTGGCTGGAACGTCTGCCTGGCGTCTCTGCACCAGCTCCCCGTCCCAGTGGCCGGAGCGCATGACTGGTGTCTCTGCGCCAGCTCCCCGCCCCAGTGGCCGGAGCGTCTGCCTGGTGTCTCTGCACCAGCTCCCCGCCCCAGGGGCCGGAGCGTATGCCTGGTGTCATTGCACCAGCTCCCCGCCCCAGTGGCTGGAGCGTCTGCCTGGTGTCTCTGCACCAGCTCCCCGCCACAGTGGCCGGAGCGTCTGCCTGGAGTCTCTGCGCCAGCTCCCCGCCACAGTGGCCGGAATGTCTGCCTGGTGTCTCTGCGCCAGCTCTCCGCCACAGTGGCCGGAGCGTCTGCCTGGTGTCTCTGCACCAGCTCCCTGCCCCAGTGGCCGGAGCGTCTGCCTGGTATCTCTGCACCAGCTCCCCGCCACAGTGGCTGGAACGTCTGCCTGGTGTCTCTGCACCAGCTCCCCGCCCCAGTGGCCGGAGCGCATGACTGGTGTCTCTGCGCCAGCTCCCCGCCCCAGTGGCCGGAGCGTCTGCCTGGTGTCTCTGCACCAGCTCCCCGCCCCAGGGGCCGGAGCGTATGCCTGGTGTCATTGCACCAGCTCCCCGCCCCAGTGGCTGGAGCGTCTGCCTGGTGTCTCTGCACCAGCTCCCCGCCACAGTGGCCGGAACATCTGCCTGGTGTCTCTGCGCCAGCTCCCCGCCCCAGTGGCCGGAGCGTATGCCTGGTGTCTCTGCACCAGCTCCCCGCCCCAGTGGCCGGAGTGTATGCCTGGTGTCTCTGCACCAGCTCCCCGCCACAGTGGCCGGAGCGTCTGCCTGGTGTCTCTGCATGAGCTCCCCATCCTGGTGGCCAGAGCATCTGCCTGGGGTCTCCGCGTCAGCTCCCCGCCCTGGTGGGCCCTGAGGGTCTGCCTGGTGTCTCTGCGCCAGCTCCCCAGGTGCCAGATGAGGCTCTGACAGGGGGATCCCGACACACAGGGGCTTTTCTCACTTGTGGGGGTCCACGACCCCCATAGAGGTAGAATAAAACCTGTGGCAAGCGTAGTTCGGCAGGCGGGACATTGAATCCTGCCTGGCGATATGTGGTCAAGCTAAACGAAAATGGCGGATCGACAGTCATCACCCAGGACAACCACTTCTTCAAAAGTAATTCCGAGTTATCAACAGGGAGTTCTTGGCTTTATAGGGCACAGACATACATGATAAAGAAACTCCAGCTACAGCCCAATAAAGAGTGGAAAATCCTTTTAAGCGCTCTTATGTTGGATACTATAGCTCAAGGAGTAGGGTTTTTGACTGGAATACAACAGGTTATGAGCTTGAATCCTGACTATGGCAGTATATTGAAATATGTTATTTAATAATACTATACCAGTCTGGTGCATGACAGAATTAGGCTATTAGCGCACCAGACACACACATTCCCCCAGCACACTGCTGTGAACCAGAATAAAAAGCAGCAGTGTGCAGCCGGGGATTTTCCAGCCTGCGTCTCTCCTTCTCTCATTGCCTCACCATTTCCAGCATCTGCTGTGCCCGTAGACATTGATTAGGAAACTTCCACTTCTGCATTCTAGTGATGACAGTGCTGCAGCATGGCATCGGTAGAGACTAGCCAATCATTGGTGATTCACTGGTGGCACCCATCTTGGTATAGACATTGGTGATTCATGTTGGCAGTATGCACGGAGGGGAACTGTTACCGCGCCAGGGGGGTGGGTAAGTTCTATAAAGCCATTCTCAGAAATGGGAAGTAATATTAGACAATTGCTCTTGGGAAAGAAAAAAAAGGAACCAATCATTATAAACATGTTCTGTCTGTGAATGATTCCTCTGTGGCCATCCAGGGGATGGGGGGAACATAAGTTTCATCTTTCTTCACTGTGACACTTACCTGGCTGTGGGTAAATTCTGTGTGTGTGTCTCATTCCCTGTCCCTATGCACTTTTGGCACTCCGCTTGCAGAAAGCAGCAGATGCATTTACTAGAAAACACCAATGAGGCACAGTACTCCTTGTGCACTAAGGGCCTTGTTCTGATTGACTCGCAAGGCTGCAAAATTCGCCTTGCAAGTCCATCAGCCGCCACCCGCATGTGCAGAGAGCAGGGTTTTGTCCATTGGAGAGAGAATTTGATTTTGCAAGTGAACCAGAATCAGGCCCTTCATTCTTCCCGCCTCTGGGATCTCACTGAATACATTTACATTAGTTCAGCGGCTTCAGCCCAAAATAATGGCTCCTTTATTAGTGCCTCGTGCCTCGGGATGTCTTTCTCCTCCTGGCCTCATTCACAAACCAGCCATCTCCATTTCCTATGGATTTACCGTAGCCCATCTCACAACATTGACGGTATATTATGGAGCGTGAATTACAGGCTGCACTGGGTTCTTCGTGTTACTGTTCTGCCTTACTGTATATAATGACATCTAGCGCAGTAACTAATACCCTGCACAATAATAATTATACATATCCCATATCCATTATCGGAAATGTACCAGTAACATGGCAGCGTTGGTATCCACAAGGTCACTGAGCGTATAACAGCTACAGCGCTGAACAGGTGACCTTTACACGGGCGCCTCCATAGCATTTACACAGCGGGGAAGGCGGCCTGACCCACCGATAAATAAATTGTTGTTGAGCTCCTGCCGTCTGCAGACATTTACTCTCTGGAATCGCGGAATTTACAGCGCTTAAATCCAATAATGCCGCTCACACAAACTAATCGCACATTTCCTACTTTTATGCCGCGTGGAAACGTATATATTTAAAGACACAGGCCGGCGGTCTGCTACGTGGACCCAGGGGCAGGCGAATAGATGTCCGAGGGTAGACCCGCGATGTCGGCGCTACTGCCGGTCTAGATGTGCCTGGGGATATCTAGGCTGTAACACTTGGCTTGACTCAGTGGCGGGCGTGGCGGCGTATAGGCAGATGTTGTAAGGCCGGCGTATCACCATTCGCAAGACAGGATCTGGTTGACTCGCGACGATGCTGACGGCATATGTTGCAGTGACACGCCCGTCTTTTGGCTTTTGGCTGAAACATCCCGATACTGTACCTCCCCCAAACAGTCCCTTCCTGTCAATCACTCTGCAATAAGAATCTCAGATCGCACAGGTACCTTGGCACATGCGCCACGTGATCGCAGCACAATCTGTCGATAATCTACTGTATGCATTACACCGGAGCGTAACTTGCTATAGGATGCAGAATAAGCCCTAAAGTTACCAGGTGCCCTTTGACTGAGAGAGGCTGGAAATAATGACATTTATCTGCAGTGTGATCCGTACACAGCCTGCGCAGTGTGTGACGTGTGCCATCCGTTGACGTGACCATGCGGAGGTGTGCCGTTCTCCATTAGCACCTCCGATTACCAATTTCCTCCTCAGCAGGAGCCATGTTTGGTGTGTGAGTCCCAGCCGCACGTCCCATGTTCTGGTTTTCCGTCCTGCCATGGTTTCCCGCTCGGAGTCAGCGTATAAATGTCCCTTGTGTTCTGCAGGACATGGCTACAGGAACGGCAGGAAATTAAATGTCATATTATCCTGCCTGTCTGGCAGGAACACAGGATTATTCTTGTCGCATGCGCGGCTCCAGGCCGCCTTCCCGCAAACACTTGTGGAATAAAAACCTCATAACAGATAGCGGAGAAGCTGTGGGCTTATGTTACATCCTCATACATCCAGCCTCAATACGCCATGCAACGCAAAAGTGTAGGGCGTATGTGAGCCGCCAAGTCCTGCGCAGTTTTGCTAACGTCTGGCGCCAATTTTTTTGCAGAAAATGTGTCTTAGTCGCAACTCAACGTGACTAGGACGCACAAGGAGACTAATTAATTGATATACGGCACTTGCATGTATATATGCGTGTAACTGTATCGGAGAAAAGCGGCAGACTCTGCATCGTAGTGATTCGTGTACAGATCAGAGAATCAGTCGCACCCAGATATACAAGTGTTGTACCGGATATCACATTATGCAGAGCAGACTCCTTGTGCATTTTATTCACATTGCATTGCGACTAAGACGCATATTCGTCAAAAAGAACACCCGATGCTTGAAGATTCTCACCCGATCTGGTGCGCCGAGAGGGGCTGTTTGGCGTGACCGCAGCAGAGATGTATGGCCCAATATTTCTGTCAGTCAGTATGGGCACTTGCCGCAGCCCCTCAGCAGGTGCCGTTTCTCCTCCTGACCACCATGGCCTCCGATACTAGCGCCTGAGAAGGCAGCCGCTTGTGATGACACGCCCACTGAACGGCCATATTCCCCGCACTATTACTTTCCCACCACGCCTCTGCACCAGCGCCTACACTCTGTAACGCTAGCATCGCAGGGGCTTACAGAATTGATTGTGCAAGCGCAGTTTCAAATAATCGCTCTGTTACGTCAACAGCTGCATCGCTTGCGGCTCATTGCGTATAACGCGATGATAGTTTTGGGCCTGAATTTTACCGTCTCTCCTTTTTTCCCTTTAGATATTACTGTATACATGCAATATAAAATGGCGACATACGCGAGGAGAACGGTCTGAGGCCCTACAGCTGTTGTGAAACTACAAGTCCCATCACGCCTTGCCACAGTTTTGCTGTTAGGGAATGCTAAAACTATGGCAAGGCATGCTGGGATGCGTAGCTTCACAACAGCCGGAGGGCCACAGTTTGGACATGCCTGGTGGAAGCCATTGGGGCGATATAAAAGACGCAGCAGGGTAACCGGGAGGTGATGTACTTTATGCGCAGCCCCCAGTCAGCGTGGTGCTGTACTGTACATCGGCTGACGTTACGTATTATGCTGTTGAGTAGACGCAACATCTCCCTCCTGGTACTGCCAGCCTGTGTCACATTCTTCTGCCGAATTTGCAATTATTATTATTAAGAGGCTTTGTTATTCCGGGGGAACAGATGGCCTTTTGTTCGCTGTAATCTATTATGTGAGAAATAAGCCTTTGTGGTTTTGTTTTTCTGTTTTAAAGAAAACATTTTATTTTTATTTGTGCGGCACAGAGCAGTTTGCAGGAATTCCCCGCATGGCAGCTGTGTGTGTGCTTGCATGCAGCGCAGTTATGGCAGCGGGTAGTGGATGTGAGCGGGAGGAAGCGGTTACACACATGATCTCTCTGATTGTAGGATGACATTTGCAGGGTTATCTCTATTACACATTAGCCGGGTGATGCTGATATTATCCAGGCCTGCCTGGGCAGTGCGCGGTACAGCAGATTATGTGGATTACTGCAGATAGCGGGGACACGTGCCCTGGTTGTGCTGTGTGACTGCACCATGTGCTTGGATCATAAGGCTGGCACAGAGATAAGAGAGAACTGTCCAAGGTGCTGACTTGGAGTCATGTGTTACATGATATCTCAGCACTACATGTAAGTCACATACATACATGGGTTCGGAATCCCAGAGGTCGGGATGCTGGTGTTCACTATACCAACGCCTAAACTATCATCAGTCAACCTAATCACTGTCGACTGGCAGTGGTCGATGTACGGCATACCTCCCAACATGGCCCATTCCATAAGGGACAAGATGCTCCAGGACTTCCATGCCAGTGGCAGTTACAGGAGTGAAGCTGCAGCACAGTCCAAAATGCAGATATGGGTGCTCCACCAGCTGCCACCCCAAACTGCACAGTGCGGGACTCCCTGGTAGGCGGGGCTCCCCTGTTTGAATTTTGGACAGTGGTGCAGTCCCAACTCTGCAACTGCCACTGGTAAGGAAGTCCAGGAGCAGAGCATTGTGGCCCTCCTGGAACGGGTCATGTTGGGAGGTATGCTAGTGCCTAGACACCATATGCACCATTACCGTAACTGTCATGGGGATCCAGTTATGGGACAGATTTAACAAATTAGTTATAATTTATTAAACAACAGCACTGTAATATCAACACTTGATTTGCTCTGTCTGCGGTCAATGCTCTTGAATTCCCCCCTTATAGGTGAGGAGCAGCGTTAGGCTTTTTTTTAAGCAGGATATCATATGCCTAGAGGCAGGCGGTGATAGTGGGCATAAGACATGAGGTGACAGTTGGAGAGAGAGAGCAGTTGGTGAGTGGGAGAAGAAGCGGGGGAAAGCCAGGGAGAGCTCAGAGAGGGGGAGAGGGTCTCGTGAGCTGGGGCATCCTGCCGTAAAGCAGCCAGACTGGCGCCACGTCCTGCACACACACCATACGTCTGAAGCTATATTTCCAGGTACGTCAGTAGTTTGAACCATAAATACCCCGACATAAATAGAAAGGACGCTGGCACGCGCTATCTGGTCGGAGTGACACTGGGGACAAGAGATTGTAGCGACACTGTGTATTAATAGACTACAACACATGTTGTCTTCTAAAACAAAACCGTTTACAAATAAGGCGTTACTGCATGTCACCGGTTGTGCGATTGCAAGATATGTCGTTGTCGCAACCGACTTCCATGCAACAACGACGGCTGCACAAACATGGTGCATGCAGTGGGCGTGCTGTGTGTGCATGTCGTGGGTGTGTCACTGCATGCAGGTGTCACGTGTGTTCCTAGATGTACAGCTGCACGCATAGCAGGCCGTGGTCAGAGGGGGTGACTGATGGTTGGCGCCTAAATATGTACCAGGTGCGCAAACTCTGACAGCGGGCGGGTCAGCACTTGCACCTTTGGCAGGATGGGTGTACACCAGCAACGTGTGTGCATGGCCAGCGGCATGTAGCAGGTCAGCTGGTAATACCAGCAGATGAGCGGCTTTCAGGACGGCTTTGCATATCGCTGCACTATGCAAAGCCGTCCTCTCCTCGCTGACAGCGCCAGGCAGGGGTAAAGCCGCTCAGTGCATATGCCCTGAGCGGCTTTACCTCCAGCGATGATAGCAATCATTGCTGTCCATACACGCTGGGTATAGTCGCCCAATGTGTATGGACCTTAACTCTCTCTACACATGAAGGAGTTTGCTTTTGCAAATCAACCTGAATCACCCCCTTAGTGTAGTGCAAATATAAATATTTCCTTGTATTTTACAATCATAATGGATTGAATTTGACGTCTCAATTAACACTAATATTCCTTTTGTCCCCCCACTTGTGTAGCACCTCCAGTGTAGACCTTCAGTGCAGTCAGTGCCCCTCTACCTAGATTTCCAGCGCAGCCTCCTGATTGGATTTGCCCATGGGAAAATCAGGTACCAGCAGCACCTCCAGTTTGTATAATGCCGTCGCCTCGGCCACTAGCCCCTCTATGAGGTAAATTTACTAAGATGGAGTTTTATTTAGCACCTTCTAGAAGATAATAGACAGAGGCCCAGATGCACTAAGCTTCAAAAGTGATCAAATGGAGAGTGATAAGCAACCCACCAATCAGCTCCTGTCTGACATTTTACAAGCACAGTCTGTGACATGGCAGGTAGGAGCTGTCTATCACTCTCCATTTGATCACTTTTGAAGTTTATTGCATTTGGCCCACAGTCTCATTGGTTGCCCATAGCAACATCTCATCTTCAATAGAACTCCTTAGTAAATTGCCCTCTATGCATCTATCAGCAGCATGGCGTGCTCCGGTGGTGTTGCCAGGTTGGGCTCTGGATAAAATGTGGAAGCACCGTAACCGGGTGCTGTGTTTGCCTGGAGAAGATAACCCCTATAATATGGGATATGGTCATTGGGTCTACAGCAAGTTGGGTCGACACCGTTAGGTCGACATGGGGATAGGTCAACATGGTTCTAGATCGACATGGGTCAATGTCGACATGGGTTTAGGCCCACATGTCATTAGGTCGACACGAGCATTAGGCCAACAGTGTCTAGGTCGAAAGTCAAAAGGTTGACATGGGGTTTTTCACTGTTTTTTGAGCCGACATGTGCCGACCATCCACTAGGGCGTGGTGGGAGAATAAAATAGTGTGCCGAGCGCAGCGATGCGAGGGGATGCGGTGCACTGGAAACTGGGTCCAACTGTGTCGACATTCGGGTAAAAAAAAACAGTGAAAAACCCCATGTCGACCTTATGACTGTCGACCTAAAGCTTGTGTTGACCTAATGACCTCTCGACCTAAACCAATGTTGACCTAGACCCATGTCGACCTTGACCCATGTCAACCTAACGGTGTCGACCTAATGCTTGTTGACCAAACGATCCCAACCCTTTAATATAGAACAGCACAGTTGATGAAGTGGTTAGCATTGCTTCATAACACTGAGGCCTCCGATTTGATTTCCAAAATCTGTGTGGTGTTTGGGTGTTCTCTCTGTGGGCCTTATTCTGATCGGTGCGGCCCGATCAGAATATGCGGCCGCAACCGTGCAGGCGAATCCCCGCCTTCCATACGGATCGCCACCTGCCGTCCGTACGCGGATATGTGGCGATCCGCATGAAATTGGACGGGGATACGCCTCCTCCGTCTTGGGAGCAGCCCCTGCATTCGATGGTCGCCGACCATCAAATGCAGGGCCGCACGCTCCACCAGCTCCCGCCACCCTAGACCACACGGACACTTGTCCGTATGAAATCATGTATGGGGGCGGGCAGCTGACATCCGGCAATGTCAGATGCCCGCCCCGTACCCACGCGTCACGGCCTCATTACCATGCATACGCCCCGCGTTTGCATGGGAACGCCCATGAAACGCGGGGCGTATGCATAGGGTAATGAGGCTAAGTAGCCCCTCACGCCCCTCTACGCCCCCTGTGCGGCGTATAAAGAATCCGTGCGGCGAAATCGCCTGCACATGCGCAGAGTGACCTCTGCACATGCGCAGACGATCAACATCGGCGGTCCGTCCGCATGCGGGAATATCCGCACCGATCAGAATAAGGCCCTGTGTTATCAAGGGTTTCCTCTGGGTGTCAAAGAATCCACCCCACAAGCCACAAACCATAGTGGTTGCTTTAAATCAGGCATTCCCAAACTGTGGCCCTCCAGCTGTTGTGAAATTACACATCCCAGCATGCCTTGCCACAGTTTTAGCATTCCCTAATAGCAAAACTGTGGCAATGCATGATGGGACTTGTAGTTTCACTGGAAGGGCCATAGTTTCGACATGCCTGCGATATATAACATCAAACAAAAAGTGTCTACCTAGCGTATATGTGTGTGTGTCTGTGTGTACATGTGGTAGGGAATATAAATTGTAAACTCCACTGGGGCAGGGAATGATGCAAATGACCAAATATTTTTTGTACAGTGCTGCAGAATATGTGTGCGCTATAGAAATAACTGGTAATAATAGTCTCTGTACAGCGCTGCGGAATATGTGTGCACTATATAATAACTGGTAATAATATTCTCTGTACAGCGCTGCGGAATATGTGTGCGCTATAGAAATAACTGGTAATAATAGTCTCTGTACAGCGCTGCGGAATATGTGTGCACTATATAATAACTGGTAATAATATTCTCTGTACAGCGCTGCGGAATATGTGTGCACTATATAATAACTGGTAATAATAGTCTCTGTACAGCGCTGCGGAATATGTGTGCACTATATAATAACTGGTAATAATATTCTCTGTACAGCACTGCGGAATATGTGTTCGCTATATAATAACTGGTAATAATATTCTCTGTACAGTGCTGCGGAATATGTGTGCACTATATAATAACTGGTAATAATAGTCTCTGTACAGTGCTGTGGAATATGTGTGTGCTATATAATAACTGGTAATAATATTCTCTGTACAGCGCTGCGGAATATGTGTGCGCTATATAATAACTGGTAATAATAATCTCTGTACAGCGCTGCGGAATATGTGTGCGCTATATAATAACTGGTAATAATATTCTCTGTACAGTGCTGTGGAATATGTGTGCGCTATATTATAACTGGTAATAATATTCTCTGTACAGCCCTGCGGAATATGTGTGCACTATATAATATCTGGTAATAATAGTCTGTACAGTGCTGTGGAATATGTGTGCACTATATAATAACTGGTAATAATAGTCTTTGTACAGCGCTGAGGAATATGTGTGCGCTATATAATAACTGGTAATAATATTCTCTGTACAGCGCTGCGGAATATGTGTGCGCTATATAAATAACTGATAATAATAGTCTCTGTACAACGCTGCGGAATATGTGTGCGCTATATAAATAACTGGTAATTATATTATCTGTACAGCGCTGCGTAATATGTGTGCGCTATATAAATAACTGGTAATAATAGTCTCTGTAGAGCGCTGTAGAATATGTGTGCGCTATATAATAACTGGTGATAATAGTCTCTGTACAGCGCTGCGGAATATGTGTGCGCTATATAAATAACTGGTAATAATAGTCTCTGTACAGCGCTGTGGAATATGTGTGCGCTATATAATAACTGGTAATAATATTCTCTGTACAGCGCTGCGAAATATGTGTGCGCTATATAAATAACTGGTAATAATATTCTCTGTACAGCGCTGTGGAATATGTGTGCACTATATAAATAGCTGGTAATAATAATCTCTGTACAGCGCTGCAGAATATGTGTGCGCTATATAATAACTGGTAATAATATTCTCTGTACAGCCCTGTGGAATATGTGTGCGCTATATAATAACTGGTAATAATATTCTCTGTACAGCGCTGTGGAATATGTGTGCGCTAAATAATAACTGGTAATAATATTCTCTGTACAGCGCTGTGGAATATGTGTGCGCTATATAAATAACTGGTAATAATAATCTCTGTACAGCGCTGCGGAATATGTGTGCGCTATATAAATAACTGGTAATAATATTCTCTGTACAGCGCTGCGGAATATGTGTGCTCTATATAATAACTGGTAATAATAATCTCTGTACAGCGCTGCGGAATATGTGTGCGCTATATAAATGTCTGAATATACAGTGTCTAGGATTTGGGAGTAATGTTCCCACGTGAATATGATCAGGTTTTGGCCTACCGACTCCGAGCTATTAATCTGCTATGAATTATAGCAGTAGCGGCACTGAGAATAATGTATCATTATGAAGCGTTATCTGCGCGTTCTCCAGTGTCAGCGAGAAATACGCCGCTCTCTCTCTTACAGATTAATGGCTTTGTCCGAGCTGCCGCCATTATGGAGCCAGAGAGGGAAAACAGGACAGTGACAAACGCTCTGCAGAAAGCGCTTGCTGCCATTTATAGCTGTGTACAATACCATACACACCCCACCCACCCGTTAGCTGGGAGGGGGTGGGGGGCTGGGCTGCGTGATTTGACCGCTCTCATACCACCCTATGGGCCTCATTCACAGGTGGGCATGTTGCCCGTCGCTGCTGTGTTTTTGTTCGCAGTGGATTTGGGGAGATATAAAACGCAGCAGCCGCGGCAACTGTCCTGAAACGCGTCTCAGATCAGCCGCATGGTACAAGGATTACCATTGGACACACATCGGCCCGCTGAGCAATTCTAGGGCTGATCAAAATGTACATCTGCTGGGGAGTGGTCACTGTCTGTCAATCACTCTGCATCCTAATGCACTCTATGACCATGATCCCATGACCATTGTTGTACAGTGTACACACGCACTACTCCCACCTATACTACTCACAGGGCCTTATTCTAGTTCACTCTTTCTGACAAAATCCTTCTTAGATGGACAAAACCATGTGCACTGCAGGTGGGGCAGATGTTACTTGTGCAGATATAATTAGATTTAGGTGGGGTTTTACTTCAAAGTGAGATCTATATTGCAGTGTAAAAATAAAGCAGCCAGTATTTACCCTGCACAGAAACAAAATAACTCACCCAAATCTAATTCTCTCTGCACATTTTACATCTGCCCCCCTGCAGTGCACATGGTTTTGTCCATCTAAGAAGGATTTTGACAGAAAGAGTGAACTAGAATAAGGCCCACACTGTCTGGCGGCTTCGGATTGGCTGTTTGTGCACTGACCCATCCAGCTGAGGATGCCAGATGCATTAGCTTTGCAGCTACAATACACAGTAAGGCCTGATTCTGGTTCACTCGCAAAAGCAAATTTTCTCTCTAATGGACAAAACCATGTGCACTGCAGGTGGGGCAGATGTAACATGTGCAGAGACAGTTAGATTTTGGTGGAGTTTGTACTTCAAGCTGAAATCTATATTGCAGTTTAACAATAAAGCAAACTATTTACCCTGCACAGAAACAAAATAACACCCTAATCTAACTCTCTCTGCATGTGTTACATCTGCCCCACCTGCAGCACAGCATGGTCTTGCCAAGGTTGCAAAATTGCTTGTTTTTTTTCTTTGCTCACAACTCACTTGGCTGGATTGTTATTTTACCCAATTAGTGACAGATCGCTGACAGTCCGGCTTTGTCTTATTTTTGGTTTTATTGCATTAAGTATTTTTTTATCTGCACTGAACGAAGTAATGAGGTAATTTTAGCTGTTTTATGCTCCTGCAGCCCAGCCACAAATAATGAGTGTCATTAACGGTCTATTGCTCCCTCTCCGCCCGTCCCACGTTCCTCTGTTCGGTGGTAGTAATGCAGGCGGAGTACACGGAACTCTGATGGCTATATTACAGTATGGCTACACGGGGGCATCAATGCTTGGAGAGAGATAAAGTGAAGTTATGTAACGCTACTTTACATCTCTGTTTATAATACACAGGTCTTTATATGGGATGCAGTTAAAATCCCAGCGGTCGGGATCCCGACACTTTCTCCCCCCGTCGGTGTCCACGACACCCCTGGAGGGAGAATAAATTAGTGTGCGAGCGCAGCGAGCCCGCAAGGGGGGGCGATCCACGTCCCCCCCTTGTCGGCATTTCGGCTGTCGGGATTCTGAACGCCGGGATCCCGACCGCCGGGATTCAGTACTGAATCCCTTTATATGATACAGATGAAGGTATTTGGGTTCTGTGATCCCCATTTCTTGATGTGTTTCACTCTTCCCCATATTACAGCAGCGGCAGTGATATTGCTGCTCTCCAAATATAGGAATAGCTGTTATTTGTCTGGTTCTATTTTGCTTGGAAAATGTATCATTGAGGGATGTGATGATGCAAATGGTACCATGGCGCCATGCCCAACCCAAGGGAATGCAAAATGGTCAAGGGCATGGTGAGGATCAGGGACGAATTGCCCAGATATTCCGTTCACACCTGCCCTCCTGTTCTACACCACTACTGCCCTCCACCTCCTCTACTGTCCTCCACCTCTACTGCCCTCCACCTCCTCTTCTGTCCTCCACCTCTACTGCCCTCCACCTCCTCTACTGTCCTCCACCTCTACTGCCCTCCACCTCCTCTACTGCCCTCCACCTCCTCTACTGACCTCCACCTCTACTGCCCTCCACCTCTACTGCCCTCCACCTCCTCTACTGTCCTCCACCTCTACTGCCCTCCACCTCCTCTTCTGTCCTCCACCTCTACTGCCCTCCACCTCCTCTACTGTCCTCCACCTCTACTGCCCTCCACCTCCTCTACTGCCCTCCACCTCTACTGCCCTCCACCTCCTCTACTGACCTCCACCTCTACTGCCCTCTGCCTCCTCTACTGCCCTCCATTTCTACTACCCTCCACCTTCTCTACCTCTACTGTCCTCCATCTCTACTGCCCTCCACCTCTTCTACTGCCCTCCACATTTCCTGTTCTTCACCTCTACCTCTTATCCAGCCCTTCACTTTTCTTGTCCTCCACACATTTAGTCCTCCATCTCTCCTACACTCAATAAAGCCAACCATCTACTTCTCTTACTGTTCACATATCGAGCCCTCCACCAGTCCTGCTACATGCAATCTACAGCCCTCCACATATCCTGCACCCACATCTTCACCACATCTTCAGCCCTCCACATCTCCTGCTCCCCACGTCTCCTGCCATCCTGTCCCCATATCTCCTCCCACCCTGCCCCACATCTGCTGCCCCCACATGTCCTGCTCCCCACGTCTCCTGCCATCCTGTCCCCATATCTCCTCCCACCCTGCCCCACATCTGCTGCCCCCACATGTCCTGCTCCCCACGTCTCCTGCCATCCTGCCCCCATATCTCCTCCCATCCTGCCCCACATCTTCCCCCACATGTCCTGCTCCCCACATCTCCTGCCCCCTACATCTCCTATTGGACAGGCATGAATAGTAGGCAGCTGTGTATTGCATGCTGGTATAAGTAACCCTACCTATGTCCTTCTCCCAGGTATCTGTTGTTGCTGTGGTGCGCTACGTCCTCGCTACAAGAGACTGGTGGATAATATCTTTCCAGAGGATTCAGAGGTGAGGAATCTATGGGGGAAATGTACTAAGATGGGTGTTCTATATGAGATACTACCTATTCTCTTCTAGAAGGTGCAGAATATATATTTTCAGTAGATTCTGACTCTCTGGAGGAAATGTATAATTATGGTAAATGTACATGACAGGCGGGTATTTGTCTGACGCAGGATTACTGATCTGGAACACGGAACAGTGTGAATGAATGAATGATCACATAGGTGTGAGGTCACCAAAGGATGAATAAGGAACAGAGTAGATGGGCCAAGTGGGTCTTCTCTGCCGTCACATTCATGTTTCTTACGGTCTTGTGGCTTAATAAAATACTAATGATGGCAGAGACTATTTCAATGTCCCTATCCGGCCTGATTCAGCTTCGTTAGCAAAGCTAAAAAGCACACCAGTGGACAAAACCAGGCTGCGCTGCAGTTGGGGCAGATGTAACATGTGCAGAGAGAGTTAGATTCAGGTGGGGTCATTTCAAACTGAGATCTAAAGTGTAGCGTAAAAATAAATCTTCCTACGAATGGAGTTGCGGTTATTATAGCGGCTCCTGGTGATTCTATCGGCATGCGCCATCCCCCGCCCGTGTGCCAGAGTCCGCCAGAATGGGGCGCGCGCACACAAGACGCTCGCTCGCCCCATTCTGTGAGAAGCCTTGCAGCTGTCTCCCGCTCGCTGCCCGTCTGCCCCCGCTCGCTGCCCACTCCCTAAAGTGGAGAGGCCTCGCTGAGTGGGACGAGCGAGTGAGCTGCTCGTGCATCTCTGTCCTCTTGCCATGCCCCCCCCCACCCACCAGCGTTATGGATATGTTACGCTAGCAGGCTGGCTGAGGCTGGCTCTATCTGTACATGCAAAAGCAGCCAGTATTTACCCTGCACAGAAAAAATATAACTGTCACAAATCTATAAATCTCTGCACACATTACATCAGCCCCACCTGCAGTGCAGCATGGGTTTGCCCAGTTGTATGCTTTGATACTTTGCTAACCAAGGCCCTAGCAATCAGTTTCTAGGAATCCTTATGTCTGTGACGGGCCTTTGACCAATGCCCCTTTTGCTAACTTGGCATTAAGGGTCAGTCGTGTAGCTTTCTGCTCTGCTGCCCCTCTGCCCCACTGAATTCCACCCACTGCCGTTTGTGGATTACATAAAAAATGAAAGTAACATAAATATCCCTGAAATTCTGATAGGTCGGTGCTGTGAGCTGCTGGCACAGAGACAGAGGCTCGGAGATTTGTTATCACAGGTTCTGCTAACCGGTGACATTGCGGAGATGAGACACAGCCGCAGTAACGCACAAAGGTGCTGAGCACACACAACAGACAGATTTCCTGTGGACACAGGGGAATGCATTACTCCGAAGGGGGGGGAAATGTGATATAATGCAGGAGAACGAGACCGGAACAGTATAGAAATCGCAACGTCTTCCCCCAGTGTCTCCTTACACCTCGCTTAGCTCTTAGGCAGCTAGGATAGTAGACCTGAAGTACCGACCCCCAACCGGTCATGTTTTCTGGATTTCTGTCTATGCAAGCTGGTGGGATATTTACTGACGCAGTATATAAATCAAGATTTCTGTGCATGATTTTTAAAATATCCAGAAAACATGAACTGTAGGGTGTACTTGACAACCTCTGATCGACGACAATGCTAAGTGGCTGTAATATCAGTACATCAACTCTTCCCAAACGCAGGATGAGGGGAGTACACAGGAAAATTGACTTTAAAAATATCAAAACTATGTTTTCCCAATTGCTCCTGTACTATAAACGCGAAGATGCCGCTTAGTGAACATTGTAATGTTGTATCATATCTGTGTCTATTTGCTGGACATCTAAATTTTTGAGTACAAATTAATACAGACTTCATTTACTTGCAATTTGCAAAACACAACCTCATTCTGGTCTAATGCTGCGTAGCTTGTTATACAGCAGGAAAAAGCTAATTTGCCAGCCCCCCCCCCCCCCCCCCCCCCCCCCCCTCATGAGGCATGAGAGACACCGGGGGGGTGATAGGCTGGATAGGCAGGCGACAGACTAGAGAGACACATGGGATTGGGGGGGGGGTTGAGAGAAGCAAAGGTGGGCACGAGCCTAGAGACACCGGGGGCTGGGGAAACACAGGAGGGGCATGAGGCTGGAGACACACAGGGCATGTGAGGCTGGAAAGAACATTGAGGGAGACTCTGGTGAGACACAGTGGAAGTATAAGGCTGGAGAAACACAGGTGGGGCTGCTGGAGAAATAAAGGAGGGCATGAGGCTGGAGACACAGGGGAGCATGAGGCTGGAGACATGGGGGGGATCTTGGTGAAGCACACGAGGGTATTGTTGCTGGACATACAGGGGAGCATTAGGCTGAAGAAGGCTGGTGAGACACATTGGGCCTTATTTTGGTTCACTCGCAGATGCAAATTCCTTCTGAAATGGACAAAACCATGTGCACTACAGGTGGGGCAGATGTAACTTGTGCAGAGAGAATTAGATTTGGTTGGGGGATATATTGCATTGTAGAAATAAAGCAGCCAGTATTTACCCTGCACAGAAACAAAATAAGTCTCCCAAATCTAACGCCCTCTGCACATGTTACATCTGCCCCCCCCCCCCCTGCAGTGCACATGGTTCTGCCCATTTGAGAAGGAATTTGCCTCTGCGAGTGAACCAGAATAAGGGCCTTAGGAGGAGGTTATATCCGAGCCAGTGAATGACGGCTCAAACGTTCTGCTGCTATGTATTATTTGTTACTGTGCAATGTTTATATGTTATTATTATATTACTACGTCTTCTGCCCCCGTGCATTTTGCAGGATGGCCTCGTCAAGGCAAACATGGAGAAGCTGACCTTCTATGCCCTTTCTGCCCCGGAGAAGCTGGACCGCATCGGATCCTACCTCTCGGAGCGCCTCAGCAGGGATGTGGCCAGACACCGCTACGGGTAAGGACAGGAGAGAGCATCACCTGTCATCGCTGGGGTACTGCGTGACACGCCTCCTCTGATGCAGGGGGTGTGGTCGGGGGGGATATGTAAATGCAGCCTGTAATATCAGATCCTTCCACAGAACATCAGCGCAGGAGGAATGTTACCCTGGTAAGCAGCGTGAGTAATGATGTATAATTACTGGTAAAAGCTTTCAGCTCCCACCATCAATTATACGATGAGCTGCAGCGAGCGCTGCTATCGGTACGTCTGCCGCACAGCAGTTTTTAGCTCTGCAGCCTAGCAAGCAGGATATTGGCACGCAAATACCGTGCTGTGTATATAGGGGCTGATTCAGCCCTGTCCCTGATGGTGGGGTTATGCGCACGCGCATTATGTGCACACCCCCAGAGCAAAGGCCTTCAGCGAGTTATACACTGGATGGGGCGTTCATATAATGATGGACAGGCAAGGGGGGCGGTCGCAGGGGTCCATTCAGAGTTTTATGGGCGTTCAGACAAAAACGTAGAAATGCTGGACATACCCCTGCGAACACAGGTGTGCCCATGCCTGCTCCCCCCCCTTTCCCAATTCAGGCCTGAATGACCCCAATAGTACTTATCGTGTCCCCTCCGGAGTTATCGCAAACACTGCGTGTTTCACAGGGGGTGACCCTCCTACAGAAAATACTGGTCTTCAGATTCTTCTATAATAGAACCATTGCTTCTATGACATCACAGAGGTTTAGCTGATCACATGTCTAATGCACCCAATCATCTATTTGCTGAACGAGACACTAAATGCAGGAGAGGTAATGGGCTATAGAATTATAACTTCTGCAGCAATTCAGTATAGATCCCAAGCCTCGCTCCTCGCTAGCCCCATCGCTGACACCTCTGCCTGCTAAGTACTAGCAGTCCAAGTTTACGCTGCCAGGCTTGACCGAGCAATAACTGAATTCACAGCCAAAGGGGTCGCAGGGCCAGAGGGGGCAGATGCACCCAGATACCTCCAGCTCATAGGAAAGAACTGGGCAAAGGGTTCAAACGGAACCACACAGGGAGAGTGGTGAGGAAGGGGCGTCTGTGTCTGTCAGATTTCTGCCACCTAGCATGGGGCTGTTGCATGTGCAGATACGAATTCTGGTATGTATGTGGTGTCCACGGGCATCACAGGTTCCCGCACCCACATGCACAAACCCCCGTATCAGGTAAATGGGCACAGGCAGTAGTAAATCAGGAATCAGCCACTTCAGAGACCGCTCTCAGAGGTCACACGCAGCTGGGCACTTACATTAACAATATAGTGTTAGCAAAGCCAAAAAAAGGCACACATCTGGCCCAAATCATGCTGCCCAGCAGATGGGGCAGATGTAAAGTGTGCAAAGAGTGTTAGATTTGGGTGGGTTGTGTTCAAACGGACATCTTTATTGCAGAGTTAAAAATAAATGTACCCTGCACAGAAACAAAATTGCTCAATCAAATCTAACTCTCTCTGCACATGTTACATCTGCCCCACCTGCAGTGCAGCATGATTGTGCTCAGTTCTGTGTTTTTTTGTTTTTTTTGCTTTGATAATGAACCTGAATTAAGCCCCTAATCCAGTTGTCTGAGTTTTTCTGTTTTTAATTACTTTTTTTTGCAGGATTTTCGGCGCGTGGAAAAAAGTAATCAAAAATGTCAAATGGATTTGAAAGGTTTTGTCAGTTCATAGATGCTGAGCAATATGAGATCTCGTTTTATTACACCGCCTCCCCGCTGGAACATACCAGTTCTCTGGCACCGACTGACTATGGCTGAGAGACCCAGCTTCTCTCGTAGCCTGTGCAGGTTCCTGGCTGCTGGCGAGACAGATAATAGCAAAAAAGAAAAAAGAGAAAAGATTGTCTTCTTTTTTTGGCGCACAGAAGAAAAAGATAGAGTATTTTAATTGTTTGTTATAATGTTATTAAAATTTAACTTTTAATTTTTCTGTTTTAAAACTGCTTTTTCTGTGAAATATTAATGCAGTAAACAAAATTAATAAAATCGGTGTCATTCAGAGACGTGTGTTGAGATTATTTCTAGATATCCAAATAAAAAATATAAATTAAATAATCTCAACACACGTCTCTGAATAAGAATTAAATTAAAAAAGAAAGACACACTGACACCGATTTTATTAATTTTGTTTACTGCATTAATATTTCACAGAAAAAGCAGTTTTAAAACAGAAAAATTAAAAGTTAAATTTTAATAACATTATAACAAACAATTAAAATACTCTATCTTTTTCTTCTGTGCGCCAAAAAAAGAAGACAATATTTTCTCTTTTTTCTTTTTTGCTCATAATCTTATTGTCTTTGGCTGCACCCCCACAGAGATCAAACATAAATTGTATAACATTGTCTCGTTTGGGGCCCCATTGGGTGCTATAGCACCAACCAGTGCAGACTTCCCAATTCCCCTTTTCCCTTTTTTACTGAGACAGATAATAGGTAGCGTATATAGTGTCTGCGTTCATTATAACGCCATGCCTCATGGCCCAGGATTGGGAGAGAGGAGACCGAGCAAGAAGCGGCAGCACTAGTTACTTTGTCCGCACCGGTTACTCAGCCCATCCATATAAATAATACTGGAAATGGCCACAAATCAGCTACAAACATAAATGCAATCTGCCGCGTGTTCCCAGGTGCCCAGGAGAGACTGTAGCGCTTATTATCACTGCGCTGGATCCTGGAACGCTGTCACTAGGTCACATGGGATGCGCGCACTTTGCATCTAGTAGGCAATGGATTGTAAGTGATCACTCTTACAAAGGGGGAGAGTTATCAAATCTCGGAGAGAGATAAAGAGGAGAATATGCCCACACCCACCGGTTATACTGTAACTGTCAAACAAAGCTGATTGGTTATGACAAGCAACATCTCTACTTTATCTCTGCAAGATTTGATAATCTCCCACTAAATAATATTACACACAGGGAAATATTGTTTCCCCTGTGTGTTGAGTATAACTGGTAGTAGAGATGACATCACCGTCGAATCACACACTAACCTGCTACATAGGCTGTGTGACTGCGCTGCCCTCACTTTGTGAATTCGCTGCACTCACTGTGACATCACCATGCAATCACACACTAACCTGCTACATAGCCTGTGTGACTGCGCTCACTCTGTGACATCACCACACAATCACACACTAACCTGCTACATAGCCTGTGTGACTGCGCTCACTCTGTGACATCACCACACAATCACACACTAACCTGCTACATAGACTGTGTGACTGCGCTCACTCTGTGACATCATCATCCAATCACACACTAACCTGCTACATAGACTGTGTGACTGCGCTCACTCTGTGACATCACCACCCAATCACACACTAACCTGCTACATAGACTGTGTGACTGCGCTCACTCTGTGACATCACCACCCAATCACACACTAACCTGCTACATAGACTGTGTGACTGCACTCACTCTGTGACATCACTACACAATCACACACTAACCTGCTACATAGACTGTGTGACTGCACTCACTCTGTGACATCATCATACAATCACACACTAACCTTCTACATAGACTATGTGGCTGCGCTCACTCTGTGACATCACTGTGCAATCACACACTAACCTGCTACAAAGACTGTGTGACTACACTGACTCTGTGACATCATCATCCAATCACACACTAACCTGCTACATAGACTGTGTGACTGCACTCACTCTGTGACATCATCATCCAATCACACACTAACCTGCTACATAGACTGTGTGACAGTGGTCACTCTGTGACATCACTACACAATCACACACTAACCTGCTACATAGACTGTGTGACTGCACTCACTCTGTGACATCACTACACAATCACAAACTAACCTGCTACATAGACTGTGTGACTGCACTCACTGTGACATCACTACACAATCATACACTAACCTGCTACATAGACTGTGTGACTGCGCTGCACTCAGTGACATCACTGTGCAATCACACACTAACCTGCTACATAGACTGTATGACTGTGCTCACTCTGTGACATCACCATCCAATCACACACTAACCTGCTACATAGACTGTGTGACTGCACTCACTCTGTGACATCATCATCCAATCACACACTAACCTGCTACATAGACTGTGTGACAGTGGTCACTCTGTGACATCACTACACAATCACACACTAACCTGCTACATAGACTGTGTGACTGCACTCACTCTGTGACATCACTACACAATCACAAACTAACCTGCTACATAGACTGTGTGACTGCACTCACTGTGACATCACTACACAATCACACACTAACCTGCTACATAGACTGTGTGACTGCGCTCACTCTGTGACATCACATCCAATCACACACTAACCTGCTACATAGACTGTGTGACTGCGCTCACTCTGTGACATCACTGTCCAATCACACACTAACCTGCTACATAGACTGTGTGACTGCGCTCACTCTGTGACATCACCATCCAATCACACACTAACCTGCTACATAGACTATGTGACTGCACTCACTCTGTGACATCACCAATCACACACTAACCTGCTACATAGACTGTGTGACTGCGCTCACTCTGTGACATCACCATCTAATCACACACTAACCTGCTACATAGACTGTGTGACTGCGATCACTCTGTGACATCACCAATCACACACTAACCTGCTACATAGACTGTGTGTCTGCACTCACTCTGTGACATCACCATCTAATCACACACTAACCTGCTACATAGACTGTGTGACTGCGCTCACTCTGTGACATCACCATCCAGTCACACACTCACCTGCTACATAGACTGTGTGACTGCGCTCACCCTGTGACATCACCAGTCACACACTAACCTGCTACATAGACTGTGTGGCTGCGCTCACTCTGTGACATCACCATCTAATCACACACTAACCTGCTACATAGACTGTGTGACTGCGCTCACCCTGTGACATCACCAATCACACACTAACCTGCTACATAGACTGTGTGACTGCGCTCACCCTGTGACATCACCATCTAATCACACACTAACCTTCTACATAGACTGTGTGACTGCGCTCACTCTGTGACATCACCATCCAATCACACACTAACCTGCTACATAGACTGTGTGACAGTGGTCACTCTGTGACATCACCATCTAATCACACACTAACCTTCTACATAGACCGTGTGACTGCCCTCACTCTGTGACATCACCATCCAATCACACACTAACCTGCTACATAGACTGTGTGACTGCGCTGCACTCAGTGACATCACTGTGCAATCACACGCTAACCTGCTACATAGACTGTGTGACTGCGCTCACTCTGACATCACCATCCAATCACACTCTAACCTGCTACTTAGACTGTGTGACTGCGCTGCACTCAGTGACATCACTGTGCAATTACACGCTAACCTGCTACTTAGACTGTGTGACTGCGCTGCACTCAGTGACATCACTGTGCAATTACACGCTAAGCTAACCTGCTACATAGACTGTGTGACTGCGCTCACTCTGTGACATCACCACACAATCACACACTAACCTGCTACATAGACTGTGTGACTGCGCTCACCCTGTGACATCACCAGTCACACACTAACCTGCTACATAGACTGTGTGACTGCGCTCACTCTGTGACATCACATCCAATCACACACTAACCTGCTACATAGGTGACTGTACTCACCCTGTGACATCATCATCCAATCACACCGCGCTGCTACTCTCTGTATATTCCCAGCACAGAGTGCCGCTCACATAATGCAGGAGTCAGACGCACGTGTACAGAAATCACTGCTAACCTCTCCGCCTGTGGGAGTAATGTGTAAGAGGTATTAATAAAGGAGACAATTGAGGAACACAATGGCGATATACAATAAGAAAATCATTTGTATTGCTCTGACTGTGCTATTTAGTTGAGTGAAAAGAGGCTTTAATGAAACAACTTTAAAGTCAGCGGTCGCGGCAGCACAAATATCGGGGGTGTTGAAGCACCCACTTAATGACCTCTGTGATACACGTGATACGAGGGGGCAGATGAGGCCGTAGTGCTGCTGTGACATTGGGCAGGATGGTGTGTGTGTCCCATTGCTGAGAGTATCAGAGTACTTACTGAGAGTATTAGTGAGAGAAGTCTGGAGAGTATTTAGGGACGTGATTATTGCACCCCAACTTGTAGTGTGGTAATGTGTATGATCAATGTTGGGGCGCAGGACCGGGCTTCCGAATATATGCTGGCTAGAAGCCGGTCTCCGACACAGCACGTACTTGTATATTAGTAGAGGCCGGGAGGGATCAGGAAGATCCCTCTCAGATTTTTTTTTTTTAAAAGACAGTTTGTATGCTAGGGCTTGGTAAATCGCACCCAATTAGCAGCTCCCAATAGAAACGTATGGAAGAGAATTAGTGAAAGTATTTAGTGAGAGCATTTAGAGTATTAGTGAGAGTAATAAGTGAGTCAGTGAGAGTCCTATGTGATTCCACAGCAGCTGTAGCGCTGGCTCCCAGCCTATCCCCGGCCTGGATGATGTACAGACTTTGGGGAAGGGCACAGATGGGAGCATCGTAAAGACAGCTGTGAGGATAATGATTGGGATTCTACAACAATTCAATATCTATAACTGTTAAACCCGCTTGAAGCAAATGCTTCGAAAGGTAGTCTGCTACCATGTGATCAGACACTGGACATGTATATAGATGATGTCCAAGAGCGCATTAACATCTATTAATTGGCGTATTTTCCGCAGCGTTCATATAGTCCCATTTTTGTTTAACTCCTGTTTAGGCAAAGCAAGACAATCCCCCCCAGTAATCCCCCTGCAGCCGCCATACAGCCGCCATTTCCCGCCTGGTCCTGATGGCAGCGCAGATTGTGGTTATCTTTCGGTTTCCCGAGCCCCCTGCGCACGCCATATAGCCAGCATTATCCTATGCAGGGCTAATCCTGCGTCCACAGCTTTAGTGCTCTCTGCAAACATTTCCCCCAGAACACCGCTGCTGCCAGCTGCGTCCTCTATTTGTACCAATAATGCCCTGAGATTCGGGATTAGTGCTAGAGTCATTGGTCCCGGGCAGACATCTGTTCACAGTGAGAGCGCACAGCAGCAGGCGCTGACCTTCTCTCTGGCTCTCCCATCGCCCTCCTGCCTGGTGCACCGTACAGATGCTCTGCGGGTACTCGGTGACGGTACAGCGGGTCATTGGAAGCACCCTCTCCTGCCTGTGTGAAGACTCCGCGCAGAGCCAAAAGATGACTTGCTGGTGCAGGTACCCTCGTGGTTGGCTGTTACGTGGCTTTATATAACTCCCTAGCATCCGTGGCTCCTGGGGAAGAGGGGGGTGATTTATATTATGTGCACTTGGCAGAATTCCTGCCCTCTCGCTTTATATTCCTGCCGAGAGACGGGTTTTTCTGGCTGATAATTGCTAGACATTTGCTGGCAGGTAACCACCAAGTACAGGCGCTCGGAGTTAGAGAGGTGGGGTGGGCAGGGGGATAGAGTGTTGTAGTTGCCGCTAGCATCAGTTCCAAACTGTCATTTTATAGTCTGTCTCTTTCTCCACGATTTGATGCATCTCCCCCAGGGTGTTCAACTTTCTTTTCCTCCTGATTCGGGCTGGGTAATTGTCTGTATAGATACGTGTACGGTTGTTGCGTCGGCACTATTAATGTCGACATGCATTCGGTTGACCAAAATGTCTACACGAGTTTTTCACTTTTTTTCCGAGCCGACATGTGCCGACAGGCGGTATTTCACGCCCTACCATCCACTAGGGCGTGGAGGGAGAATAGAACAGTGTGCCGAGCACAGCGAGCTGTGCACCGATATGGTGTTCGTGTCGACCATGTTGACATTAGAGTAAAAAAAGTGAAAAAACTATGTCGACCTTTTGACTGTTGACATAATACTTGTGTCAAACTTTTGACACAAATGCATGTCGACCTTAATTTGGTTGACCCAATGATCCATACCCATAGAAGGTGGTGTTGCCCATAGCAACCAATTACATTATGTGGGGTTTATTTACTAAGGTGGGAGTTCTATTAAAAATGGGATGTTGCTACGGGCAACCAATCAGATTCTATCTATTATCTCCTAGAAGGTGCTAAATAATAAAAAGTAGATTCTGATTGGTTGCCCAGAGCAACATCCCAGCTTAGTAAAGAAACCTCTATCTATCATTTTCTAGGGTGCATTAGAGAAATTATAGATATCGTCTGATTGGTTGCCACGGGCAACATCACTTCTTTCATTTCTCACAAAGTGTAGAGAGATACAGTACCCACCAATCTGCTCCTGTAATTTTTGAAACATGGCCTGTAACGAGGCAGTTAGGAGCTGATTGGCGGGTACTTTATCTCTTGTTGCTTGTTATGTCGCGATATCTGTTCTGGTGTCACCATCTTATCACGATAATAACAGTTGGAAAACATTTTCAAATAGCTACGGGCGCTAAGTGAACCGTTAATGTTCCTGGCCGGTAGCGCTCGGTTGCCGCGGCAATAACTTTTTCGTAAACTCCGATTTTTTTTATACACAGTTCAGCTTTTGTTATTGAGCTGAAAAAGACCTCCAGCAGAGAAGGGGGGGGGGGGGTCTGCGTTCTCTCCCAAAACTATGTGGAAAAAGCTTGCTTTAAGCGTATTTTAGTAACAGGGCTATTTATAAGAAGCAGGCAACAGAGATGTCTCCGAGTCCGTTTTTCCTAAAACTGAACCCTAGGGAGTTATGTCCCCTCACAACAGCCTAATTGGGTAAAATATTCATGGGAATCTGTTCTAAATTGGGGTGGGGGTGGACTAAGCCTTGGAGAGAGCTCCTAACTGCCATGTTACATGGTACTGTGCATCATCGCTTGGAGAGTGATGCAATGGAGAGAGATAAAGTATCCGCCAGTCAGCTCTAACTGTCATATTTTTTAAACCCAGTCTGGAACATGGCAGTTAGGAACTGGGTGGTTGGTAGTTTATCTCTCTCCTCTTTAATTCTCTACAAGGCTTAGTAGCATCATGATAATCCAGTCCTGATTTTGATGGACGGTCACTGACCCGCTTTCTCCGTAATCCTGATATGAAGGCGGTATATAGTTATTCCGTTGCTGCCCACAACAGAGGAAGGCATCTTCCTTGTGGTGTTTCACCTTCAAAAAGGTTCCTCGGGGGTGTGGCCATGCCCAACAGGCGTGGTTTCACACCCTCACTGAGCTGGCCACTCCCCCAAGGTGCTGCAGTTTCCCAATCCTGATTTGAGTGGTATACCATTATCAGGTATAATAAAATGGTAAATATATGGTGTAGGAGTTCCACCTCTGTGTAGGTGAGGGTGGGGGTTGCTCTTTGTACACATACATATGTATAGGGACAGCATAGATCTTTTACCCTACAGACAGAAGCAGATAGAGTGCTGTGAGTGTGATTGGCTATATAATGATGTCAGTCCGAGACTGCAGAGGTAGCAGTCATTCCTGTGTAAACACAGGGACAGCTTGTCACCAGCCAGGGAAGGGTCTCACTGTGGGATCTGTCCTCCTACGTCACACGTTACATCTCACCCTTGCCGGCTCTGACTCCGGCAGTAATGTATTGCTGACCCATTTACTGCCTCTTCCAGCCCCTCACTGTAACTGGCAGCATCTCTGCAGCTGGAGATGCTCTGCTCCGCTGCACACGGGATGTGCGTCCTGTTACCTGGCTGTGTTCTGTAACAGCGCATATACGGGGGGGGGGGGGGGGGGGGGGGGGGGGGGGGGGAATCTGTCACTTACCCTTCCCAGCCACTGTCACCTTTCCTCACTGTGACTCATCTGTAATGTGTCCTTCCCAATACCTCTGTATTATTTGATATATCTGTCATACCCAGGCTCATCCCTATGTAATATACCTGTCACGCCCGGCCTCCGTTCCTATGTAATATATCTGTCACACCCGTCCTCAGTCCCTATGTAATATATCTGTCACACCCGGCCTCCGTCCCTATGTGATATGTCTGTCACACCCGGCCTCCGTCCCTATGTGATATATCTGTCACACCCGGCCTCCGTCCCTATGTGATATATCTGTCACACCCGGCCTCCGTCCCTATGTGATATATCTGTCACACCCGGTCGCCGTCCCTATGTAATATATCTGTCACACCCGTCCTCCGTCCCTATGTAATATATCTGTCACACCCGGCCTCCGTCCCTATGTAATATACCTGTCACACCCGGCCTCATCCCTATGTGATATATCCATCACACCCGGCCTCCGTCCCTATGTGGTATATCAGTCACACCCGGCCTCCGTCCCTGTGTAATATATCTGTCACACCCGGCCTCCGTCCCTATGTGATATACCTGTCACACCCGGCCTCCGTCCCTATGTGATATATCTGTCACACCCGGCCTCCGTCCCTATGTGATATACCTGTCACACCCGGCCTCCGTCCCTATGTGATATATCTGTCACACCCGGCCTCCGTCCCTATGTGATATATCTGTCACACCCGGCCTCCGTCCCTATGTGATATATCTGTCACACCCGGCCTCCGTCCCTATGTGATATACCTGTCACACCCGGCCTCCGTCCCTATGTGATATATCTGTCACACCCGGCCTCTGTCCCTGTGTGATATATCCGTCACACCCGGCCTCCGTCCCTATGTGATATATCCGTCACACCCGGCCTCCGTCCCTATGTGATATATCCGTCACACCCGGCCTCCGTCCCTATGTGATATATCTGTCACACCCGGCCTCCGTCCCTATGTGATATATCCGTCACACCCGGCCTCCGTCCCTATGTGATATACCTGTCACACCCGGCCTCCGTCCCTATGTGATATATCCGTCACACCCGGCCTCCGTCCCTATGTGATATACCTGTCACACCCGGCCTCCGTCCTTATGTGATATACCTGTCACACCCGGCCTCCGTTCCTATGTAATATACCTGTCACACCCGGCCTCATCCCTATGTAATATATCTGTCACACCCGGCCTCCGTCCCTGTGTAATATATCTGTCACACCCGGCCTCCGTCCCTATGTAATATATCCGTCACACTCGGCCTCCGTCCCTATGTAATATACCTGTCACACCCGGCCTCCGTCCCTATGTGATATACCTGTCACACCCGGCCTCCGTTCCTTTGTAATATACCTGTCACACCCGGCCTCCGTCCCTATATAATATATCTGTCACACCCAGCCTCCGTCCCTGTGTAATATATCTGTCACACCCGGCCTCCGTCCCTATGTAATATATCTGTCACATCCGGCCTCGTCCCTATGTAATATATCTGTCACTTCCGGCCTCATCCCTATGTGATATATCTGTCACACCCGGCCTCCGTCCCTATGTGATATATCTGTCACACCCGGCCTCCGGCCCTATGTGATATATCTGTCACACCCGGCCTCCGGCCCTATGTGATATACCTGTCACACCCGGCCTCCTTACCTATGTGATATACCTGTCACACCCGGCCTCCGTCCCTATGTGATATACCTGTCACACCCGGCCTCCGTCCCTATGTGATATATCCGTCACACCCGGCCTCCGTCCCTATGTGATATACCTGTCACACCCGGGCTCCGTCCCTATGTGATATATCTGTCACACCCGCCCTCCGTTCCTATGTGATATATCTGTCACACCCGGCCTCCGTCCCTATGTGATATATCTGTCACACCCGGCCTCCGTCCCTATGTAATATGTCCGTCACACCCGGCCTCCGTCCCTATGTGATATATCCGTCACACCCGGCCTCCGTCCCTATGTGATATATCCGTCACACCCGGCCTCCGTCCCTATGTGATATATCTGTCACACCCGGCCTCCGTCCCTATGTGATATACCTGTCACACCCGGCCTCCGTCCCTATGTGATATATCTGTCACACCCGGCCTCCGTCCCTATGTGATATATCTGTCACACCCGGCCTCCGTTCCTATGTAATATACCTGTCACACCCGGCCTCCGTTCCTATGTAATGTACCTGTCACACCCGGCCTCATCCCTATGTAATATATCTGTCACACCCGGCCTCCGTCCCTGTGTAATATATCTGTCACACCCGGCCTCCGTCCCTATGTAATATACCTGTCACACCCGGCCTCCGTCCCTGTGTAATATACCTGTCACACCCGGCCTCCGTCCCTGTGTAATATATCTGTCACACCCGGCCTCCGTCCCTATGTAATATACCTGTCACACCCGGCCTCCGTCCCTATGTGATATATCTGTCACACCCGGCCTCCGTCCCTATGTGATATATCCGTCACACCCGGCCTCCGTCCCTATGTGATATATCTGTCACACCCGGCCTCCGTCCCTATGTGATATATCTGTCACACCCGGCCTCCGTCCCTATGTGATATACCTGTCACACCCGGCCTCCGTCCCTATGTGATATATCTGTCACACCCGGCCTCCGTCCCTATGTGATATATCTGTCACACCCGGCCTCCGTTCCTATGTAATATACCTGTCACACCCGGCCTCCGTTCCTATGTAATATACCTGTCACACCCGGCCTCATCCCTATGTAATATATCTGTCACACCCGGCCTCCGTCCCTGTGTAATATATCTGTCACACCCGGCCTCCGTCCCTATGTAATATATCTGTCACACCCGGCCTCCGTCCCTATGTAATATATCCGTCACACTCGGCCTCCGTCCCTATGTAATATACCTGTCACACCCGGCCTCCGTCCCTATGTAATATATCTGTCACACCCGGCCTCCGTCCCTGTGTAATATATCTGTCACACCCGGCCTCCGTCCCTATGTAATATACCTGTCACACCCGGCCTCCGTCCCTATGTAATATATCTGTCACACCCGGCCTCCGTCCCTGTGTAATATATCTGTCACACCCGGCCTCCGTCCCTATGTAATATACCTGTCACACCCGGCCTCCGTCCCTGTGTAATATATCTGTCACACCCGGCCTCCGTCCCTGTGTAATATATCTGTCACACCCGGCCTCCGTCCCTATGTAATATACCTGTCACACCCGGCCTCCGTCCCTGTGTAATATATCTGTCACACCCGGCCTCCGTCCCTGTGTAATATATCTGTCACACCCGGCCTCCGTCCCTATGTAATATACCTGTCACACCCGGCCTCCGTCCCTGTGTAATATATCTGTCACACCCGGCCTCCGTCCCTGTGTAATATATCTGTCACACCCGGCCTCCGTCCCTATGTAATATACCTGTCACACCCGGCCTCCGTCCCTGTGTAATATATCTGTCACACCCGGCCTCCGTCCCTGTGTAATATATCTGTCACACCCGGCCTCCGTCCCTATGTAATATACCTGTCACACCCGGCCTCCGTCCCTATGTAATATATCTGTCACACCCGGCCTCCGTCCCTGTGTAATATATCTGTCACACCCGGCCTCCGTCCCTATGTAATATACCTGTCACACCCGGCCTCCGTCCCTGTGTAATATATCTGTCACACCCGGCCTCCGTCCCTGTGTAATATATCTGTCACACCCGGCCTCCGTCCCTATGTAATATACCTGTCACACCCGGCCTCCGTCCCTGTATGATATATCCGTCACACCCGGCCTCCGTCCCTATGTGATATATCTGTCACACCCGGCCTCCGTCCCTATGTGATATATCTGTCACACCCGGCCTCCGTCCCTATGTGATATACCTGTCACACCCGGCCTCCGTCCCTATGTGATATATCTGTCACACCCGGCCTCCGTCCCTATGTGATATATCTGTCACACCCGGCCTCCGTTCCTATGTAATATACCTGTCACACCCGGCCTCCGTTCCTATGTAATATACCTGTCACACCCGGCCTCATCCCTATGTAATATATCTGTCACACCCGGCCTCCGTCCCTGTGTAATATATCTGTCACACCCGGCCTCATCCCTATGTAATATATCTGTCACACCCGGCCTCCGTCCCTGTGTAATATATCTGTCACACCCGGCCTCCGTCCCTATGTAATATATCTGTCACACCCGGCCTCCGTCCCTATGTAATATATCCGTCACACTCGGCCTCCGTCCCTATGTAATATACCTGTCACACCCGGCCTCCGTCCCTATGTAATATATCTGTCACACCCGGCCTCCGTCCCTGTGTAATATATCTGTCACACCCGGCCTCCGTCCCTATGTAATATACCTGTCACACCCGGCCTCCGTCCCTGTGTAATATATCTGTCACACCCGGCCTCCGTCCCTGTGTAATATATCTGTCACACCCGGCCTCCGTCCCTGTGTAATATACCTGTCACACCCGGCCTCCGTCCCTATGTAATATATCTGTCACACCCGGCCTCCGTCCCTGTGTAATATATCTGTCACACCCGGCCTCCGTCCCTATGTAATATACCTGTCACACCCGGCCTCCGTCCCTGTGTAATATATCTGTCACACCCGGCCTCCGTCCCTGTGTAATATATCTGTCACACCCGGCCTCCGTCCCTATGTAATATACCTGTCACACCCGGCCTCCGTCCCTGTGTAATATATCTGTCACACCCGGCCTCCGTCCCTGTGTAATATATCTGTCACACCCGGCCTCCGTCCCTATGTAATATATCTGTCACACCCGGCCTCCGTCCCTATGTATTATATCTGTCACACCCGGCCTCCGTCCCTATGTAATATATCTGTCACACCCGGCCTCCGTCCCTATGTAATATATCTGTCACACCCGGCCTCCGTCCCTATGTGATATACCTGTCACACCCGGCCTCCGTCCCTATGTAATATATCTGTCACACCCGGCCTCATCCCTATGTAATATATCTGTCACACCCGGCCTCCGTCCCTGTGTAATATATCTGTCACACCCGGCCTCCGTCCCTATGTAATATATCCGTCACACTCGGCCTCCGTCCCTATGTAATATACCTGTCACACCCGGCCTCCGTCCCTATGTAATATATCTGTCACACCCGGCCTCCGTCCCTGTGTAATATATCTGTTACACCCGGCCTCCGGCCCTATGTAATATACCTGTCACACCCGGCCTCCGTCCCTGTGTAATATATCTGTCACACCCGGCCTCCGTCCCTGTGTAATATATCTGTCACACCCGGCCTCCGTCCCTATGTAATATACCTGTCACACCCGGCCTCCGTCCCTATGTAATATATCTGTCACACCCGGCCTCCGTCCCTGTGTAATATATCTGTCACACCCGGCCTCCGTCCCTGTGTAATATATCTGTCACACCCGGCCTCCGTCCCTATGTAATATACCTGTCACACCCGGCCTCCGTCCCTGTGTAATATATCTGTCACACCCGGCCTCCGTCCCTGTGTAATATATCTGTCACACCCGGCCTCCGTCCCTGTGTAATATATCTGTCACACCCGGCCTCCGTCCCTATGTAATATACCTGTCACACCCGGCCTCCGTCCCTGTGTAATATATCTGTCACACCCGGCCTCCGTCCCTGTGTAATATATCTGTCACACCCGGCCTCCGTCCCTATGTAATATACCTGTCACACCCGGCCTCCGTCCCTATGTAATATATCTGTCACACCCGGCCTCCGTCCCTGTGTAATATATCTGTCACACCCGGCCTCCGCCCCTATGTAATATATCTGTCACACCCGGCCTCCGTCCCTGTGTAATATATCTGTCACACCCTGGCCGTCCTTCATGACAGTTATTCTCCATGTTGGTCCCAGCGTATAGCACCCTCCTAGTGCTGCATGATTCTGTTTTCTGGATCCTTCTGTACCGGTCCCTCTGTGTCTCCAGTCCAGTATCTCATACACTGTCTCTCTGGTTCCTCCCCCGCAGCTATGTCTGTATTGCCATGGAGGCTCTGGACCAGTTGCTGATGGCGTGCCACTGCCAGAGCATCAACCTGTTCGTGGAGAGCTTCCTGAAGATGGTGGCAAAACTGCTGGAATCGGACAAGCCAAACCTCCAGATCCTGGGCACGAACTCGGTGAGTGACTGTGGGGGAGATACTGCAGAATGTGTCAGGGTTTGTCTGACCCTGTGTCTGGTGCTGTAAGGTACATTGAATTTTGGGCATGTTTCAATGTTTTCCTGCTGTTTTCCTTACTCCATCTGCTAAGAGTTTGTTCTGCTGCCTGCGCTGCATCTAGAGAGGGAGATTTGCTGACCTCTGGCATCTCTGCTGACCACATGACCCATCTAGCCTCTTAACACGACCTTACATGACCTGGCTATACTATCTTCGAAAAGCCCTTTCATCGCCATACATTACATTTCATTACATCATATGATAGTGTTCCTTATTCATGTTACACCACAAAGTAGTGTCCTGTATTCACATTACATCACAATAGTGTTCCTTTTTTATGTTACATCACACAGTAGTGCCCCATATTCACCTTACATCACATGATAGTGTTCCTTTTTTTATGTTACACCACACAGTAGTGCCCCATATTCACATAACATCACAGGATAGTGTTCCTTATTCATGTTACACCACACAGTAGTGTCCCGTATTCACATTACATCACATGATAGTTTTCCTTATTCATGCTACACCACACAGTAGTGTCCCGTATTCACATTACATCACAATAGTGATCTTTATTCATGTTACACCACACAGTAGTGTCCCGTATTCACAGTACATCACAGGATAGTGTTCCTTATTCATGTTACACCACACAGTAGTGCCCCATATTCACATTACATCACATGAGAGTTTTCCTTATTCATGCTACACTACACAGTAGTGCCCCATATTCACATTACATCACATGAGAGTGTTCCTTATTCATGTTACACCACACAGTAGTGCCCCATATTCACATTACATCACATGATAGTGTTCCTTATTCATGCTATGCCACACAGTAGTGCCCCATATTCACATTACATCACATGATAGTGTTCCTTATTCATGCTATGCCACACAGTACCTCTTTACCTTATACACATTATACCTGTCTCAGTCAGTTGCTGCCCACTGTCAATGGGAGCTGTCCCTATGCTTGGAATAGTTTGCCTCTGCCTAGGGACGGCTCTGTGCTACATTATGATTGGCTCGTTTCTAAGGGGTTTTCACAGATTTTCAACCATTGCTTGCTTTACCATCCATGTGGGCTACGCTTGGGAATTTTTTTTTTTCTGTATGTCGTTTTTATATGTATTTTTTCAAATATTTTCACATATATATTTAGTCAACGCTTGGGAATAGTAACCTTTCCCAATGCCTCACGAGCGCAACGAGGCTGCAAGGGGCGGTGACATATGATGAAACACAGAAAATGACATCCGATAAACTCAAGGAAGCACCACATCTGTCCTTGTTATCCTTCACAAACAAAATACAAAATCCCCAATTTTGCTCATAACATGTGAGAGCTGAACATCGCCCCCACATTTATCTGCACCCCTGCACCCGACTGCAGCAGATTAGCTTTATGTTGTATGATATGTTGGTGCTGCGGGGAGGGAAGAACAGATGGGAACTCTGAGGTTGTGTAAACAATCTACTGTCTCCCACAGAAATAAATGTATCCGAAAATAGAAGGAACAGTACAGACAGTGTCGTCCTATTAACACAAAGGAAGAAAACAAAATGCAGTATGGCCGTTATTGTCTCTTTTAGTGTGACAAAGGGCTCGATACTATTGTACGTGACAACAATCCCGCGGGTGCGAGTCATCGCAAAAGCCGGCACACTTTATGGCTGCCTGAACCTGCGCAACAGTGTTCGCTGCCGCATGACAGCTCCTATACCCGCTACACAGACACTGATACTTTTTTAAAAATGTGTTGTTAAATTATTGGATGCATTCTTGCAGGAGAGGGATCTTACGATCCCCCTCCCGCAAGCTCCATCTTCAGGAACTGACACTGTGGGCATTCCCAGGGCCTCATGAAATGGGGTGCGATTTTGTGTAATGTGCAATTTTTTTGTCAAAAACTAAAAAGAAAATTGCTCGGTTACCGCATATCACCCATACGATAGGGTGGGATTTAGGTAAAATTTGCACGTTTTGTCAAATCGCACATCCAGAGGTTTTTCATGCCTGGGGAACTGCAAGTCCCAGCGGGCCCTTTAATGCTCCGTCTGCTGGTACTTGTGATTTTCCAAGTACCAGCATGCGGGGGAGGCTTGCTGAGACTTTGCTTCAGCCATGGCTCTTGGTTGGTCTGGGGTGGGGACTCTTTATTGATGGGGCCCCCTCTCCCCCAGGAACCCCAGCCAGGGTTGACCAGTTGTGGAGTAATGGTACGGCCATGGGCACTTGTGTAAAAGTGGGATCCGATACGATTTGCTGGCGGTCGGGATCCCGGCGGTCGGAATCCCGACACTGGCATCCCGACCGCCGAAATCCCGACAAGGGGGGGACATGGATCGCCCCCCCTTGCGGGCTCGCTGCGCTCGCCATGCAGCGGGCCCGGTGCCTCGCTGCGCTCGGCACGCTATTTTATTCTCCCTCTATGGGTGTCGTGGGAGAAAGTTTCGGGATTTCGGCGGTCGGGATTCCGACCGCCGGCAAATTAACTGCATCCCGTAAAAGTGACCCCTGGCTGTGGCATGACCTTACTGACTGGTGGAGCCCGGTGCTGGTTATAACAATATGCGGGACTCCTACATCTTTTGTTCCCTGTGTTTTTGGAACCAGGACTGGTTCAAGAGCCCGGTGAGGGTTGTTAAAATATAGGGGAACCTCATCCTCTTTTCCCCCCCTGCAGTTTACAACCAGGACTGGTCCAAGAGCCCGGTGGGGGTTGTTAAAGTACAGGGGAACCTCATCCTCTTTTCCCCCCTGTAGTTTACAACCAGGACTGGTCCAAGAGCCTGGCGCTGGGTACACTTAGAAGGGGGGACCCCACGCCATTTTTATGTTTAACATAGTCCCCAAAAAATCGCACATTCCTGTTACTAAAAATTTTACCGGAAAATGCAATCGATTTCTGGTCTTCCTTTGAAAATTGCTCCCAAGTAAAATGAGCAATTTTTGGTCACCTAAAGTATTAACCGTCCGTTAATCGCAGGCACTCCTTACTGCGAGAGGTACATGACACTAACACCATCTCTGGGTAAAACACGTTCCGTATCAGTCGCCAGCGACCTGCTCCCTCTCCCTCTTCTCCCTCTTACACCGCACTTCATTATATTGATGAATCTTCCGACACGAAATCGCTGACGGACGCCTGCGAGCGCTGCATTAAAGACAAACAGCAGAATCCATCTATGCTCCGGCCTTCGCTGAAACCTTTATTTACTGGTGTGATTATGTGTGCGATCAGGGATTCGTGTCCCCCCGGCACTCTGTCACCGCAGCGCAGTCCGGGCCGTAACTGTGTACAAACAGCGTCTGATCGCTGACATTATTTCACAGCGCTCCGTGATCAGCCAGGGCCTGTTCTCCATGCCTTGTAGTTACAGTACGTACGCTGGATGCCCACCAGCAATACGGCACAACAGCCAGCTTGTGCTCATCGCCAGGAGGAGGCTCGTTTGGATCTGTGCCTGGTATTCAGCCAGCTGGGACGCTAACCTGGCACAGGCTATTTGAGTTAGAAGAGATGAGTCACTGGTGCTGAGATGCCAGGAGACAGAGGATGGATCTAGCACCGGCTCGGCGGCGGCTGCAGCACTGCGGCTGATTACCAATAGTGCAGGGAAAGCAGGATTACACCATGGGTTATCCTATTGTTCTCCTCCTGCAGTTCCCACATTCCTCCCTATTGTCATGTAAATCACCTCTCAGCACCAGAAAGGGCAGGAACGCAGGGGGACAGACAGAATCGCTAATCGTGGCCGGAACAGTTGTCAGTTTGTCACAGTGGATACGCACAATAAGGATACAATTAACAATGTCATCTTGTATATGGTTCAGCGTGTACCCACTATATCGTTAACGGTACGTGCTGTCTCCTGAACATGCATCACATCTTACACTATCGACAGCAGCTGCAGGTATGGTGGGGGTCCGAGTGACGTCACTGAGCGATTTTAAGCTTGACCTAGGAGGTGACTGCCTGGTGTCATCGGAAGTTCTCATCCAAATCCTTCCAGCAGAAGGCCCTGAACATGCTCCTCGTGCCCACACTGTGCCCAGCTTACACCTCTCCTGGATCTGACCACTTTTTTTCTTAGACACCATGTCCTCTGCCGCCTCTGTTATGCAACTTTGCCATATCTTGCTCCCCTGACCCACTTTGTAGTGGCCAACCCCCTTTTTGGGCCCCTGGGACCCCCACGGGTTCAGGATTTGGGGTCTTAGTGGTTGTGAACCTAAACTGGACCCCACAAAGCCAACTCGTGTAGGTCCAACAGTGTCCGAATACATACCAGACAGACAGATACCAGACATGGAAGAGGTTTGGAGATATCTGTTTCCCCCGGGTTATGACTCCGCCCATTGTCCATCTTTCATTAGGTCATAACAGTAGTGTGATGTCATCTCATAGCAATCATAGAGATTAATGCATCTTGCTGAGCCAGTGTCTTATAACGGGTGCCGGACACGGTCCCGACAGTCCAAGACCCCCATAGAGGGAGAATAGAATAGGTGGTGAGCCTGGCGAGCGTAGCGAGCCCGCAAGGGTCTTTGTTGCCCTCGCCATGCTGTCTGTGTCCGGGCAGGTGGGATCCCGACATCAGGCTAATGACTGTCGGGATCCTGACTGTCGGAACCCTATACCACACCCCTTATAACAGCCAAATACCGTATAATCAGACAGCAAGCGTTCAGGTGATTCAGGTCATACAAATGCTAACCAAGCTAGAACACACAAGGGGCTGATTCAAAACCGCTCGCTAAGCAGCAGTTGGTTGCTGCTAGTGGCACTGCTTAATGCCGCCTGGCCTCTGCACATCTTTTATTATCTAAGCATGATTGGTCGTAAGTGTCAGAAACTATATTTGCAAAAGAAATCTTGGTGCTGCTGCTTAAACACTCTGACATTCCCACCCTGTGGTTCCTGGTAATAGGAGACTGATAGTGCCATCTACTGGGTATAGTTGTGAACTGCAACAACAAAATAGCTTCTCCTTTGCACCCTTTCTCCAATAAAGCTCAATTCTCCCATGAAGCATTTGGTATTAGGAAGCAGAGGTCCCCTTACGCACCAGCTGCCAGCTCCTGTGTACCCATGTGTACCACTGCTCGGACCTCGGGATATGTGTTCACTGGTCTCTATATGAAATCCCATCATACAAGTATACCTACGTACCCCCCAAACATTTTGACATAAAAAAATGGGGCATCATATTGTAAGTGTTGCTCCACACTGACCAAGGGTGCCCATAGAGGGGGTTCCTTGTCCCTAAAAATCCTCCCTGGTGCTGAAAATGTACAAATGTGTTCATACGCGACGTGTCTTTTTTTGCATCTTTTTCCATTAAAATGTGTCTTATTTGTACCACCTGAGTGAACAGTGCACACAAACAGCTTCTGCTGATTAAAATGATGATATGCAGCATGCCTATATTCATTGTGTGACTGGGGTTGTAGCTGCAGAAGAAGTGGAACATTACAGTGTTTTCCAGTATTTGTATGTCCGGAATTCATTTAGCAAGTAAGCTCCTTTGACGTCCCTCTATGGCAGGGGTGTCAAACTCAAATTCATCAGGGGCCGCATCAGCAGTTTGGTCACCCTCAAAGGGCCGGTTGTTTCTGTAGGACTATGTGTCCACTCTTTATTATCATAAATTATTGTCACTGCATTCAATTATTGTATACTCAGCAGTAGCGTTTCCCTCCTGCTATTGCTGTGAACTGCAGTGCATTAGGGCACACGCTGCCTGCACAGGGGGGCAGCACTCAGTCTTAGGGCATATGTCCTGCTTATTATCATGGGACACAGCAATTAATGATGGGCTGCAATGTGCCAGTGCACACACACACACATAGGCAGAGAGTTTGACACTTACCCGCTCTGATGCGTCCACTCCAGTCTGAGCTGCTCCACCACCAAGGACACAGCTGCGCTCTCACACAGGCGCATTTCCCCCTCCCTCCTGTGAGTAGCGCTCCTCGCACTAGCTATCCAGGAATGGGGGGCAGCGCGCTCCCGGTCATTGTGCAGTGCACACTCAGCAGTAAGTGACCTGGAGCACACAGCAGCAGCAGCACCATTCACCATGACGGACCTGCTCTTTCCTCTCTCTGGCTCCTATACAGCAGGTGGGAGCGGAGGAGGGGTTGACGACCGGCGGCACTGCGCTAGAGGGCAGACGTTCTCTGGCTTGTAGGCTGCCGCGCCTGCGCTGAAGAGGCGGCTTTCTTGTTTAAAAAAAAAAAATCGAGAATAAAAGGTGAAGGCTGGCGGCGGCTGCGCGGGCCACATGAAGAGGTCTGGCGGGCCGGATTTGGCCCGCGGGCCTTGTGTTTGACACCCCTGCTCTATGGCTTCATAGTCCCATCTATACTCTGTAACTTTCACTGGTCTCAAGTGTTGCTGTATGAGTGAATACTGAGTAATATAAAAATATTCATAAATATACAGAGGAGATTCATTGTCGCTTGTGTCTGAATACAGGAATACGAGGAGGAAATGTTTTCCTGCATTATACACAGTGCACTCAGCATATCAGCGTCCCAGCAGGGGGCAGCACTGTGCGTGACTTTTACCTATCCCCTCTCCTTTGTGCCTTCCTCTGTATAACAATGTATCATCCTAACAATACGCTGTTTCCTGCTCCCATGGAGGGCCGATTGTGTGCGACGGACTGACACAAAAGCACCACACAAGGCAGAGCAGCGCGGATGTTGTGAGATCCTGACACAGCTGTGTAATTATCACATCATCTCCCAGTGTGACTGCAGAAGTCGATCTGTCACCACAATTGCGAGTTGCTATGTGACAGGAGGAGAGGAGTTGGGTCCCATCGCCTGTACGCCAGGCCCGGATCTTCTGTAGTTTGCATGACAGCAAATGGGATAATTACAGATGTCATTGCTGACTGCCGAGTTGTGAACTTGTCACTAAGTATTACACACTTGTCATAAACACAGAACTGCGCAATAAAGAACATTTCCTGGATAGCTTAGTGGTGTCATTCAGGATGACATCATCCTGTGACATACAGTAGCACTGAACCGTGCGCACAGGGGGACAGTCATTCACTATTGATGACATCCACACCACAAATGCCCTCTGGGTGTCGATCACCCTGCGAGCAGCGAGCGAAAGCTACTGTAGCCTTCACTCGCTGTCTTCAGGCGGACGGCGCGCACATGCAAATTTGCAGCCCACCTGAACAGGCCTGAATCGGCCTCAAAATCATTACATATCCCATGTTCCCACATCTTTCCGAAGCTCCCTTTCTGTTGGATTTAAAACTAAAGCTCCTAACTGCCATGCTATAGACTGCTTGAAAAATGAAAACGAGGAGCTGATTGGCTGGCACTTTATCTCTGTCCACTTTATCTCTTCAGTGCTTAGTACGTAGGGGGTTATTCAGATCTGACCGCTGGGCTGGTACTTTGCAGAGCACTGCAGCTGGGTAATCACCACCCAACCAGAGTGAAATCCCGCCCTGCGCAAGACAGCATTGCGAATAGAAGCAAATCCATTCACAAGTCGCTCACCATGTAATGATTCCCCAGTGTGTGCAGTGTGTGTGTAGCCCAGGACTTACTCAGCGGCTGTGATAGAATCAGGGTGATCGGGGGCGGAGCTGATGTCACATGACTTCCCCTCACACACCTGGCCACGCCTGCGTATTCCCGGACAGTCCCTGATAACAGCCGCTCACCATGTAATGATTCCCCAGTGTGTGCAGTGTGTGCGTAGCTCAGGACTTACTCAGCGGCTGTGATAGAATCAGGCTGATCGGGGGTGGAGCTGACATCACATGACTTCCCCTATAACACTGGCCACGCCTGCGTATTACCTGACACTCCCAGGAAACATCCGGTTACCACACGCGAACACCGGCTTCCAGTCAATAAACTTGTGTATGGCCAGCGCTAAAATGAAGTAGCAGAATTTTAGCGCAGGGCGGCCTCACATATGCGTTCTACGGGCCTTACGAATGCACAATCTAGCGATAATCGGCCAGCCTACAAATTCACAGCCCTGCAATCTGGTCTGAATACATTTCTAACACTGACCTTCGATAAGCACATGTTGCACTGTGTGTGTGTGTGTGTGCGTGTGTGTGTGTGTGTGTGTGTGTGTGTGTGTGTGTTGGGGGGATTTAGATTAGGGAAGTCATAGCTAAACATGTTTGCACCTCTTATATTGCAGCGTGGATTGTGCACAGTTCCTATAGAATAAATATAGCAGGTCCGCACGCTACGTATGAGCGAGTCGCAGACTGACTGCGCCTTTGTTGTCTTGCAGTTTGTGAAATTCTCCAACATCGAGGAAGACACGCCATCCTACCACCGCAGCTACGACTTCTTCGTGTCCCGCTTCAGTGAGATGTGCCACTCCAGCTGTGAGGATGTGGAGATCAGGTCTAAGTGAGTGCCAACGTCATGTCCTGCGCTACCCTGGCATGGGCTGTGGCAGGGGGTATGGATGGGAGACATTTGTCCTCATACGGGATACATACTGGTGGGTGGGGACGCCGCTGGTCATAATACCGGTGCTGGCATCCCGAAGGAGGGAATCCCGACTGGGGTCAGGTAGGAATGGATACAATGCAGTACATTCTAGTGCCTGATATACAGTGCAGTACATTCTAGTGCCTGATATACAGTGCAGTACATTCTAGTGCCCGATACACAGTGCAGTACATTCTAGGGCCCGATATACAGTGCAGTACATTCTAGGGCCCGATATACAGTGCAGTACATTCTAGGGCCCGATATACAGTGCAGTACATTCTAGGGCCCGATATACAGTGCAGTGCATTCTAGGGCCCGATATACAATGCAGTGCATTCTAGGGCCCGATATACAATGCAGTGCATTCTAGGGCCCGATATACAATGCAGTGCATTCTAGGGCCCGATATACAATGCAGTGCATTCTAGGGCCCGATATACAATGCAGTGCATTCTAGGGCCCGATATACAATGCAGTGCATTCTAGGGCCCGATATACAGTGCAGTACATTCTAGTGCCTGATATACAGTGCAGTACATTCTATGGCCTGATATACAATGCAGTACATTCTAGTACCTGATATACAGTGCAGTACATTCTAGTACCTGATATACAGTGCAGTACATTCTAGGGCCTGATATACAGTGCAGTACATTCTAGGGCCTGATATACAGTGCAGTACATTCTATGGCCTGATATACAATGCAGTACATTCTAGTACCTGATATACAGTGCAGTACATTCTAGTACCTGATATACAGTGCAGTACATTCTAGGGCCTGATATACAGTGCAGTACATTCTAGGGCCTGATATACAGTGCAGTACATTCTAGGGCCTGATATACAGTGCAGTACATTCTAGGGCTTGATATACAATGCAGTACATTCTAAGGCCTGATATACAGTGCAGTACATTCTAAGGCCTGATATACAGTGCAGTACATTCTAGTGCCTGATATACAGTGCAGTACATTCTAGTACCTGATATACAGTGCTGTACATTCTAGTACCTGATATACAGTGCAGTACATTCTAGGGCCTGATATACAATGCAGTACATTCTAGTACCTGATACAAAGTGCAGTACATTCTAGTACCTGATATACAGTGCTGAACATTCTAGTACATGATATACAGTGCCTGATTTAGATGTGTTTGCTTACATGGAAAAAATAATTAAAGTTTAGTTAAAAGCCTGTCAAAATGACAGGTTCCTCAATTTATTTTCAATTCGAGCTGTGATCGTTTTTACGCTCACTTTGAGCGGTGACAGTTTTTAGAACACAAACTCTCCACCCCCGGTCCCTATCTGCTCCTACCTCCAATCTCTGTCTTCATAGCTCCCTCTCTCCATAGCCAGCAAGTCTGAAACAGATCAGTGTCCCTGCAAAAAGTGCTTTCACTTTCTGTTATTTAGCACATAAAGAAGTTATTTGGTCCGTCGAGTGTCTCTAGTGGTCAGTGGCGGTACCTCACCTCATAGAGGTGAGGCGTATGATTAGCACACGTGTGTTCATCCGTTGTCTGAGTGTTTGCAGACTAGCCGTAGTGCCCCGTACATTATCCTATATATGCCTATGGTCTATATCTGGGGTAGCCAACCCTAGTCCTTGACAGCTACCAACAGTGCATGTTTTCCAGGTCTCCTCACAGAATCACAAGTGAGCTAATTAGCTCCATCTGTGTATCTTTTAAAATGTGTCAGTGATTAATGATTGCAGCTGTGCAGCAGCTAGGTTGTCTGGAAAATGTGAACTTTTGGTAGCTCTCGAGGGCTAGGGCTGGCTACCACTGGTCTATATTGTACCTCACACTGTCCCGTTGTGCTGGTCACCCGTCTGCTTACCATCCCCTTACATACCCTTCTCTTTTCTGTGTCTATAAGGATCCGAATGGCGGGCATCAAAGGGCTGCAGGGCGTGGTCAGAAAGACGGTGAACGACGAACTTCAGGCCAACATCTGGGACCCGCAGCACATGGATAAGATAGTGCCCTCGCTGCTGTATAACCTCCAGCACATGGAAGATACGGAGAGGTAACGCATGGTGGGGGAGTAGATAGGCGTGGCATAGCTATGCTCCACCCACAGATGGGCCTTATTATGTTTATGCCCCATTTCTGATGCCAATCTTGCTGGCATTATGGATCTCCTTACTGGCACTGACCTCCGGGTGTGACCTGTGCCCAGTTCCTCCCACCGGCCCATCTTAGTGCCCTCATACACTGATTTCCTCTGCTGCCCAGGCTCTGGTCCCAGCCACCCAGGTTCTGCCTGATTGTAACTCCTCACACCCCCCAGCCTGTGCTAACTGTGCCTGTGTTCCTGCCTGCGGCTCAGCCTTCTGTCCTGTGCTCGTCCAGCATTGGCTACTATCTCTGTACCTGTTTGTTTCTTGCATCCCTAGCTCTGTCGGTTCGCCTGTGTTTTTGCACCTGTCTGCCTTGCCTGTCTCGTCCTTCTCCATTGTCCTGGGTGCAGCTATGACCTGGCAGCCACAGAGCACTGGAGGGCTTATCCTGATGGGGAAAGGGGCTGCCGTAGGTGGAAGACCCTTGAGGTATGTCCTCAGGTCCCCGGAGCAGTACAGCCTGTTATATCTGTCTGTTAACACTGTGTAGGCCGTGGCCCATTATACTTGTTGTCCTGGTTCTGGTCCTCGCCTGTTATTGCCGGTACAGATCTTGCCGATTACTTTAATACCTGTACCTCTATAACCTGTACCTCTCTGACCTGTAGATCCATGACCTCTATGACCTGTACCTCTCTGACCTGTAGATCCACGACCTGCACCTCCACGACCTGCACCTCCATGACCTGTACCTCCATGACCTGCACCTCTATGACCTGCACCTCCTTTACCTGTACCTCCTTTACCTGTACCTCCTTTACCTGTACCTCCATGACCTGTACCTCCATGACCTGTACCTCCATGACCTGTACCTCCATGACCTGAACCTCCATTACATGTACCTCTATGACCTGTACCTCCATTACATGTACCTCTATGACCTGTACCTGCATGACCTGTACCTCCATTACCTGTACCTCCATGACCTGTACCTCCATGACCTGTACCGCCATGACCTGTACCGCCATGACCTGTACCGCCATGACCTGTACCTTTCCTACCTGTACCTCCACAACCTCTACTCCTATTAACTGTACCTCCATGTACTTGTACATCTTTGACCTGTATGTCTATGACCTGTACCTCCTTTACCTGTACCTCCATTACCTGTACCTCCATGACCTGTACCTTTCCTACCTGTACCTCCATTACCTGTACCTCCATTACCTCTACTCCTATTAACTGTACCTCCATGTACATGTACATCTTTGACCTGTACCTCTATGACCTGTACCTCTATGACCTGTACCTCCATGACCTGTACATACTGTATTATCTTCCAATTGCTACTTGTCCCAATCTTTAATGTTTTACCTATCCTTACCTTATCCTAGTCCTTCTTGTACCTCTATGACCTGTACCTCTATGACCTGTACCTCTATGACCTGTACCTCTATGACCTGTATCTCTCCTACCTGTACCTCTATGACCTGTACCTCTATGACCTGAACCTCCATGACCTAAACCTCCATGACTTGTACCTTTCCTACATGTACCTCTATGACCTGTACCTCCATTACCTCTACTCCTATTAACTGTACCTCCATGTACTTGTACATCTTTGACCTGTATGTCTATGACCTGTACCTCCATTACCTGTACCTCTATGACCTGTACATACTGTATTATCTTCCAATTGCTACTTGTCCCAATCTTTAATGTTTTACCTATCTATCCTTACCTTATCCTAGTCCTTCTGGCTCAGCTTTGTACATTTCCACCCCTATCCATCCCTCTCCCCCTCCAGCACAGATCTATACATCTTATCATCCCACCCCTATCTGTCCCAGCACAGCTCTCCAGCACAGTTATATATGTCTTACCATCCCACCCCTATCTGTCCCAGCACAGCTCTCCAGCACAGTTATATATGTCTTACCATCCCACCCCTATCTGTCCCAGCACAGCTCTCCAGCACAGATCTATACATCTTATCATCCCACCCCTATCTGTCTCAGCACAGCTCTCCAGCACAGATCTATACATCTTATCATCCCACCCCTATCTGTCCCAGCACAGCTCTCCAGCACAGTTATATACGTCTTACCATTCCACCCCTATCCATCCCTCTCCCCCTCCAGCGCAGATCTATACATCTTGCCATCCCACCCCTATCTGTCCCAGCACAGCTCTCCAGCACAGTTATATACGTCTTACCATCCCACCCCTATCTGTCCCAGCACAGCTCTCCAGCACAGATCTATACATCTTATCATCCCACCCCTATCTGTCCCAGCACAGCTCTCCAGCACAGTTATATATGTCTTACCATCCCACCCCTATCTGTCCCTCTCCTCTCCAGCACAGTTATATACGTCTTACCATCCCACCCCTATCTGTCCCTCTCCCCTCCAGCACAGTTATATATGTCTTACCATCCAACCCCTATCTGTCCCTCTCCCCTCCAGCACAGTTATATATGTCTTACCATCCCACCCCTATCTGTCCCTCTCCCCTCCAGCACGGGTCTATACGTCTTACCATCCCACCCCTATCTGTCCCTCTCCCCTCCAGCACAGTTATATATGTCTTACCATCCCACCCCTATCTGTCCCTCTCCTCTCCAGCACGGGTCTATACGTCTTACCATCCCACCCCTATCTGTCCCTCTCCTCTCCAGCACGGGTCTATACGTCTCACCATCCCACCCCTATCTGTCCCTCTCCCCTCCAGCACAGTTATATACGTCTTACCATCCCACCCCTATCTGTCCCTCTCCCCTCCAGCACAGGTCTATACGTCTTACCATCCCACCCCTATCTGTCCCTCTCCTCTCCAGCACAGTTCTATACGTCTTACCATCCCACCCCTATCTGTCCCTCTCCTCTCCAGCACGGTTCTATACGTCTTACCATCCCACCCCTATCTGTCCCTCTCCTCTCCAGCACAGGTCTATACGTCTTACCATCCCACCCCTATCTGTCCCTCTCCTCTCCAGCACAGTTCTATACGTCTTACCATCCCACCCCTATCTGTCCCTCTCCTCTCCAGCACGGTTCTATACGTCTTACCATCCCACCCCTATCTGTCCCTCTCCTCTCCAGCACGGTTCTATACGTCTTACCATCCCACCCCTATCTATCCCTCTCCTCTCCAGCACAGTTCTATATGTCTTACCATCCCACCCCTATCTGTCCCTCTCCTCTCCAGCACGGGTCTATACGTCTTACCATCCCACCCCTATCTGTCCCTCTCCTCTCCAGCACGGTTCTATACGTCTTACCATCCCACCCCTATCTATCCCTCTCCTCTCCAGCACAGTTCTATACGTCTTACCATCCCACCCCTATCTGTCCCTCTCCTCTCCAGCACAGTTCTATACGTCTTACCATCCCACCCCTATCTGTCCCTCTCCTCTCCAGCACAGTTCTATACGTCTTACCATCCCACCCCTATCTGTCCCTCTCCTCTCCAGCACGGGTCTATACGTCTTATCATCCCACCCCTATCTGTCCCAGCACAGCTCTCCAGCACAGGTCTATACGTCTTACCATTCCACCCCTATCTGTCCCTCTCCTCTCCAGCACAGTTAAATACGTCTTACCATCCCACCCCTATCTGTCCCTCTCCCCTCCAGCACAGTTATATACGTCTTACCATCCCACCCCTATCTGTCCCAGCACAGCTCTCCATCCTGCTGTAAGTGACAGAGTAGAATACCTTTTATAAATCAGAACAAAAGAAAAGCAAAAGACCAACTGTGCAAGTGACTTTGAATATATATATATACTGTACTGTATGTGCCTGTTTCTTATCAGGTGAATGAATGAATGACTGTGTGACCTCTGCCTTCCTGTACTGTTTGAGTCCCCTGCTACATTTCTGCGGCCTTGGTACAGATGTCTAACTGCTTATGCAGCCTATAGAATAAGCTATTAACAAATCTAACGTAACAATTCCGCTTAACCTAATAACAGAAGCATCATCCTTAGCTACCAACTCCCTGCCGGCACCATGTGACCACTCATAACAATAACCACATATAGGGCCCTGGGACCCCTCCAAGGCAGGATAGACATCCATATCTGTGCATGCTCGGCTCTGATTGGTCGCTACAGGCACCACCTCCATATATCCACACTGGAAGGTTTGATGAATCCCCCCAGTAATCATAGCTTTGGTGCCACATCTCTCCAGTGTAAACCAATCAACCTAAGTCGTTCTTGCAGCAAATTTGTCTACAGTATTATAATACTGCTGCTGATTTATGCGTTTACCGTGTCTCCCGCGGTTTGTAAAGGTTGCGTTTGCCAAGATTACCATGAATGTGGCCTACACTGACACACATGACGGTACAGGAGGTTTACGTAAGACTAGTTCATGCAGTAGGCAAAAATATTACAGCACAGCGCGTCACATTGTTCTACGCGCCGGCGTGCAACATTGCGCTATTTGTCAGCCCGCCCCCATCTGCGGTCCAAATGAAAGAACAATACAAAATAAATCCCATTGCTATAGGGCTGGATGTTAAAGTGCCCTCTAGGGGTGAGGGTGAGTCACTGCATGACATGTTTCTTGTCACTTTCAGCCGATCGCCATCTCCCCTGCAAAGCACAGAGAAAGAAAAGGAGAACCCAGCGGAGCTCGCCGAGAGGTGTCTGAGAGAGCTGCTGGGGAGGGCGGCCTATGGGAACATCAAGAACGCCGTAAAGCCGGTCCTCATGTAAGTAACCTGTCAGACGCATATCAGAAACTCCTCCAATCCGGTGTACAGGCTCAGCATTTCCCCTGTGGTCAGCATGCTGATCGGTGGTTGGCTGCAGCTATCCACTAATCAGAGTGCAGCATTCTTTAGCTGCCTCCCATCCTGCAGCCAGACAGTGACTAACGGTCAGCATGCTAATTGGTGGTTGACTGCAGCTATCCACCAATCAGAGTGCAGTATTCTTTAGCTGCCTCCCATCCTCCAGCCAGACAGTGACTAACGGTCAGCATGCTGATTGGTGGATTTGCTGAATATGTCAAAGTTATCTAACTTACAAGCAGACATAATAACTGTGTTTTCTAATTGAACATCATAGACAAAAAGGGATTTATAGATAAATTAAAAGGCAAAAATGTAATACAGAATCGTATGATGCTGACTTTTTTTGTTATGCTGTTGCTTCCGGGATGTTGCTGATTAAACGTTGAATTTAAACGTTGTATTGTCATGGGCGATGGGCCAGCCGCAATATGGTGGCCAGATTAATATCACTACACAAGTATCTGTGGTTGGTATTATTACCCAGCATGCCTCTCACCCCAGTATATTCTGTGTCTTCAGGCACCTGGATAACCATTCTCTGTGGGAGCCCAAGATCTTCGCTGTGCGATGCTTCAAGATCATCATGTACTCAATACAGGTAGGAGTGTCTGATCTGTATGTATAGCCATGTCTGTACACAGCAGTGGGAGTGTCTGATCTGTATACTGTATACACAGTATATATAGCCCTGTCTGTACGCGGGAGTGTCTGATCTGTATGTATAGCCCAGTCTGTACACAGCAGTGGGAGTGTCTGATCTGTATGTATAGCCCTGTCTGTACGCAGGAACGGGAGTGTCTGATCTGTATGTATAGCCATGTCTGTACGGGGGAGTGGGAGTGTCTGATCTGTATGTATAGCCCTGTCTGTACGCGGGAGTGTCTGATCTGTATGTATAGCCCAGTCTGTATACAGCAGTGGGAGTGTCTGATCTGTATGTATAGCCCTGTCTGTACGCAGGAGCGGGAGTGTCTGATCTGTATGTATAGCCATGTCTGTACGGGGGAGTGGGAGTGTCTGATCTGTATGTATAGCCATGTCTGTACACAGCAGTTGGAGTGTCTGATCTGTATGTATAGCCATGTCTGTACACAGCAGTGGGAGTGTCTGATCTGTATGTATAGCCCTGTCTGTACGCGGGAGCTGGAGTGTCTGATCTGTATGTATAGCCATGTCTGTACACAGCAGTGGGAGTGTCTGATCTGTATATATAGCCCTGTCTGTACGCGGGAGTGTCTGATTTGTATGTATAGCCATGTCTGTACGCAGGAGCGGGAGTGTCTGATCTGTATGTATAGCCATGTCTGTACACAGCAGTGGGAGTGTCTGATCTGTATGTATAGCCATGTCTGTACGGGGGAGTGGGAGTGTCTGATCTGTATGTATAGCCCTGTCTGTACGCGGGAGCTGGAGTGTCTGATCTGTATGTATAGCCATGTCTGTACACAGCAGTGGGAGTGTCTGATCTGTATATATAGCCCTGTCTGTACGCGGGAGTGTCTGATCTGTATGTATAGCCCTGTCTGTACGCAGCAGTGGGAGTGTCTGATCTGTATGTATAGCCCTGTCTGTACGCGGGAGTGTCTGATCTGTATATATAGCCCTGTCTGTACACAGCAGTGGGAGTGTCTGATCTGTATGTATAGCCCTGTCTGTATGTGGGAGCAGGAGTGTCTGATCTGTATGTATAGCCCTGTCTGTACGCGGGAGTGTCTGATCTGTATATATAGCCCTGTCTGTACACAGCAGTGGGAGTGTCTGATCTGTATGTATAGCCCTGTCTGTACGCGGGAGCAGGAGTGTCTGATCTGTATGTATAGCCATGTCTGTACGCAGGAGCGGGAGTGTCTGATCTGTATGTATAGCCATGTCTGTACGCAGCAGTGGGAGTGTCTGATCTGTATGTATAGCCATGTCTGTACACAGCAGTGGGAGTGTCTGATCTGTATGTATAGCCATGTCTGTACGCAGCAGTGGGAGTGTCTGATCTGTATGTATAGCCCTGTCTGTACACGGGAGCTGGAGTGTCTGATCTGTATGTATAGCCATGTCTGTACACAGCAGTGGGAGTGTCTGATCTGTATATATAGCCCTGTCTGTATGCGGGAGTGTCTGATCTGTGTATATAGCCCTGTCTGTACGCAGCAGTGGGAGTGTCTGATCTGTATGTATAGCCATGTCTGTACGCAGCAGTGGGAGTGTCTGATCTGTATGTATAGCCATGTCTGTACGCAGGAGCGGGAGTGTCTGATCTGTATGTATAGCCATGTCTGTACGCAGCAGTGGGAGTGTCTGATCTGTATGTATAGCCATGTCTGTACGCAGCAGTGGGTGTGTCTGATCTGTATGTATAGCCCTGTCTGTATGCGGGAGTGGGTGTGTCTGATCTGTATGTATAGCCCTGTCTGTACGGGGGAGTGTCTGATCTGTATGTATAGCCCTGTCTGTACGGGGGAGTGTCTGATCTGTATGTATAGCCCTGTCTGTATGCGGGAGCGGTAGTGTCTGATCTGTATGTATAGCCCTGTCTGTATGCGGGAGCGGGAGGGTCTGATCTGTATATATAGCCCTGTCTGTACGGGGGAGTGGGAGTGTCTGATCTGTATGTATAGCCCTGTCTCTACGGGGGAGTGTCTGATCTGTATGTATAGCCCTGTCTGTATGCGGGAGTGTCTGATCTGTATGTATAGCCCTGTCTGTATGCGGGAGCGGGAGTGTCTGATCTGTATTTGTAGCCCTGTCTGTATTCGGGAGCGGTAGTGTCTGATCTGTATGTATAGCCCTGTCTGTATGTGGGAGCGGGAGTGTCTGATCTGTATATATAGCCCTGTCTGTACGGGTGAGTGGGAGTGTCTGATCTGTATGTATAGCCCTGTCTCTACGGGGGAGTGTCTGATCTGTATGTATAGCCCTGCCTGTATGCGGGAGTGTCTGATCTGTATGTATAGCCCTGTCTGTATGCGGGAGTGGGAGTGTCTGATCTGTATGTATAGCCCTGTCTGTACGCGGGAGTGTCTGATCTGTATGTATAGCCCTGTCTGTATGCGGGAGCGGTAGTGTCTGATCTGTATGTATAGCCCTGTCTGTATGCGGGAGTGGGAGTGTCTGATCTGTATGTATAACCCTGTCTGTATGCGGGAGTGGGAGTGTCTGATCTGGATGTATAGCCCTGTCTGTATGCGGGAGTGGGTGTGTCTGATCTGTATGTATAGCCCTGTCTGTACGCGGGAGTGTCTGATCTGTATGTATAGCCCTGTCTGTATGCGGGAGCGGTAGTGTCTGATCTGTATGTATAACCCTGTCTGGACGTGGGAGTGTCTGATCTGGATGTATAGTCCTGTCTGTATGCAGGAGTGGGTGTGTCTGATCTGTATGTATAGCCCTGTCTGTACGTGGGAGTGGGTGTGTCTGATCTGTATGTATAGCCCTGTCTGTATGCGGGAGTGGGTGTGTTTGATCTGTATGTATAGCCATGTCTGTACGGGGGAGTGGGAGTGTCTGATCTGTATGTATAGCCCTGTCTGTATGCGGGAGCGGTAGTGTCTGATCTGTATGTATAGCCCTGTCTGTACGCGGGTGTGTCTGATCTGTATTTATAGCCCTGTCTGTATGTGGGGGGACTGACATGCATGGGTGGATGTCAGGATGAAGGAAGTGATATTACACTAGCAAAAAAGTAAAATAAGCTCCTCCTCAGAATGAAGGTTCTCAGCTGTCTCCTACCTGCGACAGGTAAGAGCCACGCATGAAGGGCATTAATGTACTTCTTCATTGCTGCCATGTGTGCGCCATGTGTCTGTCAGATACGCCCTGGATGAGAGTGCATCTAAACAGCAATTACTGTCAGGTGTAGTTGGTTTTGGAATTATTGTCACTTCTTGTTCCATGTGGAGGGTAAATTGTGTTTTAGTCTTTATACATTGATAATTTATTAATGAGTAAGACATCTTATGGGTCCGAATCAGCCCCGTCCCCAATGCTGGGGGATTGCACATGCTTATAGGCGTAAATGCGCATGTGCACCCTCCCCCCGCGAAATTCCCATCCGCCGTGGCACTCGCTGCCTGATTGATGGGCAGGGGGGTGCTGCCAGATGGACACCCGGCATTTCATGGGCGTGCTCACAAAAACGGTGGCCACGCCCATAAAAAAGATGAAGCGAACCCCTGCGAACGTAGACGCACCCCGGCCTGCGCATGACGTCAGCACCTGTCCTCAATTCGCAGCACAGGGATTTGGGTGGTGCTGGGCGATTGTGTGTTCGCCGGGGCGATGTTAACCTGCTCGCTAGCCTCCGAATATACGCAGCTTAGCGAGCAGTTCTGAATCGGCCCTACATCCGACCTCGTTCCCTTATCACTTTCGTCTCACTGGGAATCCTTACATAGCATAAAAGGAAGTCCCTGAAGTGCGTCTGTCTGTCTGTCTGACCGCCGCGCCAATCTCGATAACCGCTGGCCGGATTTTTGTGCAGTGTTCACTATTACGTGGCGCAGTTCTCCCTGAAGGTTTAGGACGTTAGATTAATCATCAGCCTATCACGCCTGGGAGCTGAGCAATAACTAACGGTTTTAGGGAACCAAGTTGATCATTGACGCATGCAGCACGCGCTTGCGGCTCAGCCGGCGCAACAGTGTACAAAGCGAGGAGGAATACGGCGCTCGGCCATGAACCCGTGCGAAGTAGCCGAGGATTGCTGATATGAAATAAAATGATGTGCAATAAACAAGAGCAAAGATAAAATAATGCCGATGGATATCCTATATCTGAGGTTGTGATAAAGCATATGTGCTCTGTTATACAGAAGCCGCGCTTGTAGTCTCAGTCACCGGACCTGGCAGCGGGATTATAATGTGTTGTATAATGTGATATTCCGCAGCCCCAGCACTCCCATCTGGTCATACAGCAGCTTCTGAGCCACCTGGACGCCAACAGTAAGAGCGCGGCCACAGTGCGAGCCGGGATTGTGGAGGTTCTGTCCGAGTCGGCCGTTATCGCAGCCACGGGATCTGTGGGTATGTATGTAAGCACATGCGTGTCCTGTCTGTTCTGTGCATGAAGGGATGTATTGTACGTGCATAAAACCTGATACTTTATGTCTGATGCACTGTATTACATACACTGCACTGTGGTCACTGGACCTGCGGATGTCTGATGCACTGTATTACATACACCGCACTGTGGTCACTGGACCTGCAGATGTCTGATACACTGTATTACATACACTGCACTGTGATCACTGGACCTGCGGATGTCTGATACACTGTATTACATACACTGCACTGTGGTCACTGGACCTGTGGATGTCTGATACACTGTATTACATACACTGCACTGTGATCACTGGACCTGCGGATGTCTGATACACTGTATTACATACACTGCACTGTGGTCACTGGACCTGCGGATGTCTGGTACACTGTATTACATACACTGCACTGTGATCACTGGACCTGCGGATGTCTGATACACTGTATTACATACACTGCACTGTGATCACTGGACCTGCGGATGTCTGATACACTGTATTACATACACTGCACTGTGGTCACTGGACCTGCGGATGTCTGATACACTGTATTACATACACTGCACTGTGATCACTGGACCTGCGGATGTCTGGTACACTGTATTACATACACTGCACTGTGGTCACCGGACCTGCAGATGTCTGATACAATGTATTACATACACTGCACTGTGATCACTGGACCTGCGGATGTCTGGTACACTGTATTACATACACTGCACTGTGGTCACTGGACCTGCGGATGTCTGATACACTGTATTACATACACTGCACTGTGATCACTGGACCTGCGGATGTCTGGTACACTGTATTACATACACTGCACTGTGGTCACCGGACCTGCAGATGTCTGATACAATGTATTACATACACTGCACTGTGATCACTGGACCTGCGGATGTCTGGTACACTGTATTACATACACTGCACTGTGGTCACCGGACCTGCAGATGTCTGATACACTGTATTACATACACCGCACTGTGGTCACTGGACCTGCGGATGTCTGATACACTGTATTACATACACTGCACTGTGATCACTGGACCTGCGGATGTCTGATACACTGTATTACATACACTGCACTGTGATCACCGGACCTGCGGATGTCTGGTACACTGTATTACATACACTGCACTGTGGTCACCGGACCTGCGGATGTCTGATACACTGTATTACATACACTGCACTGTGATCACTGGACCTGCGGATGTCTGATACACTGTATTACATGCACTGCACTGTGGTCACCGGACCTGCAGATGTCTGATACAATGTATTACATACACTGCACTGTGGTCACCGGACCTGCGGATGTCTGATACACTGTATTACATACACTGCACTGTGGTCACTGGACCTGCGGATGTCTGATACACTGTATTACATACACTGCACTGTGGTCACTGGACCTGCGGATGTCTGACACACTGTATTACATACACTGCACTGTGATCACTGAACCTGCGGATGTCTGATACACTGTATTACATACACTGCACTGTGGTCACCGGACCTGCGGATGTCTGATACACTGTATTACATACACTGCACTGTGGTCACCGGACCTGCGGATGTCGGATACACTGTATTACATACACCGCACTGTGGTCACTGGACCTGCGGATGTCTGTTACACTGTATTACATACACTGCACTGTGGTCACTGGACCTGCGGATGTCTGATACACGGTATTACATACACTGCACTGTGGTCACCGGACCTGCAGATGTCTGATACACTGTATTACATACACTGCACTGTGGTCACCGGACCTGCGGATGTCTGATACACTGTATTACATACACTGCACTGTGGTCACTGGACCTGCGGATGTCTGATACACTGTATTACATACACCGCACTGTGATCACTGGACCTGCGGATGTCTGATACACTGTATTACATACACCGCACTGTGATCACTGGACCTACGGATGTCTGACACACTGTATTACATACACTGCACTGTGATCACTGGACCTGCAGATGTCTGACACACTGTATTATGTACACTGCACTGTGATCACTGGACCTGCGGATGTCTGATACAATGTATTACATACACTGCACTGTGGTCACCGGACCTGCGGATGTCTGGTACACTGTATTACATACACCGCACTGTGGTCACTGGACCTGCGGATGTCTGATACACTGTATTACATACACCGCACTGTGGTCACTGGACCTGCAGATGTCTGACACACTGTATTATGTACACTGCACTGTGATCACTGGACCTGCGGATGTCTGATACAATGTATTACATACACTGCACTGTGGTCACCGGACCTGCGGATGTCTGGTACACTGTATTACATACACCGCACTGTGGTCACTGGACCTGCGGATGTCTGGTACACTGTATTACATACACTGCACTGTGGTCACTGGACCTGCGGATGTCTGATACACGGTATTACATACACTGCACTGTGGTCACCGGACCTGCAGATGTCTGATACAATGTATTACATACACTGCACTGTGGTCACCGGACCTGCGGATGTCTGATACAATGTATTACATACACTGCACTGTGGTCACCGGACCTGCGGATGTCTGATACACTGTATTACATACACTGCACTGTGGTCACCGGACCTGCGGATGTCTGATACACTGTATTACATACACTGCACTGTGATCACTGAACCTGCGGATGTCTGATACACTGTATTACATACACTGCACTGTGGTCACCGGACCTGCGGATGTCTGATACACTGTATTACATACACTGCACTGTGGTCACTGGACCTGCGGATGTCTGATACACTGTATTACATACACTGCACTGTGGTCACCGGACCTGCGGATGTCTGATACACGGTATTACATACACTGCACTGTGGTCACCGGACCTGCGGATGTCTGGTACACTGTATTACATACACCGCACTGTGGTCACTGGACCTGCGGATGTCTGGTACACTGTATTACATACACTGCACTGTGGTCACCGGACCTGCAGATGTCTGATACACTGTATTACATACACTGCACTGTGGTCACCGGACCTGCGGATGTCTGATACACTGTATTACATACACCGCACTGTGATCACTGAACCTGCGGATGTCTGATACACTGTATTACATACACTGCACTGTGGTCACCGGACCTGCGGATGTCTGATACACTGTATTACATACACTGCACTGTGATCACTGGATCTGCGGATGTCTGATACACTGTATTACATACACTGCACTGTGGTCACTGGACCTGCGGACGTCTGTTACACTGTATTACATACACTGCACTGTGGTCACCGGACCTGCGGATGTCTGATACACTGTATTATATACACCGCACTGTGGTCACTGGACCTGTGGATGTCTGACACACTGTATTATATACACCGCACTGTGGTCACTGGACCTGCGGATGTCTGATACACTGTATTACATACACTGCACTGTGGTCACTGGACCTGCCGATGTCTGATACACTGTATTACATACACTGCACTGTGGTCACTGGACCTGCCGATGTCTGATACACTGTATTACATACACTGCATTGTGCTTGGGGCGTGTTACATGCCTCAGTGTCTCAGTTCCCTGTGATCCCTGCAGCATGAGAGGGGTGTATATAATGGTGTATGTTCTGTGCAGGCCCCACCGTGCTGGAAGTGTTTAACACGTTACTTCGGCAGCTGCGGCTGAGCATCGACTATGAGCTTACCGGCAGCTACGACTCTGACAATCTAAACATCGGAACCAAGATTATCAAGGAACACGAAGAGAGGATGTTCCAGGAGGCGGTCATCAAGACAATTGGTAATACTGCAGAAATTAGCCCACAGCACAGACCTCTGCTGTACCAGTACATCACAGCACAGACTTCTGCTCTACCAGTACATCACAGCTCAGACCTCTGATCTACCAGTACATCACATCACATATATCTGCTCTACCAGTACATCAAATCACATATATCTGCTCTACCAATACATTACATCACATATATCTGCTCTACCAGTACATCACAGCTCAGACCTCTGCTCTACCAGTACATCACAGCTCAGACCTCTGCTCTACCAGTACAGCACAGCTCAGACCTCTGATCTACCAGTACAACACAGCACGGACCTCTGCTCTACCAGTACATCACAGCACGGACCTCTGCTCTACCAGTACATCACAGCACGGACCTCTGCTCTACCAGTACATCACAGCACGGACCTCTGCTCTAGCAGTATATCACAGCACATATATCTGCTCTAACAGTACATCACAGCACAGACCCCTGCTCTAGCAGTATATCACAGCACAGACCTCTGCTCTATCAGTAAATCACATCACAGCACAGACTTCTGCTCTACCAGTACATCACAGCACAGACCTCTTCTCTACCAGTACATCACAGCACATGCTCCTGCTCTACCAGTACATCACATCACATATATCTGCTTTACCAGTACATCACAGCTCAGACCTCTGATCTACCAGTACAACACAGCACGGACCTCTGCTCTACCAGTACTTCACAGCACGGACCTCTGCTCTAGCAGTACATCACCGCTCAGACCTCTGCTCTACCAATACAGCACAGCTCAGACCTCTGCTTTACCAGTACATCACAGCTCAGACCTCTGATCTACCAGTACAACACAGCACGGACCTCTGCTCTACCAGTACATCACAGCACGGACCTCTGCTCTACCAGTACATCACAGCACGGACCTCTGCTCTACCAGTACATCACAGCACAGACTTCTGCTCTAACAGTACATCACAGCACATATATCTGCTCTAACAGTACATCACAGCACAGACCTCTGCTCTATCAGTACATCACAGCACAAACCTCTGCTCTACCAGTACATCACAGCACAGACCTCTTCTCTACCAGTACATCACAGCACATGCTCCTGCTCTACCAGTACATCACAGCACATACCTCTGCTCTACCACTACCAGTACATCACAGTAAAGGCCTCTGCTCTACCAGTACAACACAGTACAGGCCTCTGCTCTACCAGTACATCACAGCACAGACCTCTTCTATACCAGTACATCACAGCACATACTCCTGCTCTACCAGTACATCACAGCACAGGTCTCTGCTCTACCAGTACATCACAGCACAGGTCTCTGCTCTACCAGTACATCACAGCACAGACCTCTGCTCTACCAGTACATCACAGCACAGATCTCTGCTCTATTAGTACATCACAGCACAGGCCTCTGCTCTACCAGTACATCACAGCACATATATCTGCTCTACCAGTACATCACAGCACAGACTCCTGCTCTACCAGTACATCACAGCACAGACCTCTGCTCTACCAGTACATCACAGCACAGGCCTCTGCTCTACCAGTACATCACAGCACAGGCCTCTGCTCTACCAGTTCTTCAAAGCACAGACCTCTGCTCTACCAGTACATCACAGCACAGGCCTCTGCTCTACCAGTTCATCAAAGCACAGACCTCTGCTCTACCAGTACATCACAGAACAGGCCTCTGCTCTACCAGTACATCACAGACCTCTGCTCTACCAGTACATCACAGCACCGACTCCTGCTCTACCAGTACATCACAGCAGAGACCTCTGCTCTGCCAGTACATCACAGCACCGACTCCTGCTCTACCAGTACATCACAGCACAGACTCCTGCTCTACCAGTACATCACAGCACAGGCCTCTGCTCTACCAGTACATCACAGCACAGGCCTCTGCTCTACCAGTACATCACAGCACAGGCCTCTGCTCTACCAGTACATCACAGCACATATATCTGCTCTACCAGTACACCACAGCACAAATCTCTGCTCTACCAGTACATCACAGCACAGACCTCTGCTCTACCAGTACATCACAGCATAGATCTCTGCTCTTCCAGTACATCACAGCACAGATCTCTGCTCTACCAGTACACCACAGCACAAATCTCTGCTCTACCAGTACATCACAGCACAGACCTCTGCTCTACCAGTACATCACAGCACAGATCTCTGCTCCACCAGTACACCACAGCACAGATCTCTGCTCCGCCAGTACACCACAGCACAGATCTCTGCTCCACCAGTACACCACAGCACAGCTCTCTGCTCTACCAGTACATCACAGCACAGATCTCTGCTCCACCAGTACACCACAGCACAGATATCTGCTCTACCAGTACATCACAGCATGGACCTCTGCTCTACCAGTACATCAGAGCACAGGCCTCTGCTCTACCAGTACACGACAGCACAGACCTCTGCTATAGTAGATGTATAATATACTGTACACCTGTGTCATGTCACAATAATAAATGCGATAACCCACAATGGGGCAGATGTATTAAGCCTTAACAAGAGATAAATGCAAGAGTGATAAGGAGAGATAACCGTCCAGCCAATCAGCTCCTTTCTGACTTTTTTCAAACACAGCCTGTAACATGGCAGTTAGCAGGTGATTGGCTGGGTGTTTATCTCTCCTTATCACCCTTGGATTTATCTCTTGTTAAAGCTTAATACATCTGCCCCAATGTTCCAAAATATCATGTGACAGCCCTGTCCCCCACCAGCACACATGATGGCACAGAGCTTCCCCAAATCTCATAGTAATCAGCTCTTCCCTGATTGTAACACAATACCCGAGTCCCTTACTGTAATAATGTACCTGACAAAAGATATACAATATGACCTGCAGGGGGCAGCACAGGACCTCATCCTTGCAGCTATATACTAAGGTCACAGCAAAGCTCTTACATTACACACATTGAAGGTGATTGCTATCCCTAGGACCTAGAGCCAGTATCAGACTACAATGTTCCTGCTACAAAGAGCTTACAATCTAAATGACTACCTAGGGCGAAATGTAATAGGGTGCGATTTTTTAGACATGTGCGATTTTTGGTCAAAAACGGCCGAAATCGCACATTTTCCGAAAATCGCACATTTAATAGGTTGAAAATCGCGGTAAAAAATCGCACTTTTTACCGCGAAATCGCACTTTTAGAAGTGCGATTTTTAGTCACATTTCAAATCGCATCCAGATGTTTTCCCATTATAAAGTATACAACTCGCAAATGTAATAGGGTGTGATTTTTGGTAAATGTTACCAAAAATCGCAAAAAAAATAGACCAGGTTCTGACAGGCGAATTTGACAGAACCATGCACAGATCATTGAGATCTGTGCATGGTCCTGTTAATAAAAATGTGTAAAAGTGTTTTTATAAAAAAAAAACGGCATGGGGTCCCCCCTCCTAAGCATAACCAGCCCCGGGCTCATTGAGCCGGACCTGGTTCCAAAAATACGGGGGGGACAAAAAGCATAGGGGTCCCCCGTATTTCTGAAACCAGCCCCGGACTCTTGGACCGGTCCTGGTTCCAAAAATACGGGTGACAAAAAATCTGGGGGTCCCCCGTATTTTGAAACCAGCACCGGGCTCCAACAGCCCGCGGTGTCATGCCACAGCCGGGGGACACTTTTTATACAAGGTCCCCCGGCCAAAACATGAGCACCGTGGCTGGTCAGCCTTGGACGGGGTACCTGGAGGAGTGGGGACCCCCCCAATAAAGGCCCCCCCCCCCCCAGGCTTCACCCGTCCAGGGCTGAAGCCCGGGGCTGTCACCGGCGTCCGTGGCCAGTGGACGCCGGCCTGATAGGGTTAAATCGATCATACGTTACATTGCTTTATACCGGAGAACTACAAGTGCCAGCAGACCTCCCCCGCATGCTGGGACTTGGAGAACCACAAGTCCCAGCATGCGGGGCATTAATGGGCCCGCTGGGACTTGTAGTCCACCTGTAAAAAGAATGTTTATAAAAAACACACACACAGAGAAGTAAAAGTTTATTACACACAAACCTCACTTTTACACCAGCGTTACTTACCATTCCTGGATCCAGCGCTGGTCTGGCTGCTTCACAGCCGGCTCCCCCAGCACTGACAGGCAGCGGGGAGAACCGGCTTTCTCCGTTGCCTCTAACAGCTTCTGTAGCGCTGTTCCAGCGCTACAGAGTCTGAGAGCGCGATTGGCCGATACGTCTCCATGGAGATGCATAGCTCAGTCCTGATTGGCTGAGCTATGCGTCTCCATGGAGACGCATAGCTCAGCCAATCGCGCTCTCAGCCTCTGTAGCACTGGGACAGCGCTACAGAAGCTGTTAGAGGCAACGGAGAAAGCCGGTTCTCCCCGCTGCCTGTCAGTGCAGGGGGGAGCCGGCTGTGAAGCAGCCAGACCAGCGCTGGATCCAGGAATGGTAAGTAACGCTGGTGTAAAAGTGAGGTGTGTGTAATAAACTTTTACTTCTCTGTGTGTGTTTTTTATAAACATTCTTTTTACAGGTGGACTACAAGTCCCAGCGGGCCCATTAATGCCCCGCATGCTGGGACTTGTGGTTCTTCAAGTCCCAGCATGCGGGGGAGGTCTGCTGGCACTTGTAGTTCTCCGGTATAAAGCAATGTAACGTATGATCGATTTAACCCTATCAGGCCGGCGTCCACTGGCCACGGACGCCGGTGACAGCCCCAGGCTTCAGCCCTGGACGGGTGAAGCCTGGGGGGGGGGGACCCCTTTATTGGGGGGGTCCCCACTCCTCCAGGTACCCCGTCCAAGGCTGACCAGCCACGGTGCTCATGTTTTGGCCGGGGGACCTTGTATAAAAAGTGTCCCCCGGCTGTGGCATGACACGCGGGCTGTTGGAGTCCGGGGCTGGTTTCAGAAATACGGGGGACCCCTATGCTTTTTGTCCCCCGTATTTTTGGAACAAGGTCCGGATCAATGAGCCCGGGGCTGGTTATGCTTAGGAGGGGGGACCCCACGCCGTTTTTTTTTAAACATTTTTTTTTGCACAAAATCGCATTTATGAAAATGCGCACATTTTCATGACTAAAAATCGCCCGAAATCGCGGCAAATCACATTTTTTTGCCGCAAATTCGCATCTCATTACATATGCGAATTTGCGGCAAAAAATGCGATTTTTTTAAAGGTGCGATTTGGTGTGATTTTTTTTTAGTCTAAAAAATCGCACCCTATTACATTTCGCCCCTAGTGTCCGTTTGTGTTTCTCCAAAACACTGCCATCTGTTGGCTGCGAGTGAAACGACATCTCTTTCTCTCTCGCACATGCACAGACACAGAGGCAATCACAAGGTAGCAGACTAGCTTTCGAAGCATTTTCTTACTAGTGTATAATAATGTAGCTCTGTCCTTTGCACTGAACTGTAATCATGCCTTGTTTTCTAGGATCCTTTGCCAGCACGCTGCCGACGTATCAGAGGGCTGAGGTTATGCTGTTTATAATGGGAAAGGTGCCTCTTCCTTCCATGCATCACCCTGTGGATCCTGGGAAGTCAGGGTAAGGCATACCTCCACTTTCACACATCCGCATCCAAGCGCGGGTCCACATGTCCAGAGGCCTTATATCTGCTGTCCATCACCGCAGGCGTACCGGAAGAGTAAAGAGCCTCCTCTACAAGCCTGACCGTGTTCAAACCATTGATCCAGTTCCAAGTTACAAATAAGTCAGATTTAATAGATTTGTGCAGAAGGACAAAACCATGCTTCACTGCAGGTGGGGCAGATGTAACATGTGCAGAGAGAGTTAGATTTGGGTGAGTTATTTTGTTTCTGTGCAGGGTAAATACCGGCTGCTTTATTTTTTCATTGCAATTTAGATTTCAATATGAACACACCCCACCCAAATCTAACTCTCTCCCTGCACCTGTTACATCTGCCCCACCTGCATTGCAGCATCAAGTTGTCCATTTGCAAAAATTGCAGCCTGCTAATAGGTCTGAATCAGGCCCCTGGTGCGCACATGAGGGGTGCACATTCAAAAATGTTGAAATAATTATATAATGTTACCTGTTTAAGCTTAAATGGCTGCATTTTGTAGTTTGGTATAAATGGCTGTTAGGAGCCTTTCCTGGTGGTCTCATCATAGCCGGTAGAATACAGGAGTGGTACTGCGCTCACCTTCTTGGTACCTTGATATGATGTTGTTATCAAGATCAAGGGGCCCGTGGTATGTATGAGTAGGGTGCGTGCCTGTGCACCAATGTGTGGTGAACACTGATGTAACTTAATGCTCACACTCTGAAAAAAGGAGACTGTTAAATTAATGACCCGGTATGAAAGTACAAGATACAATTGGTATAGTGCAATATACAGAGAGTTTATTGGTGAGAATAAACCTGCACTGAATTTGTCTCAGATAGATGGTAAGTCCGAGTGGCCCAGTCTGGGCTGGTGCTAATGGCAACAAGCACGTACTGGGACTGGGTCTGGGTGACCTGGACAGCACAGTGGGTGGTGGCGATGGGGGATGTGGCGTTACTCTGTGATGGGGAAAATACACAGGTAAAAGTGAAAAACAGACAGTCTGGTGCAGGGATGGAACACAAGTCTCTGCGGTCGTAGTAAGTGTGTATGTCACCGGTGGCTGGCGTCCCTAACCGCCCGGTGGTGCATCCCAACACTTACCCGATACCAGTCCTTCTGTGATGCGGTCAGACGTCCCTCGTTCCCGGGTCTCTGAAGATCTTCACCGGCGCTGACACAGCGTGCCGCCGGCCGCTGTGAGAACACTGCTCTGACGGCTGGCGCCGTCACTTCCGGGTTCAGATGGCGATCGTGCGCCCGGAGTTCAGGTGCTGCCGGAGCTGTGTTTGCTCGACTCCCGTGGCAAGGGAGGAGGCTTGTGGGTAGATGAGGGTGGATGAAAGTGCAGTCAGTTGTCCAACGCGTTTCAGCCGAATACGGCCTTTTTCAAGGATGTGAGACTGTTGTGACAGTCTCACATCCTTGAAAAAGGCTGTATTCGGCTGAAACGCGTTGGACAACTGACTGCATTTTCATCCACCCTCATCTACCCACAAGCCTCCTCCCTTGCCACGGGAGTCGAGCAAACACAGCTCCGGCAGCACCTGAACTCCGGGCGCACGATCGCCATCTGAACCCGGAAGTGACGGCGCCAGCCGTCAGAGCAGTGTTCTCACAGCGGCCGGCGGCACGCTGTGTCAGCGCCGGTGAAGATCTTCAGAGACCCGGGAACGAGGGACGTCTGACCGCATCACAGAAGGACTGGTATCGGGTAAGTGTTGGGATGCACCACCGGGCGGTTAGGGACGCCAGCCACCGGTGACATACACACTTACTACGACCGCAGAGACTTGTGTTCCATCCCTGCACCAGACTGTCTGTTTTTCACTTTTACCTGTGTATTTTCCCCATCACAGAGTAACGCCACATCCCCCATCGCCACCACCCACTGTGCTGTCCAGGTCACCCAGACCCAGTCCCAGTACGTGCTTGTTGCCATTAGCACCAGCCCAGACTGGGCCACTCGGACTTACCATCTATCTGAGACAAATTCAGTGCAGGTTTATTCTCACCAAAAAAACTCTCTGTATATTGCACTATACCAATTGTATCTTGTACTTTCATACCGGGTCATTAATTTAACAGTCTCCTTTTTTCAGAGTGTGAGCATTAAGTTACATCAGTGTTCACCACACATTGGTGCACAGGCACGCACCCTACTCATACATACCACGGGCCCCTTGATCTTGATAACAACATCATATCAAGGTACCAAGAAGGTGAGCGCAGTACCACTCCTGTATTCTACTGTATTACTCCAGAGCCTGGACCACTCAGGTCCTGCAGCCCCTTCGTGCATAGATATCCTTAGCGCTAACCTACCCCCTTTTTTCCATTACTCATCATAGCCGGAATCATCCCCACACCTGATAGAGGTGCGCCTGTAACCTAAGCATCTGATAGGTGCACAGCTGAGCATTGCGGAGATGCCCAGCGGCAACTCATCTCTTGACTACAAAGACTTTCTGTAGAATATTTTTCCTTTATATCCAATTCCATAAATCTTATTGGACTATTGTTATATAACCCTAATATGTCGTCATTTTCCACTTTAAGTCCCGGCGTCTATCTCTTTTTATCCGAATATTTTACGCATGGGAAACAATAACCTTTGATTATAGGGAATTTTGCAGGCAATAATAGAACAATTAAAATCAATTTATAACTGTTCTATTTAACTCCTTCCATGAAAGAATCTCTTAACGCCAAATATCATTACTCCTGTGATATTGTTTGGATACTTTACATCCATGTATTGTCATTTTGTAAAATGCGTGATCACCTTGTACTTTAAGTCCGGAGGTCCTGCAGATGTTGTCACCACTGCCCCTTTCTTCTGGCATTTGTCAGTAACCGAGGCCTTTGTGTTCTGTGTTTCAGGGAACACAGAAACCGTCTGATTCAGGTCATGCTGCTGAAGTCTCTGCTTCAGGTAACGCGTTTCGCTATTTCTTACATAGATTATATTCTAATTGGAACAATAATACAGATAACAATATCTGGGAAAAGGATGGGGAAAGAATTGTGTTATATACTTGAGCCCCTAATGTGGTAGGATGGGGGATTGTGCACTTATCAATGGCGATCCCACATTCATTTAGATAACACCATGTAGTGTAAACAGCACCTAGGATTATTGTATACCCAGTACTGCTGTCTGTCTAACGTACAAGCAAACAGAATCCAATTCTGCGCCCCTACAGTATATACAGGAGAACTGGATAACCCTGAAATCTATGGGCGAGATTTATCAAAACTTGGGGAGAGATAAAGTACTAACTTCTGTAATGTTACAAGCTGTATTTGAAAACACGACAGGAGCTAATTGGTCGTAATTTTATCTCTCTCTTACATTATCTCTTTCTATGGTTTAGAACATCTACCCAAGAGTACAGCCAATCAGCTCCTAACTGCTATGTTACAGACTGTTGGAAAAATGTCAGCTAGGAACTGATTGGTTGGTTCTTTATCACAGTTATACCCCTTTTACACCGCCGAAAAATCCGGGTCAGCTGCGGGTCAGACCCGGATCATCGGCGGTGTAAATGGGGTATATCCGTGTCCATTTACACGGGTCCTCTACCCAGGTCCTGACCTGGGTAGAACCCAGATAGGACCCGTGTAAATGGCGGTGTAAATGGTCCCGCAGCGGGTCCACAGCATGCAGCGCTGGGGAAGATGTGCCCAGCTGCTGTGGGAGGAAGGGGGTCCCTGCGGCTGCTGAGGGGAGGGGGGTACCTGTCCTGTCAGCCTGCGGTCAGAGCTCAGCGGAGGGGATGATGTGCGCCGCTGCTGTATCCCCCGGCAGCCGGTCCCTGTGGCGAATGGACAGTCAGTCTCGGCGGTCCCTCCAGCGCATAGGAACTAGTACTAGTTCCCATGCGCCAGAGGGACCCCCGCCACTGACTGTACATTCGCCGCGGGAACTTCGCGGCTGCGGGGAGTGGTACAGCAGCGGCGCACATCATCTCCTCCGCTGAGTGAGCTCCGACCTCAGGCTGACAGGACAGGTACCCCCCTCCCCTCAGCAGCTGCAGGGACCCCCCCTCCTCCCAGCACCCGGGGACAGCACTCCCCATCTACCCCCTAAAAAACACTGAACCTGCCTTAAATATATATAAATATATATAAATATAGGTTTCCTAGCACGGCCACAATCGCGGGCATCGTGTACCTTTAAGTTAAGGTACACGATGCCCGCGATGGACCCGATTTCCTTTGAAATCAGGTCCATTTTGCCGGCAAAGGGAAAATCGCGGGCATCGCGTCGGTCGGGGCCATTAACATTGGCCCCGACGCGACCGACGCGATGCCCGCGATTTTGCCATAGGCTTCAATGTTAAAATATTTTTTAACATTGAAATCGGGAGCATCGCGTCAGTCTTGTGCCATTATAATGGCTCAAGATGAGATGGACTTGATTAAGTCCATCTCACATAGTAGAAAATGTGAAAAGGGCCAATATTACCCATTTCACATTATATATGTCCCGTCGTCACCCCACAATTGACGTGAACCCGAAGCGTGGCAAGCGCAGCGGTGCGCGTCCTCCGACCTTTTCATTCCCCTACTTCGGGCTCGGTGGCTCGCTGCGCTCGCCACACTTTATATGGATAGTAGGGGAATGAAAAGGTCGGAGGACGCGCACCGCCGCCCCTCGCGGGCTTTGCTACGCTCGCCACGCTTCGGGTTGGCGTCAATCATGGGGTGGGGTTTACGGTGTAAAATTGGGGGTCTAGGGAATATTTTATATTGAATCCAATGTAAAATCGGGTTCCAGGGACCCTATTCACATTTGATTCAATTAAAAAATCGGGTCGGTCGCGTACCTAAATATATATATATATATATATATATATATATATATTATTTATAAATATATATATTATATATTTCTATAAATATATATATTATATATTTCTATAAATATATATATATATAAATATGGAAATCGGTGTGGCCGTGCTAGGAAACAAGTACCATATATATATATATATGGTACTCTTTACCTAGAAGGGTGCCCATCGCGGGCATCGCATGTACTAAAAAATCGCATGCGATGCGACCGACGCGATGCCCGCGATTTCCCATAGGGAACAATGTTAAATGTCCCAATTGACCCGATTTTCCTGTTCAATGTCCCAATTGACCCGATTTTCCATAGGGAACAATGTTAAATGGCCCACAGAGGGCAAATAGGCATCCTGAAGTGTGAAATGGCCCCCCCAATTGTTAACGCCACCCCACGATCAACGTCAACCCGAAGCGTGGCGAGCGCAGCGAGCCCGCGAGGGGCGACGGTACGCGTCCTACGACCTTTTCATACCCCCACTATCCACGTCGGCGTGGAGTTGAGAATAGAAAGTGTGGCGAGCGGACGCGGACACCTTCACAGGTATACACGTCCCCTCGCGGGCTTCACAGCTGTCCGCGGGGCTCGCTGCGCTCGCCACGCTTCGGGCTCGGTGGCTCGCTGCGCTCGCCACACTTTCTATTCCCAACTCCACGCCGACGTGGATAGTGGGGGTATGAAAAGGTCGTAGGACGCGTACCGCTGCGCTCGCCACGCTTCGGGTTGACGTTGATCGTGGGGTGGCGTTAACAATTGGGGGGCCCATTTCACACTTCAGGGTGGCTATTTGGCCTCTGTGGGACATTTAACATTGTTCCCTCTGGGAAATCGCGGTCATCGCGTCGGTCGCATCGCATGCGATTTTTTGGTCGCATCCGATGCGACCGACGCAATTTTTTTTCCCTAACGATGCCCATATATTTATATATATAATATATATATATATATTTATATAAATATAATATATATTATTTAAGGCAGGGCTGACCCAGGTTCAGTGTAAATGGTGCAGACCCAGGTCAAAGTGCTGTGTAAATGGGGTATAAAGCAGGGTCAGACCCTGGATACTCCAGCATTCAAAGACCAGGGTCCGACCAGGGTTTTTGGTGTAAAAGGGGTATTACATTCCGTAATTTTAGATAATGGTTTCCTGACTTATATAAGCATCCAAATGCATAATGAAATCATTTTATATGAGCGTACACACAGCTATGTATACATGCCCAGAAGGTGCGTATTCCTACTGTTTTATGAATGGACTTTATATCTCTTATATATTTGGCTACATCTGTCACTCAAAGTGTGTGAGTGTGTCTGTAACGCTGGGTGGAGTCTCTGACTCACATGACAGAGAACCAGCCCAGTGAGCCCACAGTGCTAGACACCCTCTGCCTCCCCATGTTGCCCAGGAACCTACTCCACAGCCACCAGGTGAGCACCCCCGCCGCCCCCCTCCCGCAGTTTGTGGCACCCCCACCCCCGCGACCTGTCCCCTGTGACCTCCCGTGATTCGCAGCACCCCTCCTCCCACGATTCGCGGCAACCCCCACGCCCCCCCTCCGGCGATTCGCGGCACCCGCGACCCTGCGATTCGCGGTAGCCACCCCCCCGTGCGGCACCCCCTCCCACGATTCGCGGCAACCCACCGTGCCCCCCCTCCCGCAATTCGCAGCACACACCCCCCCCCCCCCCCGTATGCCCAAACACCCCTATCACTACCCAGCTTCCTGCTCTCCTGAACCGTAACTTCCACCACTGGGGAGTCGCTGACGCTGTGTTGCCCACATACCCCTATCATGCCTCATATCCCAGCCTCCTGCTCTCATGCACCCTAACTCCCACCCAGTAGGAGGAGACACTGACTCAGGGCGACCGTCCTGTACTCCTGTGCTGCCACGCTGGACCCTCACCCACTGGCAGAAGCTGCACAGTGTCCCCCACCCTCCTCTTTGGTCCCCCGTATGCCCATACACCCCTGACCTCCGCCAGTGGGGAGCCGCTGACCCAAAAACACACTACTATACTATTGCACACACACACACACCTAAACTACCGCTTTTAAATTAAACAAAACAATACACACCCCCTTCCACATCATATGCTCTCTATTTAACACATTTCACCTATAACTCAAGTTGCAATACAGGCATCTTACATACAATTCTAACCATATTTCTCACAATACAAACGTTTGCAAATTATGTGAATCGCAGGCCCTTACGCCGGTGTGAAGAACGCCCGCAGGGCGCAATGAATCACTTAGTTATCATATATTTGTTCTTACACTTGTCACTTTTTCAGGTGCAGTCATTTGGCCTTTATTATTATTTATTACACTTATTTGGGGATTGTTTTTTTATTCGTTATCGTGGTACAAATTTCTATGCTATTGTTAAATAATGAGAGATGAATGGTTGCTATGGGTTACTACACATAGTAGCAGATAACCCCCAGCATAGTCTGTTTTACATTGTCTAGCGTCCTCTAAGTTTATATTGCCTGTGCGGGTCATCCATAAGAGCACATACTGTAATGTCACCTCCTTATTTGGCATTGGTAGGTGTCCCTGGGGTTTCAGTGCACCAATATGCTGACGGCTTTACCTAGCTCCTTCCTTGATCCGCTGCTCTCCCCCATCCTGATGGAAGATACAGAGATCCGTCTGTTTGTCCTGGAGATTCTCGTCTCATTGATCGATCGCCATGGGAACAGACACAAGTTCTCTCCTATAAGGTACGTGACGGGGCTAGCCCGCCCTATCGTCTACTGGCCAATCAGATTTTAGAAGTAATTAACAAAGAGAGAAACAGTGATACTCCCAGGAGCGGGAGTTGTAGCACTAGGTTCCGATCGTATACAAATGGCAGCCGATAAATTATTATTATTTTGGAGCTGCCCCCTGGGGGCAGCCAGACCCCTCTGTATAAATGCAGCCGTTTCTGTATATAGAAGTATCTGACATGTTTGGTCTACAGGGCGGTGCACTCGCCTCCTGCCCTGACATTCATGTCTGAGCTATCGCCACACAGAGGGATACTGCGCGGAGATTGCGCTGTGCGTACAGAATACTGAGCGCCACCATTGTATTCTTCTGTCATCCTAGTACTGTTCCTGATATCGCTGTCCTGAGGCTCAAAGTGGACAAGTGTTCAAGACCGGACACACTGTTCATGAAGAAGGTACGCATGCTGTATTGTATGTATTGAGAGTTACTGTACTGTATGTACAGTATGTATGTATGGGGAGTTACTGTATTGTACGTATGGTTAGTTACCGTACTGTATCATACATATGGCAAGTTACTGTACTGTGTTATACGTATGGCGAGTTACTGTACTGTGTTATACGTATGGTGAGTTACTGTACTGTGTTATATGTATGGTGAGTTACTGTACTGTGTTATATGTATGGTGAGTTACTGTATTGTACGTATGGTGAGTTACTGTATTGCAGGTATGGTGAGTTACTGTACTGTGTTATGTGTATGGTGAGTTACTGTACTGTATTATACATATGGTAGGTTACTGTACTGTGTTATATGTATGGTGAGTTACTGTATTGTACGTATGGTGAGTTACTGTATTGCAGGTATGGTGAGTTACAGTACTGTATTATACATATGGTAAGTTACTGTACTGTGTTATATGTATGGTGAGTTACTGTATTGTACGTATGGTGAGTTACTGTATTGCAGGAATGGTGAGTTACTGTACTGTGTTATGTGTATGGTGAGTTACTGTACTGTATTATACATATGGTAGGTTACTGTACTGTGTTATATGTATGGTGAGTTACTGTATTGTACGTATGGTGAGTTACTGTACTGTATTATACATATGGCAAGGTACTGTACTGTGTTATACGCATGGTGAGTTACTGTACTGTGTTATATGTATTATGAGTTACTATACTGTGTTATATGTATGGTGAGTTACTGTATTGTACGTATGGTGAGTTACTGTATTGCAGGTATGGTGAGTTACAGTACTGTATTATGCATATGGTAAGTTACTGTACTGTGTTATATGTATGGTGAGTTACTGTATTGTACGTATGGTGAGTTACAGTATTGCAGGAATGGTGAGTTACTGTACTGTGTTATGTGTATGGTGAGTTACTGTACTGTATTATACATATGGTAGGTTACTGTACTGTGTTATATGTATAGTGAGTTACTGTATTGTAAGTATGGTGAGTTACTGTATTGCAGGTATGGTGAGTTACTGTACTGTGTTATGTGTATGGTAAGTTACTGTACTGTATTATACATATGGTAGGTTACTGTACTGTGTTATATGTATGGTGAGTTACTGTATTGTACGTATGGTGAGTTACTGTATTGCAGGTATGGTGAGTTACAGTACTGTGTTATATGTATGGCGCATTGCTGTTTTGAACGTATAGTGAGTTACTGTACTGTATTATGCATATGGTAAGTTACTGTACTGTGTTATACGTATGGTGAGTTACTGTACTGTAATAGTACAGTATTACAATATTGGCTGCATTGTAATCAACAGCTGGGTGGTTTTACTCTTGTGTAGCTGCAAGGTTGTGCATGGAATGTACTACTTCTCCAATCCAGCAGGTGGCGCCTTGTTAATGTGTGTTATAAAAAGTAGCTGGCCAACATCCCTCCATGGACTGAAGGGACGGCAGTCAGAGCTATTTATTAACATTGAATATCGGTGCAGACCTGCATCCAGTCAGACGTTGGTTTTCAACATCTGACTTGCAATAGACAGATGGAAGGAAAGTTCTAATTGGTTGGTCTCACTGTGTATAATAATTCTAATAACTGTGTGTTGTGCTATTCTGGATCACCCATCCCACAATGCTTTGCTGTTATATTCCCAGCATTCCCAGCAGCTGTACCGGCACATTTACCTGAGCTGTAACGATCCCGGCAATGTGCAGGCTCACTATGAAGCCGTCTACGCCCTACTGGTGATGATTAGCATCGAGCTGGCCAATGAGGAGGTGGTGGTGGACCTTATCCGCCTGGTACTAGCAGTGCAGGTAAGAATGGTAACCCTACGGCAGGTGTGCAGGTAATGTGTTGCAAACTCTGCTCAACTCAGTTCTAGAGGAAAAATGGGGCGTGGTTAGGGCGTGGCCATATGACACGAGGGGGAGTGGCTACATGACAAAAGGGGGGATAACCAATTTACAGCCCCTTTTCTCTGCACTCTGGTATTTTATGTACTTTGCCATTTACCATCCCTGCGGATTTACCTTTACCCTAAGAAATGGGGTAATGCAGCGTGGTCCCATAGACCGCAGCTGTACTGCAGGGACGTAAATGGATTTTAGGGGCCAAGGGCATCAGTGAGTCTGCGCCCTGGTAATAGGACGATCTGACTAGTCAGCCACAATGGCGGTGTACTTCTACTTCTACCCATTGTAATTAGAGAGACCACCTAAGCAACTAATCACTTCCGTGAAAATACTATTAAAGCCCACTACTCAGTTCAGTATGTTCTTTGTTGTTCAATGGTAAAACATTTCCTATTCCCAAATACATGTAAATATGAGCTAGTGGGCCAATCAAAGGAGGGACCTCCGATATCTCCCTGACATGTCGGATAAATGAAGGAGCTAGACAACAGCAGTGTAATAGTAGGATTGGTGCAGGTACAAAGCAGTGAGTAACGTAGGAGTTCCAATTAAGAAAATAAAGAGTGCAGTGCGACAGGCTCCTCGCCTCAGTCACCAGGCTGCGCTGTGTGTCCTGACTCCCGCTGTCCGTGCCTCCTCCTCTGAAAAACTGAGCACCGCCATGGCACGCTCAATAGGGACGCATGCGCAGTGACATCACTATCTGGGTTCTTGTTGGGGTACCTGCGCAATATCTTATAGTGATACGCCGTACTACCCTGTACCACCACACTTGCACCCCTGGGTCCCCCCGTATATAAATACCAGTTCCAGCCTTCTCTAGCAGGGGAAACAGCCAAGGGACACACTGGACAGGGTCACCCCAGCCAAAGCATTAACCCCTCAACTAGTCAGCAACGGCTGGGATTGCCCCTAATTAAAGGGGTCCTCTCTCCAGTATCCCAAGGCCATGGCTGAAGCTTGGGGCTATCTTATGCACCCCTGGTAGGAGGGTACTGATTTGATGAAAAATAAAATTAATATTGTCCGTTACAGTGGCACTACATGTACCAGCAAGGCTGAATGATTCTAGGTGCTTATAGAACCACAAGGGTCAGCAAGCCCAGGCATTAATGGCATGCTGGAACCTACGTATAGTCATATTAATGATTGCGACTATACCTGGCTCTCTGTAATAAATAACACAATATTTGATGGCCTGCTGCTTAGTAGTAGTAGTACGTTTATTTATAAGGCGCCACAAGGTGTCCGCAGCGCCGTACATAGCAAACAAAAAACTAGTTACAAGGTAACGTACAGGGTGTGTTGAAAAATACAGTAGAAATAGGGGAATAGCTGGTAGAACTAAAATCAGCATCAGTTCAGAAGTAGGTGTCAAAATTGTCGAGGAGACTGAAGATGAAGTAGAGGAAGGGAAGAACAGGACAGGAGGACAGGTGAGGTAAAGAGGTGGGGTGAGTACGTGAGGCAGGAGGACCCTACTCATAAGAGTTAACATACTAAAAATAGGTGGGTGGACGAACGAAAAACAATAGGATAAGTAGGAACGGAGGCAGGATAGGAGGATCAAAAGAGGTTAGGAGGACGGATAGGCTAGTTGAAAAAAGTGGGTTTTGAAGGAGCGCTTGAAGGAGGTAAGGGAATCAGAAAGCCTGATGGGTGGCGGGAGGTTGTTCCAGTGCAGGGGGGCAGCGCGAGAGAAGTCTTGGACGCGGGAGTGGGAGGAGTTGATTAGGTGAGAGGTCAGTCGGCGTTCAGCGATGGAGCGAAGAGGGCGGGAGGGAGTGTGGATAGAGATCAGTGAAGAGAGGTAAGGAGCGGTGGAGGAGGAGAGAGACTTGTAGGTGGTGGTAAGTAGTTTAAAGAGAACTCGGAAAGGAATGGGGAGCCAGTGAAGAGATAGACAGAGGGGGGAGGCGGAGGTAGAGTGGCGGGAGAGGAAGATGAGCCTAGCAGCAGCGTTAAGAATGGTTTGGAGAGGTGCGAGGCGGGTGAGAGGTAAGCCAGAGAGAAGGATGTTGCAGTAGTCAAGGCGGAAGATGACAAGAGAGTGAATGAGAATTTTGGTCACGTCAGTGGAGAGGAATGGTCTGATGCGTGAGATGTTGCGTAGGTGAAAGCGGCAAGACTGTGAGAGAGCACGAATGTGGGGGGTGAAAGAGAGGGAGGAGTCATGATGACACAGAGGCAGCGTGTTTGGTCGGTGGAGGTGATCTCGGTTTCACCAATGCTGATGGAGATAGTGGGAGAAGAGGGGATGTTCGGGGGATGGAAGATTAGAAGTTCAGTTTTAGCCATGTTTAGTTTCAGGAAGCGTTGGGTCATCCAGGCTGAGATGGCCGTGAGGCATTCGGAGACCTTATACAGGAGTGATGGGGATAGGTCGGGGGAGGAGAGATAGATTAGGGTATCATCAGCATAAAGGTGGTAATGGAAGCCATAGGAGCTGATGAGGGTGCCCAGAGAGGTGGTGTAGAGGGAGAAGAGGGCCAAGGACTGACCCTTGGGGAACACCGACTGGCTGCGGGGTAGTAGGAGAGGAGGAGCTCGGAGTGGAGACGGAGAAGGAGCGATCGGAGAGGTATGAGGTGAACCAGGAGATACCAAAGGAGCGGAGGGTGTTGAGCAGGAGAGGGTGGTCAACAGTGTCAAAGGCAGCCGACAGATCAAGCTGGATGAGGATAGAGAAGAGGCCTTTGGATTTAGCCGATAGTAAATCGTTAGTGACTTTGGTCAGGGCAGTTTAGTACATCCCTGATTGTGTTTCACAGATGCTTTTATTTCCAGGACATGGCGCTGAATAACGAGGACAACCTTCCGGCATACAGCCGCTGTGCCCTGCACGCGCTCTGCGCAGCCTACCTGAACCTGATCAGCCAGCTCACCACGGTGCCCGCCTTCTGCCAACACATCCACGAGGTCAGACTTGAGCTGGTGCCATCCTTACAGTTACTATGATGTGGTGCTGCCTGTCTGTTCACTTATAAATGCCACTATGTGACTTCTCTGTACATCAGCCTGGGACCCAATCTGAGGACCCAAAAAGTACCAACCAATCAGCTCCTAACTGCCGTGTTACAAGCTGATTGGCCGGTACTTTATGTTTCTCCAGTTTATCTCTGTCCAAGCAGTGATAAATCTCCCCCTTGGGGTGACATGTGATAGGATGAGATTTTTGGTAAGGTTCCAAAATCGCACTAAATCACATGTTTGAAAATCGCATTTTTTTTGCCCAATTCGCAAAATGTAATAGAATGTGGTTTCAGGGGTAGAAATGGAATTCACAGACTCTGTATTAGCTACTTTTGTCTGTCCAGGGGAAGGTATACGATTACTGATGAGCGGTGTGTGACTCTCGGCTCTGTCTCTTCCATGTTAGGTGATAGATATGAGGAAGAAGGAGGCCTCTTATTTACTTCCAGAGGACGTCTTCCAGGAAAAGCCCAGGTGAGAAGACCTAATAATTACTGCACGTTTACCTTTACACTGTAAAGACTTTCCCCAATGTGACATCAGTCAGCAGTCACTAAAGATCACGTTTACTGTTCCTCAATGAGCCCGTCTCCACGGAGACGACTAAAGTCTGCCATACACAGGGGTGTCGGCCATATTGTGGCCGCCGGGTAGAGACAAGGGTTTTAGATTGTTATTCGATTGCTGTATCTCAGCTTAGTATCGCTGCCTTTTTTATTGTTTCCATCTGTACTTTGTTTTACTATACTGTAAGCTCACATTCAAGAGTCAGAACAATGGCGGTGTACTAGGAGAGAGCGGAGATGTCAGTGATGGACAATGGCGGTGTACTAGGACAAAGCGTACATGTCAGTGACGGACAATGGCGGTGTACTAGGAGAGAGTGTACATGTCAGTGATGGACAATGGCGGTGTACTAGGAGAGAGCGTACGTGTCAGTGATGGACAATGGCGGTGTACTAGGAGAGAGCGTACATGTCAGTGATGGACAATGGCGGTGTACTAGGAGAGAGCGGAGATGTCAGTGATGGACAATGGCGGTGTACTAGGAGAGAGCGTAGATGTCAGTGATGGACAATGGCGGTGTACTAGGAGAGAGCGTAGATGTCAGTGACGGACAATGGCGGTGTACTAGGAGAGAGCGTACATGTCAGTGATGGACAATGGCGGTGTACTAGGACAGAGCGTACATGTCAGTGATGGACAATGGTGGTGTACTAGGAGAGAGCGTAGATGTCAGTGATGGACAATGGTGGTGTACTAGGAGAGAGCGTACATGTCAGTGATGGACAATGGCGGTGTACTAGGTAGAGCGTACATGTCAGTGACGGACAATGGCGGTGTACTAGGAGAGAGCGTACATGTCAGTGATGGACAATGGCGGTGTACTAGGAGAGAGCGTACATGTCAGTGATGGACAATGGCGGTGTACTAGGTAGAGCGTACATGTCAGTGACGGACAATGGCGGTGTACTAGGAGAGAGCGTACATGTCAGTGATGGACAATGGCGGTGTACTAGGAGAGAGCGTACATGTCAGTGATGGACAATGGCCGTGTACTAGGAGAGAGCGTACATGTCAGTGATGGACAATGGCGGTGTACTAGGTAGAGCGTACATGTCAGTGACGGACAATGGCGGTGTATTAGGAGAGAGCGTACATGTCAGTGACGGACAATGGCCGTGTACTAGGACAGAGCGTACATGTCAGTGATGGACAATGGCGGTGTACTAAGAGAGAGCGTACATGTCAGTGATGGACAATGGCGGTGTACTAGGAGAGAGCGTACATGTCAGTGATGGGCAATGGTGGTGTACTAGGAGAGAGTGTACATGTCAGTGATGGACAATGGCGGTGTACTAGGAGAGAGCGTACATGTCAGTGACGGACAATGGCCGTGTACTAGGACAGAGCGTACATGTCAGTGATGGACAATGGCGGTGTACTAGGAGAGAGCGTACATGTCAGTGATGGACAATGGCGGTGTATTAGGAGAGAGCGTACATGTCAGTGATGGACAATGGCGGTGTACTAGGATAGAGCGTACAGGTCAGTGATGGACAATGGCCGTGTACTAAGAGAGAGCGTACATGTCAGTGATGGACAATGGCGGTGTACTAGGAGAGAGCGTACATGTCAGTGATGGACAATGGCGGTGTATTAGGAGAGAGCGTACATGTCAGTGATGGACAATGGCGGTGTACTAGGATAGAGCGTACAGGTCAGTGATGGACAATGGCGGTGTACTAGGAGAGAGTGTACATGTCAGTGATGGACAATGGCGGTGTACTAGGAGAGAGTGTACATGTCAGTGACGGACAATGGCGGTGTACTAGGACAGAGCGTACATGTCAGTGATGGACAATGGCGGTGTACTAGGAGAGAGCGTACATGTCAGTGATGGACAATGGCGGTTTACTAGGATAGAGCGTACAGGTCAGTGACGGACAATGGCGGTGTACTAGGACAGAGCGTACATGTCAGTGACGGACAATGGCGGTGTACTAGGACAGAGCGTACATGTCAGTGATGGACAATGGCGGTGTACTAGGAGAGAGCGTACATGTCAGTGATGGACAATGGCGGTGTACTAGGAGAGAGCGTACATGTCAGTGATGGACAATGGCGGTGTACTAGGAGAGAGCGGAGATGTCAGTGATGGACAATGGCGGTGTACTAGGAGAGAGCGTACATGTCAGTGACGGACAATGGCGGTGTACTAGGACAGAGCGTACATGTCAGTGACGGACAATGGCGGTGTACTAGGAGAGAGCGTACATGTCAGTGACGGACAATGGCGGTGTACTAGGACAGAGCGTACATGTCAGTGACGGACAATGGCGGTGTACTAGGAGAGAGCGTACATGTCAGTGACGGACAATGGCGGTGTACTAGGAGAGAGCGTAGATGCCAGTGATGGACAATGGCGGTGTACTAGGAGAGAGCATACATGTGTGATGGACAATGGCGGTGTACTAGGAGAGAGCGGAGATGTCAGTGATGGACAATGGCGGTGTACTAGGAGAGAGCGGAGATGTCAGTGATGGACAATGGCGGTGTACTAGGAGAGAGCGTAGATGTCAGTGATGGACAATGGCGGTGTACTAGGACAGAGCGTACATGTCAGTGATGGACAATGGTGGTGTACTAGGAGATATTGTAGATGTCAGTGATGGACAATGGCGGTGTACTAGGACAGAGCGTACATGTCAGTGATGGACAATGGTGGTGTACTAGGAGAGAGCGTACATGTCAGTGATGGACAATGGCCGTGTACTAGGAGAGAGCGTACATGTCAGTGACGGACAATGGCGGTGTACTAGGAGAGAGCGTACATGTCAGTGATGGACAATGGTGGTGTACTAGGAGAGAGCGTACATGTCAGTGACGGACAATGGCGGTGTACTAGGAGAGAGCGTACATGTCAGTGATGGACAATGGCGGTGTACTAGGAGAGAGAGTACATGTCAGTGATGGACAATGGCCGTGTACTAGGAGAGAGCGTACATGTCAGTGATGGACAATGGTGGTGTACTAGGAGAGAGCGTACATGTCAGTGACGGACAATGGCGGTGTACTAGGAGAGAGCGTACATGTCAGTGATGGACAATGGCGGTGTACTAGGAGAGAGCGTACATGTCAGTGACGGACAATGGCGGTGTACTAGGAGAGAGCGTGCATGTCAGTGATGGACAATGGCGGTGTACTAGGAGAGAGCGTACATGTCAGTGACGGACAATGGCGGTGTACTAGGAGAGAGCGTACATGTCAGTGATGGACAATGGCCGTGTACTAGGAGAGAGAGTACATGTCAGTGATGGACAATGGCCGTGTACTAGGAGAGAGCGTACATGTCAGTGACGGACAATGGCGGTGTACTAGGAGAGAGTGTACATGTCAGTGATGGACAATGACGGTGTACTAGGAGAGAGTGTACATGTCAGTGATGGACAATGGCGGTGTACTAGGACAGAGCGTAGATGTCAGTGACGGACAATGGCGGTGTACTAGGAGAGAGCGTACATGTCAGTGATGGACAATGACGGTGTACTAGGAGAGAGCGTACGTGTCAGTGATGGACAATGGCGATGTACTAGGAGAGAGCAGACATGTCAGTGATGGACAATGGCGATGTACTAGGACAGAGCGTACATGTCAGTGATGGACAATGGCGGTGTACTAGGAGAGAGTGTACATGTCAGTGATGGACAATGGCGGTGTACTAGGAGAGAGCGTGCATGTCAGTGATGGACAATGGCAATGTACTAGGACAGAGCGTACATGTCAGTGATGGACAATGGCGGTGTACTAGGAGAGAGTGTACATGTCAGTGATGGACAATGGCGGTGTACTAGGAGAGAGCGTACATGTCAGTGATGGACAATGGCGGTGTACTAGGAGAGAGCGTACATGTCAGTGATGGACAATGGCGGTGTACTAGGAGAGAGCGTAGATGTCAGTGATGGACAATGGCGGTGTACTAGGACAGAGCGTACATGTCAGTGATGGACAATGGCGGTGTACTAGGAGAGAGTGTACATGTCAGTGATGGACAATGGCGGTGTACTAGGAGAGAGCGTACATGTCAGTGATGGACAATGGCGGTGTACTAGGACAGAGCGTACATGTCAGTGATGGACAATGGCAATGTACTAGGACAGAGCGTACATGTCAGTGATGGACAATGGCGGTGTACTAGGAGAGAGCGTACATGTCAGTGATGGACAATGGCGGTGTACTAGGAGAGAGCGTGCATGTCAGTGATGGACAATGGCAATGTACTAGGACAGAGCGTACATGTCAGTGATGGACAATGGCGGTGTACTAGGAGAGAGCGTACATGTCAGTGACGGACAATGGCGGTGTACTAGGAGAGAGCGTACATGTCAGTGATGGACAATGGCGGTGTACTAGGAGAGAGCGTACATGTCAGTGATGGACAATGGCAGTGTACTAGGAGAGAGCGTACATGTCAGTGATGGACAATGGTGGTGTACTAGGAGAGAGCGTAGTTGTCAGTGATGGACAATGGCGGTGTACTAGGACAGAGAGTACATGTCAGTGATGGACAATGGTGGTGTACTAGGAGATATCGTAGATGTCAGTGATGGACAATGGTGGTGTACTAGGAGAGAGCGTAGATGTCAGTGATGGACAATGGCGGTGTACTAGGACAGAGCGTACATATCAGTGATGGACAATGGTGGTGTACTAGGAGATATCGTAGATGTCAGTGATGGACAATGGTGGTGTACTAGGAGAGAGCGTAGATGTCAGTGATGGACAATGGCGGTGTACTAGGACAGAGCGTACATATCAGTGATGGACAATGGCGGTGTACTAGGAGAGAGCGTACATGTCAGTGATGGACAATGGCGGTGTACTAGGAGAGAGCGTACATGTCAGTGACGGATAATGGCCGTGTACTAGGACAGAGCGTACATGTCAGTGATGGACAATGGCGGTGTACTAGGAGAGAGCGTACATGTCAGTGATGGACAATGGCGGTGTACTAGGAGAGAGCGGAGATGTCAGTGATGGACAATGGCGGTGTACTAGGAGAGAGCGTACATGTCAGTGACGGACAATGGCGGTGTACTAGGACAGAGCGTACATGTCAGTGACGGACAATGGCGGTGTACTAGGAGAGAGCGTACATGTCAGTGACGGACAATGGCCGTGTACTAGGACAGAGCGTACATGTCAGTGACGGACAATGGCGGTGTACTAGGAGAGAGCGTACATGTCAGTGACGGACAATGGCGGTGTACTAGGAGAGAGCGTAGATGCCAGTGATGGACAATGGCGGTGTACTAGGAGAGAGCATACATGTGTGATGGACAATGGCGGTGTACTAGGAGAGAGCGGAGATGTCAGTGATGGACAATGGCGGTGTACTAGGAGAGAGCGGAGATGTCAGTGATGGACAATGGCGGTGTACTAGGAGAGAGCGTAGATGTCAGTGATGGACAATGGCGGTGTACTAGGACAGAGCGTACATGTCAGTGATGGACAATGGTGGTGTACTAGGAGATATTGTAGATGTCAGTGATGGACAATGGCGGTGTACTAGGACAGAGCGTACATGTCAGTGATGGACAATGGTGGTGTACTAGGAGAGAGCGTACATGTCAGTGATGGACAATGGCCGTGTACTAGGAGAGAGCGTACATGTCAGTGACGGACAATGGCGGTGTACTAGGAGAGAGCGTACATGTCAGTGATGGACAATGGTGGTGTACTAGGAGAGAGCGTACATGTCAGTGACGGACAATGGCGGTGTACTAGGAGAGAGCGTACATGTCAGTGATGGACAATGGCGGTGTACTAGGAGAGAGAGTACATGTCAGTGATGGACAATGGCCGTGTACTAGGAGAGAGCGTACATGTCAGTGATGGACAATGGTGGTGTACTAGGAGAGAGCGTACATGTCAGTGACGGACAATGGCGGTGTACTAGGAGAGAGCGTACATGTCAGTGATGGACAATGGCGGTGTACTAGGAGAGAGCGTACATGTCAGTGACGGACAATGGCGGTGTACTAGGAGAGAGCGTGCATGTCAGTGATGGACAATGGCGGTGTACTAGGAGAGAGCGTACATGTCAGTGACGGACAATGGCGGTGTACTAGGAGAGAGCGTACATGTCAGTGATGGACAATGGCCGTGTACTAGGAGAGAGAGTACATGTCAGTGATGGACAATGGCCGTGTACTAGGAGAGAGCGTACATGTCAGTGACGGACAATGGCGGTGTACTAGGAGAGAGTGTACATGTCAGTGATGGACAATGACGGTGTACTAGGAGAGAGTGTACATGTCAGTGATGGACAATGGCGGTGTACTAGGACAGAGCGTAGATGTCAGTGACGGACAATGGCGGTGTACTAGGAGAGAGCGTACATGTCAGTGATGGACAATGACGGTGTACTAGGAGAGAGCGTACGTGTCAGTGATGGACAATGGCGATGTACTAGGAGAGAGCAGACATGTCAGTGATGGACAATGGCGATGTACTAGGACAGAGCGTACATGTCAGTGATGGACAATGGCGGTGTACTAGGAGAGAGTGTACATGTCAGTGATGGACAATGGCGGTGTACTAGGAGAGAGCGTGCATGTCAGTGATGGACAATGGCAATGTACTAGGACAGAGCGTACATGTCAGTGATGGACAATGGCGGTGTACTAGGAGAGAGTGTACATGTCAGTGATGGACAATGGCGGTGTACTAGGAGAGAGCGTACATGTCAGTGATGGACAATGGCGGTGTACTAGGAGAGAGCGTACATGTCAGTGATGGACAATGGCGGTGTACTAGGAGAGAGCGTAGATGTCAGTGATGGACAATGGCGGTGTACTAGGACAGAGCGTACATGTCAGTGATGGACAATGGCGGTGTACTAGGAGAGAGTGTACATGTCAGTGATGGACAATGGCGGTGTACTAGGAGAGAGCGTACATGTCAGTGATGGACAATGGCGGTGTACTAGGACAGAGCGTACATGTCAGTGATGGACAATGGCAATGTACTAGGACAGAGCGTACATGTCAGTGATGGACAATGGCGGTGTACTAGGAGAGAGCGTACATGTCAGTGATGGACAATGGCGGTGTACTAGGAGAGAGCGTGCATGTCAGTGATGGACAATGGCAATGTACTAGGACAGAGCGTACATGTCAGTGATGGACAATGGCGGTGTACTAGGAGAGAGCGTACATGTCAGTGACGGACAATGGCGGTGTACTAGGAGAGAGCGTACATGTCAGTGATGGACAATGGCGGTGTACTAGGAGAGAGCGTACATGTCAGTGATGGACAATGGCAGTGTACTAGGAGAGAGCGTACATGTCAGTGATGGACAATGGTGGTGTACTAGGAGAGAGCGTAGTTGTCAGTGATGGACAATGGCGGTGTACTAGGACAGAGAGTACATGTCAGTGATGGACAATGGTGGTGTACTAGGAGATATCGTAGATGTCAGTGATGGACAATGGTGGTGTACTAGGAGAGAGCGTAGATGTCAGTGATGGACAATGGCGGTGTACTAGGACAGAGCGTACATATCAGTGATGGACAATGGTGGTGTACTAGGAGATATCGTAGATGTCAGTGATGGACAATGGTGGTGTACTAGGAGAGAGCGTAGATGTCAGTGATGGACAATGGCGGTGTACTAGGACAGAGCGTACATATCAGTGATGGACAATGGCGGTGTACTAGGAGAGAGCGTACATGTCAGTGATGGACAATGGCGGTGTACTAGGAGAGAGCGTACATGTCAGTGACGGATAATGGCCGTGTACTAGGACAGAGCGTACATGTCAGTGATGGACAATGGCGGTGTACTAGGAGAGAGCGTACATGTCAGTGATGGACAATGGTGGTGTACTAGGACAGAGCGTACATGTCAGTGATGGACAATGGCGGTGTACTAGGAGAGAGCGTACATGTCAGTGATGGACAATGGCGGTGTACTAGGAGATATCGTAGATGTCAGTGATGGACAATGGTGGTGTACTAGGACAGAGCGTACATGTCAGTGATGGACAATGGCGGTGTACTAGGAGAGAGCGTACATGTCAGTGATGGACAATGGCGGTGTACTAGGAGAGAGCGTACATGTCCGTGATGGACAATGGCCGTGTACTAGGAGAGAGCGTACATGTCAGTGATGGACAATGGCGGTGTACTAGGAGAGAGCGTACATGTCAGTGATGGACAATGGTGGTGTACTAGGAGAGAGTGTAGATGTCAGTGATGGACAATGGTGGTGTACTAGGAGAGAGCGTAGATGTCAGTGATGGACAATGGCGGTGTACTAGGACAGAGCGTACATGTCAGTGATGGACAATGGTGGTGTACTAGGAGATATTGTAGATGTCAGTGATGGACAATGGCGGTGTACTAGGACAGAGCGTACATGTCAGTGATGGACAATGGCGGTGTACTAGGAGAGAGCGTACATGTCAGTGATGGACAATGGTGGTGTACTAGGACAGAGCGTACATGTCAGTGATGGACAATGGCGGTGTACTAGGAGAGAGCGTACATGTCAGTGATGGACAATGGCAGTGTACTAGGAGATATCGTAGATGTCAGTGATGGAAAATGGTGGTGTACTAGGACAGAGCGTACATGTCAGTGATGGACAATGGCGGTGTACTAGGAGAGAGCGTAGATGTCAGTGATGGACAATGGCGGTGTACTAGGACAGAGCGTACATGTCAGTGATGGACAATGGTGGTGTACTAGGAGATATTGTAGATGTCAGTGATGGACAATGGCGGTGTACTAGGACAGAGCGTACATGTCAGTGATGGACAATGGCGGTGTACTAGGACAGAGCGTAGATGTCAGTGATGGACAATGGCCGTGTACTAGGACAGAGAGTACATGTCAGTGATGGACAATGGCGGTGTACTAGGAGAGAGTGTACATGTCAGTGATGGACAATGGCGGTGTACTAGGACAGAGCGTACGTGTCAGTGACGGACAATGGCAGTGTACTAGGAGAGAGCGTAGATGTCAGTGATGGACAATGGCGGTGTACTAGGAGAGAGCGTACATGTCAGTGATGGACAATGGTGGTGTACTAGGACAGAGCGTACATGTCAGTGATGGACAATGGCGGTGTACTAGGAGAGAGCGTACATGTCAGTGATGGACAATGGCGGTGTACTAGGAGATATCGTAGATGTCAGTGATGGAAAATGGTGGTGTACTAGGACAGAGCGTACATGTCAGTGATGGACAATGGCGGTGTACTAGGAGAGAGCGTACATGTCAGTGATGGACAATGGCGGTGTACTAGGAGAGAGCGTACATGTTAGTGACGGACAATGGCGGTGTACTAGGAGAGAGCGTGCATGTCAGTGACGGACAATGGCCGTGTACTAGGACAGAGCGTAGATGTCAGTGATGGACAATGGCGGTGTACTAGGAGAGAGCGTACGTGTCAGTGATGGACAATGGCGGTGTACTAGGAGAGAGCGTACAGGTCAGTGATGGACAATGGCGGTGTACTAGGAGAGAGCGTAGATGTCAGTGATGGACAATGGCGGTGTACTAGGAGAGAGCGTACAGGTCAGTGATGGACAATGGCGGTGTACTAGGAGAGAGCGTACATGTCAGTGACGGACAATGGCGGTGTACTAGGAGAGAGAGAGTGTACATGTCAGTGATGGACAATGGCGGTGTACTAGGAGAGAGCGTACGTGTCAGTGATGGACAATGGCGGTGTACTAGGACAGAGCGTAGATGTCAGTGATGGACAATGGCGGTGTACTAGGAGAGAGCGTACGTGTCAGTGACGGACAGTGGCGGTGTACTAGGAGAGAGCGTACGTGTCAGTGATGGACAATGGCGGTGTACTAGGACAGAGCGTACGTGTCAGTGATGGACAATGGCGGTGTACTAGGAGAGAGCGTAGATGTCAGTGATGGACAATGGCGGTGTACTAGGAGAGAGCGTACATGTCAGTAATGGACAATGGCGGTGTACTAGGAGAGAGCGTACATGTCAGTAATGGACAATGGCGGTGTACTAGGAGAGAGCGTACATGTCAGTGATGGACAATGGCGGTGTACTAGGACAGAGCGTAGATGTCAGTGATGGACAATGGCGGTGTACTAGGAGAGAGCGTACATGTCAGTGATGGACAATGGCCGTGTACTAGGAGAGAGCGTACGTGTCAGTGATGGACAATGGCGGTGTACTAGGACAGAGCGTACAGGTCAGTGATGGACAATGGCGGTGTACTAGGAGAGAGCGTACATGTCAGTGACGGACAATGGCGGTGTACTAGGAGAGAGCGTACATGTCAGTGATGGACAATGGCGGTGTACTAGGACAGAGCGTACATGTCAGTGATGGACAATGGCGGTGTACTAGGAGAGAGCGTACATGTCAGTGATGGACAATGGCGGTGTACTAGGACAGAGCGTACATGTCAGTGACGGGCAATGGTCGGTTTGGGAACCTGATAAACACTGACTCATCCATTCATCCTACTCCTCCGCACTAATGTCTAAATGCACTTAGGCTCCTTCCCACTCGCCCTCTTTGTATACCATTGCGCCACTTAGTTTCGAAATCTTAAGAGCAGAGATGGCTCCGTCCTCCTCCTCCTCCTCCTCTTCTTCTAATGTTGTATCATTATTTTTGCCCATAACTTAGGACTGAGCGATCTTGTGTTCCCTATATCAAATCAATACTAAGTACTGCATTGTAGAAAGCGGACACCATTGCAGTCTTCTGCTTGACCCGTCCGCTGAACTCCGATGCTCTGTCTGTCTCCCACTACGATCTACAGCCCCGAGTCTGAGTACAGTAATAAGATGGGACGTATTCAGGCTACCATGAAAAGGTTGACATGAGTTTTTCAGGGGTTTTTTGTGTTATGGTCAACACCTGAGCACGTCGACCCCTAATTAGTGTACAGAGTACACTCACCCCCGCCATACTTTGGGCCAGGTTACCCTTCCCAATGGGAGTCATTTTTAGGTGTGGACCCAGTGCACATTTACCTTCGTGTCCTGCATTGTAGAGTAATGGCTGCTTTCTATTTTCACGCAGGTGGTCAAAGAATGTGGATCAGATAGAGACGGAGGTGCTGTTCCTGCAGAGCAAGGTCAGCGAAGTGCTCGGGGGCAGCGGGTATAATTCGGACAGGCTGAGCACGCCGTACGTTCCCCAGCTCACAGGTGGGTAACAGCGCTGCCATCTCCTCTTACGTGCCAGGGAGCCATGACTGGTGATGGGCGCTGAGATGACCAGCAAGCATGTGGTATAGCCAAGCTGGAAGTCAGAGTGTACCCGTACCCGAAATGTATTCTCGGTCTTAAATAAAAATTGAAACACATATCCTTCACATATTGCATTTTATTACACTGCTCGCAATGTCGACACCTGATCACATGGCCCGCCGCGTACTCCTATTGGCTAGTTTCGCAGCCAAAATTTCAGGTCAAAGATCCTTTGTATGACCCTGGATTTTGGTGGGGCGGGCCTAACAGTGTGAAATGGTTTATGCTGATTCCCTGGCGTGCAATGCAATCCCCGGGGGATTGATCAAGCACAAATATCACATACATGATAACATTGGACTTAGGGTAACAGATCAATAGGAGCAACATTATGACGATGAACATTACAGTGGCCTTTATTGGAAATCCAGATAAACACCCATTTACTTGTGCGCAGTCCCGGCGTCTTGCCTTATGTATACAGGGGATCACGGTCACAGCTATGTAAGAATGAACCTCTCCTCTCCTGTCATGTGGGTGAGTCGGTCCATTATCCGCATCATCTCTATCCCCTGCTTGATCCCCGGTAATCACTGGCAGGCGGAGGCTGAGCTGAAGGGCTGAATACACTGTGCTCACATTGAATCCCGCTCCCTTTGTGCTAGAACCAAGGACACCAGTTACCAGCGCTCCTTTGTCTTGCAGATGAAGACCGCTTGTCTAAGAGGAAGAGTATCGGGGAGACAATATCTCTGCAGGTGGAGGTGGAGTCCAGGAACAGCCCGGAGAAGGAGGAGGTGATGTGTTGGCGCTGAGCGATTGACGTAACGCATTGTCATCCCAGATCCATAGAAGCTGGTTTGAAGTGCTGTTCTAGGGGACATGATGAATAGAGGACGGGAGGGTACACAGCGCAGGAGACGTGAATGTATCATATAGACCTACAACTGAGCAATTGTAAGATGTTCTAAACATACAGGGAGGGGGGAGATGTATCTTCAAGGCTGAGTGCATCTGCTCCAGGATCTGGTTCACAGTCGCACGCTAAGGAGATGTTAGGTGTAGTTGAGGGGTGTGGTATAGGGGTCTGACAGTCGGGATCCCGACAGTCATTATCCCGACGTCGGGATCCCGACTGGACGGACCCAGACAGCATGGCGAGCGCAACAAAGCCCCCTTCGGGCTCGCTGGGGGCACGGTGGCTCGCTACACGAGTCACCTATTCTATTCTCCCTCTATGGGGGTCGTGGACCCCCACGAGGGAAAATAGCCGACGGCCGTCGGGAACCCAGCTGTCTGTGTTTTGACAGTCGGGATCCCGACGTCGGGTGAATGCCAGTCGGGATCCCAACTGTCAGGACCCCATCCGGCACCCGTAGTTGAAAGTACACAGGCGCTTAATCAGTGACATGGGACCCTGCTACCTCTCTGTCTGTCTCTTATTACTCAGTCCTCTTTTACTGCTGGTTTGTTCACAATTGTACAGCGCAACAGAATATGTTGGCGCTATATAAGTAGCTGTTAAAGGTCCCAAAAATTAAAATCCCAGAGCACACTGACAGTTGGGGGGTCCCAGTACAAAAGCACACTGACAGTTGGGGGGGTCCCAATACAAAAGCACACTGACAGTTGGGGGTTCAGTACAAAAGCACACTGACAGTTGGGGGTTCAGTACAAAAGCACACTGACAGTTGGGGGTTCAGTACAAAAGCACAGTTGGGGAACCCAGAATAAAATCTTAATGGTTTTTGTCTCTCTCTGTTACCAGAAAGCCCCAGCAGAGGAAATAACGTTTGAAACTCTGAAGAAAGCAATAGGTAAGTGATCAGTTACCAGTCCACATGTTCATGGGTGTGGACTACTTACCATCTCACCCGTCTCCTAAGGTCATTCCAACCTGGGCCATTCCTTCTACTCCTAATGGTGGCAGTGGCAGGCACAGTACTTATCTATGCCTCTCCCCCATACCATGCACTAAACCTTCCCGAAATCCCGAGAATGATCACGATCCCGGGATTGGCCACCCCAATGCCAATACCTGTGTTATTGCAAGGATCTCCTTACTGTGCTGTCACTGTCTATGACAATCATGCATTGTCTATTGGTATTGGTAGTGTTCAGGGAATAGATTTAATAAAGCTTTAAACATGAGAAGTGGCGGCGATGCCAACACCAACCAATAAGATGCTGTCTATCATTTTATAGGATGCAATAGAGAAACGAGAGCTGAAGTCAGCTAAAAATCAATGTTCATGTTTAGACGCTTTAGTAGATCTGCACCCCAAGTGTAACCCCTAGACACCCCAAGTGTTACCCCCTCCTCGTTGCCGGTGGAGATTATATGTGCCTCATCACCCTTATACTCCTTTAACATCACATAGCCGGATCCGACCTGGGTGCGGCACTTTCACATTAAACCGGGGTAGTCAGAAAGTGACCCAGGTTTAAACTTTTTTATAGCCCGGGTCGAACTGCTGAGTTGGTGGACCCGGGTTATAAGCTGTGATGCTTTCACACCACACCTCGACCCGGGTCCATAAGTCACCAACCCAGAAACCCGGGTCCAAGGTGCAACGAGAAAGGGGTATTACACGCATAGGCACGGCTATACAATTTGCGCAGTGCAAAAACACACAAGGGGTCTGATTCAGGTATGTTTGGAGGTGCTGCACATAGTGCAGGGTACCCGATGTCCAGTGCTGTGCGCATGTGCGACATCAAAAGCCCAAAGAGAGATGAAGAACCAGCAAATCAGCCCCTAACTGTCACTTCAGATTTTGAATAAAAAAGTACAGTTGGGAGCTGGCTGGTTGAAGCTTTATCTCTCTCCAAGATGTGTTTACATCTTCCACCTTTGCAGTATCCTCCCTTAAGCCAGACACTTATTAGTAAATACGGGGTGCATTAGTGTAAATGTCGGGGAGCATTACACTGCGGGTTATACACAAGCATTCAGCATTTTTTTTCCTGCGGTTATTTTGCGCAGTGGACAGTGTGGCGGTGGAGGAACAAGAGCGGGAGCGAAGGCGGCAGGTGGTGGAGAAGTTCCAGAAGGCTCCATTTGAGGAGATCGCGGCTCATTGTGGCGCCAGGGTGAGAATCAGGGTGTTAAATAAATGCCTTTGATGATATCCTGACATGTTTTGCTTTAGTACTCTGCCAGGGAACACACATAAACGATCCACGAGACGTGGCCTGTGTTATTCTTACATAACCGGGCATCTCTGGGCCCCATAGCTAACCTTTAACCTTGGGGTGGCGAGATGTGGCCAGTGATTACCCAGGCCCCAGATCTATGTAGTCATAATCACGATGGTCTAAATACCAACATAGTCGAAGTACCGACATTTAAAATACCAACAAGGTCAAAATACTGACATTTAAAATCCTGAGAAAGGTCAAAATACCGATATATAGAATTTAGACAGGTGAAAAAGTCAACATGACTTTCGGTCGACAGATCGCAAGGTTGACATGGTTTTTTTCACTGTTTTTTGAGCCGACATGTGCCGACAGGTGGTATTTCATGCCCTACCATCCACTAGGGCATGGTGGGAGAATAAAATAGTGTGCCGAGCGCAGTGAGGCACCGTGCCCGAAGCATAGCGAGGGGCTGCGGTTGACTTCCAACTGTGTCCATGTCGACTGTGTCGACATTCGGGTAAAAAAAACAGTAAAAAAACCCCATGTCGACCGAAAGTCATGTTGACTTTTTCACCTGTCTACTGTCTACATGTCGGTATTTTGACCTTGTCTTGATTTTAAATGTCGGTATTTTGACCTTGTCGGGATTTTAAATGTTGGGATTTTAACCTTGTCGGGATTTTGACCATGGGTATTTCATACTGAATCCTTTTAAAAATATCATATATAATATATTACTGTCGACATGGTAACGTTTCAGCAGTGGGCTTTAGAAGTAAAGCAAAACATTAAATCAAGTAACTGTGCACCTGGTCAAAAACATGCTGCGCTGCAGGTGGGGCAGATGGAACATGTGCAGAGACAGTTATATTTGGGTAGGGGGGGGGGGTGTTAAAACTGAAATCTGAATTGCAATGTAAAGGCCCATACACACAGGGCGACTGAGCCTCCGTGCTGAGCGATACTGTTTAGCACAGAGCGCTCAGCACAGATCGCTCAGCACACAGCTATGCACCCGCGATGTGTGCTGAGCGATCTGGTGAGAGAACACAGGCCACGGTTAGATTATGACTATGTTTGGCGTTACCGCTTGCATTCTCTCATCCTATGCTTAACCCTTTGAGTGCCAAGTGAATCTGTCGGAAGAGGTGTGAACATTGCCCAGCAAACATCTCTATTGGTCATATGACCTGAGTCTGTTACTGCTGAATGTGCTGATACATTATCCCCCATCTCCTGCTCTTATACACCTCTCTCTGTCTCTTTATCAAGGCATCGTTGTTACAGAGCAAACTGAACCAAATCTTTGAGCTGACGATACGGTGAGTGATCGCTCCAATATTTACACCCCTCCCTTTATAAGGTAAATGCAGAGGATGAGTCATGGAGGACCAGAGGAAACGGTCAGGGGGTGTCGGGCCAGAGTATACGATTGGGGGTGGGAATGACCAGAGTGTACAGTATGTATATGTGTGTGTGTGTGTTGGGGGGTGGGGGGGTGTATGACCAGCATGTACAAATAGCTGCAGCTTGTGGAGACCCTAGACACCTGCTTATTGGTAAATCCAGCACTGACAGCACACAGGCTGGTTATTAAAGGGAACTGGCAACAGCTTCTCACTGACAGTGGCTTACCGGCGAATCGGAATAACCGGGGTAATGCCGCAAGCTGGCCCACTGCTGAGACGGGAACTGTAACGCATATATTGTATATTGCTGTTTTCCAGGCCACCTCCGAGCCCCTCCGGCACTATCACTGCTGCGTACGGCCAGCCGCAGAACCACTCCATCCCCGTATACGAGATGAAGTTTCCTGATCTGTGTGTGTACTGATGGAAGAGCAAACCCTGGCAATGCACAGCCACATACTACCCTCTTGTCCGCACGCTCCTCTGTCCGAGAGACCTGCACTACTGAGACTCTCCACTGGGGGCAGGGTACCCTCCCTTTATCTTCCAGCAGTACCTTGTGCCAGCTCACTGTCTATGAGGCCCAGACCTTGTTCTGTTTGCACTAAAACCTATGGGTGTCACCTCCATGCATTATGCTGCACTGTTCTTGCAAGTGAGATTGTACAGCCAGAAAGAGATATATATATTTATTAATGAGAGTCCAGTCAAACCTGCACTGTATATTTATATGTGTTCTTAGGACTTGGTGCCAGGCTTCCCATGGGCCCTTTACAACAATAGTGCAAAACCTAGATATCTATAGGATGCCAAATACGCAGCATGTGAGTGTGAGGTCACTACTGTGCCATGTTCACCAGGACGCGGTGCCAGTGTCTGTGCCATCATCAATGTCTGTATCCTGAGGAAGCAGAGGATTCCATGATGTCATATATCCTGCAAGGACAGGGCTGCAGCGACATAATGTGAGGAGGGGAATGGGGTAGCAGGAAGCCACAGACTGAGAGTTATATAGTGGGAGGAGCAGGATCCCCAGCAGCACAGAGTATATCAGGAGATGAGTGATGTGTAAGTGAGGACAGGGCTGCATGTGACAGGGGAAGTGACATGATGTGAGGAGGGGGATGGAGGCAGCAGGAAGCCACAGACTGAGAGTTATATAGTGGGAGGAGCAGGGTCCCCAGCAGCACAGAGCGTCAGTGAGGACAGGGCTGCATGTGACAGGGGCAGTGACATGATGTGAGGAGGGGAATGGAGGCAGCAGGAAGCCACAGACTGAGAGTTATATAGTGGAAGGAGCAGGGTCCCCAGCAGCACAGAGTATATCAGGAGATGAGTGATGTGTCAGTGAGGACAGGGCTGCATGTGACAGGAGAAGTGACATGATGTGAGGAGGGGAATGGGGGCAGCAGGAAGCCACAGACTGAGAGTTATATAGTGGGAGGAGCAGGGTCCCCAGCAGCACAGAGTATATCAGGAGATGAGTGATGTGTCAGTGAGGACAGGACTGCATGTGACAGGGGCAGTGACATGATGTGAGGAGGGGAATGGGGGAAGCAGGAAGCCACAGACTGAGAGTTATATAGTGGGAGGAGCAGGGTCCCCAGCAGCACAGAGTATTTCAGGAGATGAGTGATGTGTCAGTGAGGACAGGGCTGCATGTGACAGGGGCAGTGACATGATGTGAGGAGGGGAATGGGGGCAGCAGAAATCCACAGACTAAGAGTTATGTAGTGGGAGGAGCAGGGATCCCAGCAGCACAGAGTATATCAGGAGATGAGTGATGTGAGGCAGCAGGAAGCCACAGACTGAGGGTTATATAGTGGGAGGAGCAGGGTCTCCAGCAGCACAGAGTATATCAGGAGGTGAGTGATGTATCACTGACTCAGAGATATATAATAGGTAGTGCAGGCTTCCCAATAGCACGGAGTAGTGATGTGAATCCCCTGTCACAGCGATGCAGGAAGAATGTTGTGTATGATATAACACACACACATTTTGGGAGGGGATTAGTGATGGAATCGCAGAGTTAGGGGGTTTATGATGAACTAACATAAAGGATACTGATAGGGATTAATATCCGTGGAGACTGTATTACAGGGAAGACTTTGTGTTATGTAGTTTGCAGCAAATGTGTAATGCAGATATGTAATCCATGACACGGCTGCTCTGATCTACTCAATCCAAAGTAGTGTATGAATGGGAAAACATTTCTTCACAATCGCCCGGTGCTCACTCTTAGCGAGATGGACAGTAACAGGCCCCCTGTACGATACCATGAAATATACCAACGTTCATTATTTTACCCTCATTCTGCTGATACAGGGTCACAGAGATCCCGTACACAGACCTATGGGTTCATTAAATGGAATCATTAACTATTGGTGGGTTTACCAGTCAGAAACCAGTAATATGGCAGAGATTTCAGCCAATGAAAATAAAGCCGGGATTCCCGACGTAAGAAGGCCGAACATTTCCCTCGGCATGCATCATAGGATCGGCAGGGTCTAGGTCAAGAGTCAATATGTTGGCACCAAAATGTCAACACGCACAAGCTCGACACTGGCAAAATGTGGACACAGGTTCGACATGGGTTTTTCCGGGTGGGGGATTGGGTTTGTGTGTCAGCATTGACACCTGAGTAAGCGGAAAAAATATTGTGTCGACCATTGCCACGCCCACCTGGTGAATGTTGACTGTTTAGTGTCGAGGTATTGGCTTTCGTTCATCCATTAACCACCTTTTAACAAAGATATACCTTGGCCCACATCAGTACCAGCTGCAAGTGTGCGGAAATGGCGCAATCGAGTACACTAAGGGGGTTATTCTGGTTCACTCCTTCTGACAAATTCCTTCTTAGGTGGACAAAACCATGCTGTACTGCAGGTGGGGCAGATGTAACATGTGCAGAGAGAATTAGATTTGGGTGAGTTATTTTGTTTCTGTGCAGGGAAAATACTGACTGCTTTATTTCTACACTGCAATATAGATCTCACTTTGAAGAAAAACCCCACCCAAATCTAATTCTCTCTGCACATGTTACATCTTCCCCACCTGCAGTGCACATGGTTTTGTCCATTTGAGAAGGAGTTTGCCAGAAGGAGTGAACCAGAATAACCCCCTATGTCCGTATAAACCCAGCAGTGAGGATTATGCCGATCCTTGTACTAATGTTTGTGCCAGTATAATGGATCTGGATTACAGTCCTATTAATGTCAACATGTATTGGGTCGACTACTGAAGGTCAAAAGGGTTGGAAGGTTGACACAAGCATCAGGTTGACAATGGCAAGGTCGACAGTCAAAAGGTCGATTTCAGTTTTTCACTTTTTTTGAGCCGACACGTGCCGACAGGCGGTATTTCATACCCTACCAGCCATGGCATGGAGGGAGAATATAATAGCGCGCCAAGCACAGCGTGGTGAGAGCAGCAGAACACTTAGACGTGTCCATGTCGAACCTGTCGACATTCGGGGATAAAGCACAGAGAAAACTCATGTTGACCTTTTGACTATCAACCTTGGAAATTGCCGACCTAATGCTTGTGTCCACCTTCCAACAGTGTCGACCTATTTCAGGTGTCAACTTTCAGTGTTCGACCCAAGACATGTCAACCTTAAATTGTCCACCCAATGATTCATACCTATGGATCCTAACCTATCAGGCTTCTTTATAGAGCGCCAAGGTTTCAGTGGCAGGGCCAGAGGCAGAACTCTGGGAGGCAATGGAGTCATCTGCCGCCGGGCTCCTGCTACCAAGGGGGCACCTCTCCTCCCCTGTGAGTTTGAATTAGCTAATTGAAAGCCGTTGATATGGCTTCTGTGGCTGACTTCTCCTAGAAGGACCATAGATGTCACACTCTTTATTCTAAACATAATATCCATAACATACATACACGCATACACAGGGCTATTTTTGTGCAGGCTCCAGCAGGAACTGTGGCCCTTATTCTAGTTCACTCTTTCTGACAAAATATTTCTTAGATGGACAAAACCATGTGCACTGCAGGTGAGGCAGGTGTAAAACCCCACCCAAATCTAATTATCTCTGCACAAGTAACACCTGCCTCACCTGCAGTGCACATGGTTTTGTCCATCTAAGAAATATTTTGTCAGAAAGAGTGAACTAGAATAAGGGCCACAGTTCCTGCTGGAGCCTGCACAAAAATAGCCCTGCGCATACATATATTTATATAAGATGGTGTGTGTGTTGGGGGGGGGGGACCAATATTTATCTTGCCTCCGGGCAACTGGGACGAACTTACGCCACTGGGCAGGGCTGCACGTCCCAGGGGCCAAATTCTTTGGATGCCGGGTGAAAATCTTACATATTAGATAAAATATACATATAAAATAGAACATATAGATATATATAAAAAGGTGCTGTTTATACACATTGTTGCCAACATTTTAACCCTTTGAGGGCCAACGTTGCTGTAAGAGATCCTCAAAATAAAATGCCGGCACCAATCACAGCGACTGTTCTTTTTTTTGGGGTGCAATATTTAACTAAACGTCAACTCGTTGACTCGGCTGCATTTGTAGTTATTGATACTAAAAGAACAGTCGCTGTAAATGGTGCCGGCATTTTTGAAGATATTTTGAGGATCCCTCAAAGGGTTAAAGACCACTTTCAGTTACACCTTTCTGCTAGGCCCATGCATCTAAGACCACCACTGGGAAAGTAGTCTAGGAAGAGGACACACGACAACCCCCATCTGTAAGCATTATTATGATGGCATTTTTAAAATTATTTTTAGATATTAACTGCTAAAACTAACTAGGGCAGACGGCAGCTATCAAATCGAAGAGAAAAAATCCGCCATAGTCTACTTTCCAATTATAGGTATATAAGGTTATGTTTAAAAAGTGAACGTGACTGAATAAAGGTGTAAAGAATCGGAATATTTCATGATTTCTCTGAATAGGACAGTTCGTTAAATGTTAGGAACTATCTGTGGTGCTGATGGTCTGGAAGTATGACAGCCATATATGGCAACCCGCCAGAGAGATTTTGAAATAGAGATAATGATTTGCAGGAGAACCGTTGAGGAAAGGACATAGAGGTGCATGCTAAAAACTACCTAACTTTCTATTAAAAAAAAAAAAAGTATGCGCGTTAAAAATAATAAAAAAATATATTTTGCCTAATAAAAATAGTGAAGGCAGTATACACATTTTCCAGGGAAAAGTTTTCATTAGCAATGCTGGGATTGTCCACATTTCGTTTCTCAAATCAATTCATAGAATTTCGATGCAATGCTAAGAAAAAATGTGCTAAATTCTAGACAGATAACCATGGTCAAGCCTGTTATTACCATTGAAAGCTATTATCTCAATTGTGTTTCAAATAGAAATATCTGTTTGGACATGCATTTGTGCTTGGATCGGGATCAGTGGGCGAACAGGGTTGCAGTTATTGAGCTGCTGAAATCCGAATAACTATCAAAAGTTAGAAATTTCCCAGCTGTCTGTTCCTGATACTTGCAATATGGCTTCTGCCTGAAATCAGCAGTTGAAAGACCCAGACGTGACTGACAATTGCCTCCCATATTGTGTATATCCAACACTCCTGAGCTACATCTTATAGCACGTGGACTGCATTGACATTATTCTATGGCTACTTTGCAGAGCAATATGTTACAGTCACAAATATCAGGAACGGCCATGTCAGAGTCTTCAACTGCATATTTCGGGACAAATCCTATGAGGGCTTTTAAGGGGTAAATTTATAACCAATCAGATTCTGCTTCTAATTTATTTACCTTCTACAAGATAAGAAATAGAGTCTGATCAGTTGCTACGGGCAACATCCCATCTTCAATAGAAGTCCCGCATTAGTGAATTTACCCCTTAGAACCCTGAGGTCTGTAAAAGTGTTTCTTTGTCCATTGTTTCAGACAAAAGACCATTGGCCAATGATGTCCGGAGAATCCAACAGCTTGACGGCCTGTTATGTGTTTATTGTAAACCCCTTATATAATACCCCCGGTACTCAGCTGATGGGCAGGACTCAGTGTCTGAGCCTGGGGGTAAGCCCATGTTCTCATACAGGGTAAACTGTTCACTCTTTCCCATGAAATTCAAAAAGTACAATGTTTGCTCATAAAATCGGTTGTATGTTATTTGCTGTTTGTTACCATATTACTGTGAGTGTCTATCCCGGGACCATAGTGAAAGCCCTTATAGCAGTAGTGTATGTTGTACACCACCTTTATCATGTATACACGTAATGCTTTCTAGAACACTGAGTGTATGCAGTATACACAGCACAGTGCCGGTACGGCAGCTCAGAGCAAACCAAAGCTGGGGTTGCGAAGGGATGTGATGTCAATGACAGAGTTACCTTTACAGCATATATTAAGCGGATATTATATGTATACTGTACTCATATACTGTGGCAATATAAAGATATTTTGGAAGCGTAAATGATCAAACAAATTTCTCTATAAAAGCTATCAAGAGTTTATCCAAAGACAGGTGTCTCAAAGAGACAGCCAACCTGCTGCTGATGTCCCGTACTTGTGGGCATTACTTCCAATGACAACTGTCTCCATGGTGTGGTTGTCAGCTCCGCCCCTTTCTGTGGAAACGGTCAGCTGACTCCGCCTGTTAGGGAATACCACATATCCATTATCGGTGTGTCTTCAACACACAATGTTCCCGCTGTGTGACGCAGATAACGCACATTGTGTCCTTGTGATGTAGATACAGTCCAGTGTACGCTGTTTATCATTCTTATTGCCATGTCCTCTGTCACAGGAGCACAGGCTGATGTACCTAGCACACGACTGTACATTGTCTGTATGTAGTGATGAATAAACTCTTGTTTCGGCCTCCTGGCGGAAGTCTGGCCTTGTGCTGTGTCATGTTATATAGCGACGGCCGTTTCAGCAAAATCATCCAGTTTATTTCATGTTGTCCAGCTGCTGCTGGAGTATAAAACTACAGCAATGATGTTTCCTATACCTGCGTCACAGGCCCCTAAGTCGCCACAAAGACAGAGACGGAAAAGTAGCTTTAGTACACAAGTCACAGGTACAGTAATACTGCCTGCTAACACCCTGCAGCACCCAGTGTCCAGCGCTGCCTACCAACACCCTGCAGCACCCAGTGTCCAGCGCTGCCTGCCAACATCCTGCAGCACCCAGTGTCCAGCTCTGCCTACCAACACCCTGCAGCACCCAGTGTCCAGCGCTGCCTGCCAACACCCTGCAGCACCCAGTGTCCAGCGCTGCCTACCAACACCCTGCAGCACCCAGTGTCCAGCGCTGCCTGCCAACATCCTGCAGCACCCAGTGTCCAGCGCTGCCTACCAACACCCTGCCATACCCAGTGTCCAGCGCTGCCTGCCAACAGCCTGCAGTACCCAGTGTCCAGCGCTGCCTACCAACACACTGCAGTACCCAGTGTCCAGCGCTGCCTGCCAACACACTGCAGTACCCAGTGTCCAGCGCTGCCTAGCAACAGCCTGCAGTGACCAGTACTACCAACTCTCAGCAGATTACAGTGACCAGCACTGCCTACTAATACTCTATTACCTAGTCACCAGTACTGCTTACCAATACTGTACAGTACCCAGTGACCAGCACTGCCTACCAATACCCTGTTGTACCTAGTGACCAGTACTGCTTACCAATACCGTGCAGTATTCAGTGTCCAGCACTGCCTATCAATAACCCACAGTACCAAGTGCCTATTACTGTTGACCAGAACCCTGCACTACCCCTCCTGCCAGGTAGCATCAGTAGGACTCAATGTCTGCACTCCATTCGGTCCCTCTGCTTTTTCTCTCTCGTTTCCCTCGTCTCTCAGTCTTCCCCTTAGATCTCTCCGCACCCCCGTTCTCGAACCATCCACGCATTAGACTCCGCTTGTGCGCTTGGCTCCTCTCCCGTGGCTGCCCACAGTCCGGCTAAGGACCACCCATGCCACGTAACGCGGAGCACAGCTGGAGGTTGGCGCAACGTCTGAGAGAGTGCTGCAGGTGGTCACCGCTGCCCAGCACACAGAAAGAAAATACACTATAGCAGAGGAAAGCGGCACTCACAATGTTGTGTAGGTAGGGACCCCACTGCACTGCCTTGCCCGGGGCCCATAACGCTGTTAAGATGGCCCTGTTCGGTATATGGCGTGCCCTGTGACGTCACAGAAATATGTCACTCATAGAAGTCATCCTCCTGCTGTTACTATTGAGAGACATGAAATAAATGCTCAGAAAATTCCTCTGATTTCTGTTCCCATCGCCTTGTTGGAAACATTTAGCGAGGTGCCGCAGCAGCCCGCGTTCCGCCATATCTCCTGTCCTCATTACAGAGCGGATATCTGTGCAAGTCTCATTAAATCAGAGACACCCGGCGTGGCGGAAAGGTCCGGCGTCTGTTTCCTTATAAATGGCTTGTGCCGGAAAGTGCCCTTTTCATTGTAAATGTTAAAGTTGTCACATGTGGTTTGATTCGTGTTTAATGCAAATTGCGCTGCTTTACAACGCAGGTTAAGGCCGCCTGCGCCTGTTTAACATTTACCTGTCAGGCAGGTACTTGGGCTGTTTATTGTGTTCATAAATTCTGGGTGATTTATTTATGACCTTATTTCTTAACATAACCCCGCTGTCTCCCTGCCGCCCATACGTTATTAGCACGCCTTCCGACCGCGCAGGGCACCTGTAATAATGCTCCATTCCATCTCTTCTCTGCACCATGAAAAATGACATATGGCTTATATGCGATATATATATATATATATATATATATATATATAGTGACAAGGAATCACATACACTGGATATAGATGAAGTCTGGCTCTTTATCTTGCAGCAGGTAAACAGCATACCAGGTTAACAGCTCGGCAAACAAGGTTTTCCCACAGTCAGAGTACACTCCAAATCACCTAACGTAATAGTACAGAACCGGCCTATCACCGAGCTGCTTTCCAGCATTGGGAGCAATGACCTCCTGCCCTGTACACACACATATAACAGGAAGCCACAGGTGCTGCAATCAGCCAAACCTTGATCACATCAGTTTAGGAAACCTGGACTGGATCTAATTTCCTTGATCTAATTTCCTTGCTGCTGCTCTAAAACCTGGACTGGATCTTCCACATTACCCTCAGGTGGAGGTTTCTCCCTGCCACGAGGGAGAGAGAGAGGTATTCCCAGCACTCACTATAAGTAATCACTTTGGTGCCGCACAATCCAGGATAGGATCAATATATATAACACAAAGGGCGAGATTTAGTGGGTTGACCGTTTTTGAGAAAATGAGATTTTTTTCTCAAATCGCCCTATATCGCCGTTTTTTTTAAATCGCATTTTTGCCACAAATTTGCATATTTAATGAGGTGTGTATTCCGGCATGAAAAGTGCGCTATAGGGCGATTTGATTAAAAAAAAAAAAGGCGTGAGGTCCCCCCTCCTGTAGATAACCAGCCCCAGGCTCATTGGGCCGGACCTGGTTCCAAAAATACGGGGAACAAAAAATCTGGGGGTCCCCCGTATTTTGAAACCAGCACTGGGCTCCAACAGCCCCCAGTGTCATGCCACAGCCGGGGGACACTTTTTACATAGGGTCCCCCGGGCTGTACCATGAGCACCGTGGCTGGTCAGCCTTGGATGGGGTACCTGGAGGAGTGGGGACCCCCCCCCAATAAAGGGGTCCCCCCCAGACTTTACCCCTCCAGGGCTGAAGCCCGGGGCTGTCACTGGCGTCCCTGGCCAGTGGACGCCGGCCTGATAGGGTTAAATCTATTGATCCTAACATTGCTTTATACAGGAGAACTACAAGTACCAGCAGTCCTCCCGTGCAGGCTGGGACTTGGCAAACCACAAGTCCCAGCATGCGGGGTATTAATGGGCCCGCTGGGACTGGTAGTCCACCTGTAAAAAGAATGTTAAAAGAAAACACACACACAGAGAAGTATAACTTTATTACATACACATACCCACACACCTCACTTTTAAACCCACATACTTACCGATCCAGGATCCAGCGCTGGTCTCCCTTCTGCAGCAGAGCCGGCTCCCCCCGCACTGTCAGCGGGCTGAACCGGCTTTCTCCGGTGGAGCTAACAGCTTCTGTTGCGCTGTCCCAGCGTGACACAGGCTGAGAGCGTGATTGGGCGATGCATCTCCATGGAGACGCATAGCGCAGCCAATCAGGGCTCAGCTATGCGTCTCCATGGAGACGCCTCGCCCAATCACGCTCTCAGCCTGTGTCACGCTGGGACAGCGCGACAGAAGCTGTTAGCTCCATCGGAGAAAGCCGGTTGTCCCCGCTGTCAGTGCAGGGGTAACGGGCTCTGCAGAAGGGAGACCAGATAAAAATCGCCAAAAACCCAACATCGATCTCTAATAAATGTCACCCAAAGTGAGGGCACTTGTAAGATTTCGCAGGTCTGCACGGCGGCAGAAGATAAAGAAGTTGAGGACACAAGAAGTGGTGGGTCAACATTTCAGGCGCATAGCCCTTTATCAAGACATGTCTTGATAAAAGGCTATGCGCCCGAAACGTTGACCCACAACTTCTTGTGTCCTCAACTTCTGTCTTGATAAAGGGCTATGTGCCCGAAACGTTAACCCACAACTTGTCCTCAACTTCTTTATCTTCTGTCGCCGACCTGTGAAATCTTACGAGCTACTCCTCACCTGTATGCAGTGAAGTACCCCCTGTGACTGCTCGATGGACCCATTGTGTGCTAACAGCTGTCATAACAGAAAGTCAAAGCAATATTTGCAGGGACACTGATCTGTTTTCAAATAACTGGATATGGAGAGAAGGAGCTGAGAAGACAGAAATTGGAGATAGGAGCAGGTAGGTACCCCCCGTCCTTTCGGCACAACTGTGCACAGAATACTGTTCTGTTGTAAAACTTCCCAGCATGCTGTATCGCTGCTCGGGAGAAGATCACACAATGCCGTCAGCCTGTAACCATGGCGCAACCTCGCTTATGAACCGAGAAACTTTCATAATAAAATCTAGATAATCCCTGGAAGTATAACTTGACCCACTTCTGTGAATTGCTGACAAATTATACCACTGACGATGCCATTAAATCTAACCAGCGGCAGCCAGAGGTAAGAGGTCCGCAGGCAGTTGTACTTGGCTATGATACAGCAATCATGTATTTTGTAAGGAAATGATAGCGTAAAATGTTTTAGAGGAATTTTAATCATAATTGTGGATGATTCACAAAACATAAATCCGTACGAAGGCCGGGAATATTAATCATAACCGCATGGTACATTCATGCCAGTCCTACTGGGACCATTCCGGCAGTAGAGGGTCAAATGCTACCGTAGTATTGGCCATCGTTGAGTTCACCATTGATGGTTACCATTAGCGGTGAAATGACAAATGGCCATTGATGATTGCAAATGATGTAATGAATGACTGTCTACGGTTTCACCAAGCGTCGGTCATCCCCGTTATTTGAATGACTGGCCCATGGGTAGTTTGCAAAGTCACAAAGGATCCCAAGGTGATCTCTAAGAAATGGCAGGTCTTTTTCACATAAGCTAATGTTAATATTCATGAGTCCACCATCAGGAGGACACTGAACAACCATGGTGTGCATGGCAGGATTTCAAGGAGACAGCTGCTGTTCTTCTTAAAAAAGAACATTTCTGCCCACCTGCTATTTGTTAAATAGGAACAGGAAGGTCGACATGACTGTAGGTCAACATGTGTTAGGTTGACATGGGGAAGGTCGACAGTCAAAAGGTCAACATGGGGTTTTTCACATTTTTTTAGTCGACATGTGCCGACAGGCGGTCTTTCATGCTCTACCATCTACTAGGGCATGGTGGGAGAATAAAATAAGGTGCCGAGCATAGCGAGCCACCGTGCCCGAAGCATGGCAAGCGCAGTGAGCCATGCGAGGAGACACAGTGGTACGTTTCGGTGTCCATGCCCCTCTGCTGGCCAGGCGGAGGGGGACCGGGAGCTGGGAGCCCTCTTGAAGGCCCTGGGAGGTGCGGTGCGCGCATGCCATTTTGGATTTGGGCAAAGTGCTGTGGCCGCGGCCCAGCCAGCCCAGGGGGGTGCGCGGCCGGCTAGTTTTTAATGAGTTTTGGGCCATCACACCGTGAACTGGCCCGAATTCCCGGCGGACCCATCCGCCCCTGGGCATACCTCCCAACATGACCCATTCCAGGATTTCTGGACTTCCATCTTAATGTATGATTGCCATCGCCTGTTTTAGACAGGTTGATTGATAAGAAGGGTGTTTCTGTTTCACCAAAGGTGGTAATCATACATTACCAGGGAAGCACAGAAACAGAGCAGTGTGTCCTCCTGGAGAGGGTCATGTTGGGAGGTATGATTTGGGGAGGGGGAGGGGCTAAAATGACACAAATGGCATCATTCAAAACCACCCCTTCCCCGAAGAGCTGCAAATCACAGCATGTACAGTAATTATTGACGGCAAGCCCCACCCCTTGGAAGGCTTCTCCCGGAGAGGCAGGCAAGTATGCATTGAACCCTCATACTGTAGTGTCTGTGTAGAAGCTCATTGGCACAAACAGACATGGGGACCAGGAGCTGAGATCAGCTGCTTTCAACTTTACTGAACCACATGCGAACATAAAGCAAACATGAAAGAGAAATGTACAGCAATGTGAATCTGACATTCCAATATCGAACACGGTATACGGTCAAAGGTAGACACTATGAACCGCCAACCGCCAGCAGGGGATGCGTGTCCCCTTCCAACGGAGGTCCCCGCCGGTCTCTGCCATGTCTCCACCGATCTCTTATGATCACCCCCACAACCCCCCATAACCCTGCCCATCTCCTTGAAGCAGAGACAGGCAGGATTCACGTTCCCCGCCGCCCGGATACTGGGACGCGCGTGCATGGGAGACGCTTGCATGTCTCCCATTCTGGCGAGCCCCGGCCCTGGCTGAGAGGCAATCCATCTGTAGTGTCAACCCAATGACCCATAGCTATCTAACACATACTATCTGGGAAGTGGTGGTGGTGGTGGTGGTGGTAGCATGGTTTGGGCCTGTGTTGCTGCATCTGGCCCATGATGATGACTCGCGGTCATTGATGGGACAATGAATTCTGAATTATACCAGAATATTCTAAAGGAAAATGTCAGGACATCTGTCAATGAGCTGCATCTCGGGAATCACACAAGTCATTCCATACAAAGAATGCTTCAAGAAGAATAAATGGAATGTCCCAACTAAAGGGGTGCCGGACGGTGTCCCAACAGTTGGGATCCCTACAGGCATTTACCCGACGTCGAGATCCCAACTGTCAAAATACCGACAGCTGGGTTCCCGATGGGCACCTGCTATTTTCCCTTGTGGGTGTCCACGACCCCCATAGAGAGAGAATAGAATACAATGTGCCCACAGCATGGCGAGCGCAGCGAGCCCGCAAGGAACTTAGTTGCGTTCACCATGCTGGCTGAGTCCTGACAGTCGGAATCCCGATGTCGGGCTAATGACTGTACACATCACGACTGTCGGACCCCTATACCACACCCCAACTAAAGTCCTGAAGCTGCTTTGTACAGAGGAATGGGGTCAAATTATTCGAAGACGACACTGAGGACTAATCAGCAATTACCGTAAACATGTAGATGCCGTTATTGCTACATAAGGGGGTCATACCGGATATGGAAAGGGTCAGACATACACAAAGGCAGACTGGACTGGGGGGGAAGGGTACCACCTGCCCCCTGGGCCACTACATTTTTAGACACATATAAGTGGCAGCCATTGCTAAGATACAGCGCCTGCTGTTCAGTCTGTGTTGCAGCTTGTAACTCCGCCTCCCTGAGCTTCTCCCTCCCACTGATGAATGTTGTAAATGCATGCTGTGCATCCTGGGAGATGATGTCATGCGGAGGGGACTTACTTCCTGGTTAGTCTCATTTACTTTCACTTAGTGTCTGCCTCATGGTGAGTAAAGACCTGTGTCACATCTATGCCTCAGGTGTGCTCATGATTCAGTTACCATACACATCTACATGGTGTCAGAAGAGGGATTGACATGGCACACCCAAAAGGGTGATGACACTATACAGTCCTGCGTTTCCCCGCTAAAGCTGCTGGCAAAGAAGTGCAATTTCGGTATCCTCACAGACGAGCTCATCCGTGACAGAATCGTATGCGGCATACGCAGCGACAAGGTACACTCACAGCTGCTGCAGGAGAAGGGCCTCACATTAGAAACTGCCATAAGCATCTGTATGCTACATGAACAGTCTGAGAAGGGCACAGGGGAACTAAAAAAGGATGCTGAGGCTTGTGTCATGGCGGCCATTCCACACCGATCCTCCACATGTGGGAACTGCGCAGCACAGCACCCTCCTGGCAGGTAAAGCTGCCCCGCATATGATAAACGGTGTAATGCATGTGGCAAGTGGAATCATTTTGCAAGGTGCTGCCGCTCCAAAGATCAAACTTCCATAAAGCGACAGTCTGAGTCACGCTATAGCCGCCCATCCCAGCCGATTAACCAGGTTGGAGCGGAGCCAGGGTGTGACATGACTCGTATGACAGTCTGTGACAGTGTGGACTACTTGGATGAGAAGGGCGAAATATTTATTAAGCTAAAAGCAAAGCATACAAACAAGGTGGCCACAGTCAAAACAGGCAAAGTGCAATGTCATGTCCTACAAACAACTGCGTGAAATAGATCCAACTGCACAGATAAACCCACAAGACAAAGATCAACTTGATAGCATATGGTGGCAGATCATCACCACACTGGGCACCGCACAGATACAGTTTATCTGTGCTGATTTGCTATTTCACATTGTGGATCAGCAGGTTAAATCACTGTTGGGCCTCCCTGACAGTATGAAGCTAGGCCTTCTCAAATTGGGACCTGATGTACATGCAATACAGGTGACCGTTCCGGAAATGAAAGACTTTCAGGACTTATTTGATTGTAGCACACTTGGCAAGCTTCCTGTCATGTACAATATGAGGCTGGATGACTCCATTGTACCTACTGTCTGTGCCCCCGAAGGGTCCCTATTGCAATGAAAGACAAAATTATCCAAGAGATCCATAGAATAACTCAATTGGGTGTCATTGCCCCATAGAGGAAGCAACACAGTAGGCGTCCGCCATGGTGGCCGCATCAAAAAAAGATGGGACTGTACGTCTTTGCATTGATCCAGTACACTTGAACAAAGCACTTCTGCGTCCATATCACCCTCTCTGCACCATCGAGCAAGTGATTGCTGACATGCCAGGTGCCACAGTCTTCAGCACTCTGGATGCAAAGTGCGGCTTCTCGCAAATCCCTTTGGACAGAGCTTTGTCCCTGCTCACTACTTTCATGACCCCGATAGGGTGGCACGTCTTCCTCCGCATGCCCTATGGAATCACTACGGGCAGTGAGGTCTTCCAGCGTTGTATGGAGCAACTGTTAGCAGGCTATCCCTGTGACATCAACGTCGACGACATCCTGATACGGGGCCGTACTATGGAAGAACACGACCAGCAACTGCGCCAGGTTCTGGAATGGGCCAGTGCTTTGAACCTCAAGCTCAACCCAGACAAATGTAAGTTCAGAGTTACAGAAGTGGTGTACGTAGGCCATGTGCTCACCAGTCAAGGCGTCAAGCCAGACCCGAATAAGGTCACTGCCATCCTGCAAATGCTGCTTCCAGCTGACCAACAGGCACTACAGCGCTTCCTGGGGATGACCAACTACTTGTCCAGGAATGTACCACAATACAGTGAAACCACTGCGCCTCTGCGCCAGCTGCTCCACCAGGACCCAGAATGGTGTTGGCTGGACACACACACGGCTGCTGTTGATCAATTGAAGACCATGCTGACAAATTCACCGGTCCTGCAATACTTCAACATGTGTGACCCGGTTGTCCTCTCCGCTAACGCTTCACAGAGTGGTCTAGGGGCCGCGTGCCTCCAACACCACAGGCCAGTGGCTTTTGCTTCCAGGGCCCTCACCGATACTCAAACCAGGTATGCACAAATTGAGAAAGGATTGTTGGCACTGGTGTTCGCCTGCATCCGTTTCCATGACTTCATCTATGGTCGTCCTGTCACAGTGGAAACTGACCATCAGCCCCTCATCACTATACTGAAGATGCCCATCCACTACACCTCCTCCCGTATTCAGGGCATGATGCTGAAGCTGCAGCAATACAACCTGGATGTCACCAGTGGCACCAGCTGGAGTGTAATGGAGGCTAGGTGCCTTGATGTAAGGTTTTTGCATAGACGACAGAAGGGAGTGATGCAATTGGATAAAAGAAAACCAGTTTTAATAAAGATACTGTAATACAGGAGATGAATAGTGGCACAAAGGTAATACTGACGATATGCGATAACCAAAGTCAATGATATATAAAAGTAATTGTAAAGTTCGTAGTGGATGGATAAGGAGGTTGATATCTGAAGATGGCTTGAAGTGTAGATTGGATAATAAACGTAAACTTGAATAATCGAACTGAAGAATATACTTGGAAAGATGATTGGATTGATGATTGAAGAATTGAATGAAAGATTGGACGATTGGACGATTGGAATCCGGAAGGAATAATAGCAGGCCTGAATGGCTGTGACCAGGAGGGTTGCAGGTGAAGTGACCGTCAGGTGAGGAAAAGGGTGATCCCCTTTGGGGGGCTAACCTTGTCTGGACCGTAGAGGCGGCAGCAGGGTCCTGCAGATGGATGCTCGAGTACAGCAGGCAAGCAGAAGGATTCATCTTGGAGATACCTGGCAGGCAGCAGCGCTGTCAGCAGAAGGGAGTCAGATGTCTAGGGAAGGACATCATTGTACTGACTGACTCCTAGACCTAGTCAGTCAGTATTTATCAGGAGGGCTGCACTGCAATTGGTTGGAGCTGATTGGCAGTGCAGTCCCATTGGAGAAAGCAGATGGCCGCCGCCTAGGGGCGGCAACAGTTCCCAGCCTGCAGGAAGCATGTGCAGCACACTCCAGGCTGTGTGTCCAGCAAGGCCCAAACAGAGGCACAGAGCATCATGGAGCCTCAGGCCCCACGCCGCGCAGTACCCGCATGTCACCAGCAGGTGACAGCGCGACAGTACACAGCCCAGCAACCTGGGGACTGCCAGCGGAGGTAAGCACCAGAGCATGTACTGCCCTATTAGGGACCCCAGAGGTAACCATAGTATGGGAGGCATGGGTAGCAGCCATGGTGGTCGTGACACAAGGAAATGTACGTTGCTGATGCTCTATCTAGAGCCTTCCTTTCGACTAGTGACATGGACAATGCAGAGGATGACTATGAGGTCATGGCTGTGGAGGTGCTCGCTACCAAGTGGCTGGAAGAGCTGCTTGCGGATGATGTTTCCCAGCGTCTCTCTGCTGTGATCCTCAATGGCTGTCCATCCTCTTCTAAGGAACTTCTCCCCTTCTGGATGAGAGATGAGCTCACTGTGTCTTATGGTATCATCCTGCGGGTCACCACTTTGTGATCCTGGCTGCCCTTCAAACGTCCTACACCCAGCAGATGCACCAGGGCCATGCCGGCCTGGAGGCCACCAAGCGTAGGGCCCATGAGACCGCGTTCTGGCCCTCCATATATGGTGACATTGACCGTGCTGTTTTGCTTTGTGCCCATGCTGCTCCATGACATTCCTGTGTACTGCTTTCCTAGCACGGCCCCCACGATCTAGATTGTATGTGTGGGGCTGATATCTCAAGCATCTCATGCATCTTATGTGTTTGTGCGGCATAAGATGCATGAGATGATGCAATCGACGCGATCGACGAGATTTTTTACATTGGAATCAATGTAAAAAGCCCCCAAAACCCCAATTTTAATTGCTAACCCCCCCTCATGGGTGAAATGGCCCCCCCATTGTTAACGCCACCCCACTATTGACGCCAACCCGAAGCAGGGCAAGCGCAGCGAGCCCGCGAGGGGCGGCGGTACGCGTCCTCCGACCTTTTCATACCCCCACTATCCACGTCGGCGTGGAGTTGATTTTATATAGTGTGGCGAGCGCAGCGAACCACCGAGCCCTAAGCACGGCGAGTGCAGCAAACCTCGCGAGGGGACACGGAATACATGTGAGTGTACCTGAAGAAAGCTCTACACAGCCTGACTCACCAGTTTCTACCACAGCTGCAACCAATGTCAGTGATGATCCACATTACATGGACAGCACCTCCCCAGAGGCCACTCCTGAAGTAGTAGAGCCCTCTGGTGTCACCGTGGACATTAGAGATGTGCGGGCTCGGATTCCTTAAATCCGAGCCAACACGGACGTCATCAATCCGGGCCCGGATACGAGCAGCGCTCAGCGCTTACCGCCTGACTCGAATCCAGGCGCACGGGCAAAACGTCATCGCCCGGCGTCGGATTCTCGCAAGATCACGGAACCCTTAAATTCCGCAACCTTGCGCCGCCATCTTCACTCCAATCTCGGAGAAGGGTAGGGAAGGGTGTGCTGCTGCTGTGTGTGGTCTCTGCTGGGGCCCGTGCTGCTGTGTACTGTGTCTCTGCTCAGTGATCAAGACATCACCATTGCAAGGATGACTGGTGCTGTGTTCTGTCTCTCCTTTGTGCTGGGGCCTGCCTCTGCTGAGTCTGCTCCTGTATAGTCAGTCACAGTGTCAGGGGCGGATTGGGAATTAAAAGCAGCCCGGGAAAGTTTATTACAGCAGCCCTGTGGGGGGGGGGGGGGCCTGCTGCGCGCCGCAGGCGCGTCCGGTTTTTTTGGGGGGGGCGTGGCCTTGCAATATGGGGGTGTGGCCTATTTCAACGAGACCACTCCCCCATTTTCGCCACTGTGGACGCACCGTGGCATAGGATGTGGGGTGGCGGAGGATTCAGGTAGGGAAGGGGGAAGCAGGGTGGCGGAGGAAGCAGGGTGGGAGGGGGTATGCAGGGTGGCATATATATATATATATATATATATATATACATATATAGGTAGAAAAGCAAGGCGTCACTCGGAGACAGGTGAATTCAAATCTTCACTGCTTTATTAAGCACAAGGTAATAACCAACACCAGCGTTTCGAGCCGCAGGCTCGTCCTCAGGGTACAACCCCTCACTGCACACACACCATGTTATATACCCCAAAAGGTCACTCCCCCCATTGTAATCAGCAGGGTTACTCACCTGGCACAGGTATCAGCGTGGCGCCTCCAGCGTCTCATCCTTCCGTCTCCTATCCCCCGCTGCACTTCCTGGATGCGTCATCAATGACGCATCTGGTCTGTGACACGCAGGGAAACTTCAGAGACTAGGAGATTTCCGCCTCATGACACGCACAGCCAATATGTACCTGGGAGACACCTGTATATACGATACATACATAAAAGTTAGCATATAATTAAACATATGATACATAAAGTTACAAAATCAATAATACGTGAATAAATATGTGAAACTATAAGAGAAAAAATATAAAAAATGTTAAAAAGAGGAATACCAGCTGTGTCAAAAGACTAGCGCATTATTATCTTTTAAATATAGATAAATTATTTAATTTTAACAATGAATTATAATATTATATAATTTGCGCTGACCATCCTCTACTTAACTGCAGACTTCCCGTGTGAGCAGTAAGTTACTAGCACTGAAAACATTTTTAGCGTACCAATATGTGTGTCTGTGATACAGACCTTTATGTGCTACAAAAAACTTTGTAAACCATGCTGCTCATTAAGCCCTCTAGGGGCAATGGTGTCCAGTACGTGGATCCACCTTGCCTCTGCCTGTAACAATAATTTACCCCTATTGCCTCCCCTTGAAGGGGGGGGCACATGGTGTACAATTTTAGAGCGTAGACTTGCTACACTATGACCATAGGTTACACAGTGCCGGGCCACCGGCTGATCACTAGTTCCACTAGAGATAGCTTGCCGTATTGCATGGCGATGGTTAGCCATTCTTTCTTTGAATTGACATTCTGTCTTGCCCACGTAGTAAAGACCACATGGGCAAGACAGAACATAAACCACGAAGCGGGTTGAGCAGGTGACCACTGACCTAATGGGTATTTTACGGCCTGTGTGGGGATGTGATATATAACTACCCGTGAGTAAAGACCCACAAGTAGTACAACCCACACATCTATAACAGCCCACTGGTCGTGTCATAAAATGAGTAGGAACAGATTTTTTAGTTAAATTACTAATATCTAATTTAACTAGTAAGTCACTTAAGTTACTTCCCCTCTTATAAGCTGGCATAATGCGCAGCTTATTTAAACCTGGTAGATCTTTATCAGTGGTAATGAGGGGCCAGTGATTTTTAACTTTTTTAGTGACTGATTGACTATCACTAGCAAATTGATTAACCCAAGGGATCCTTTGATTGACTTGATTCATTCTGTCAGGTGGATTTAAAGTAACTTCCCTGGGTATCTGTAACACTTTTTCTTTGATTTTAATAAGTTCACTGCGTCTATATCCCCTTTCTTCGAATTTGGCTTGCATAGTATCTAGTTGTTTCATGGTCTCCTGTGGGTCACTAGTGATGCGCCGCACCCGAAGCATTTGCGAATAGGGCAAGCCCTTACGCAAGGGCAATGGGTGACAGCTCTCATGGCGGAGTAATGTGTTCCTATCTGTGTTTTTCACATAAATAACAGTAGACAATCTTCTATCTTCTTGTGTAATTAGGACATCCAGAAAATTAATGGAAGTGTCACTGATGGAAAATGTAAATTTCACAGGACTAGAAGACTGATTATGTATTGTGAACATGTCCTCCAATGATTGTTTGGACCCTTGCCAAAAAATTAACAGGTCATCTATGTACCTTAAATAAAGGACCACATTAGAACTGTGTGGTCCCTGATGGAACAGTAATCTGTCGATGGTGCACATGTAGGGTTTCCACCTAGTCCCTTTAATTCCGGACACATGTTAATTACACAGGTTCTGTGGCAGTTTAAAATTAGGTGAAGTGGAGTCTTGAAGTCAGCCAGCCACAGAACCTGTGTAATTAATATGTGTCCGGAATTAAAGGGACTAGGTGGTAACCCTATGCACATGAAGGCATTGGCGTACGATGGAGCCACTGGGGACCCCATCGCACAGCCAAGTTTCTGCCTATACATGCCACCATCGAAGGTGAAAAAGTTCCTGTTAAGTAACAATGACAATAATTGCATAAAGAGCTGGGCGGGGGGGCCCTTGTATGTCGCATTGTCACTGATTAGTTCACTCACTGCCTCCAACCCTAATTGATGGGGGATGCAGGTGTACAAACCAGTGACATCTGCACTACATAATAACATATTTTCTGGCCATATCTCAACCTCCTGCAATTTTTTAATCAACATATTAGTATCTTTTAAATATGATTTGGTGTTTTGTATGCAGGGATTGAGATACGCATCCAGAAAAGTAGAGACCTTATGATGCAAAGAACCCCTGGCTGAAATTATCGGCCTACCAGGGGGGTCAATTAAGCTCTTATGCACCTTAGGCAAGGTATAAAAAAGAGGGACAATGGGGAACTCTGTGCGCAAAGCTGCACTGATCTCTTCTGTTATAAGATCACCATTGACCGCTGTTAACAATAAACTGTCCAACTCCTTCTTGTATTCACAGGAAGGATCTTTGGTTAGGTGTTCATATACATTTAAATCAGTTAATTGTCTCTGACATTCCAGAAGATATTTGCTTAAATCTTGTACCACAACCGACCCTCCTTTATCGGCTCTTCTTATGACTACATCAGACCTCTGTGTAAGTCACGCAGAGCCTGTTGTTCCATGCGTGTCAAATTATTCGAGGAAAGTGTCTCATATTTAACAGAATCTATGGCATTGTCCATCATTCTAGTAAAGGACCGAATGGAGGGGTTGTGGGACTGTGGGTCATAGGTAGATTTTTCTTGTAACTTTTTCAGCTGTACAGGCATGGAGGGTGTCAAAATGTCACTATTAGTATTATTAGAAAAATGCTCTCGGAGCCTCAGGGACCGACCGAATCTGAATGTGTCCACTTTCCACTGGAATTTATCTCTTTTAGAGGTGGGAACAAACGATAGTCCTTTAGATAGTACTGCCACCTCACTCTCATTTAAAGGGATACTAGACAGATTAAATACGAGGTCCTTACCTATCGAGTGGTTTTGCGACCTCTTCTGCCTTTCGGTTTGTTGTCCGCGCCTCGTCCTGCTGGTGGCTTGAGGGAGGCGCGTGTGGTGGCACCTAAAGGGTGGGCATTGATGGTTGTGGACGTTGAAGGTGTTTGTACATCCATATCACTAGCAGACGTGCTAGTGCCATCGTAGTCGGCATAATTCCGATTTCTGCATGCTTCAACTTTGGCGGAGTATTACACTGATAAACATATCCCACGTGGCTTTAGAGTCACCAATATGCCAACTATTGGGCGACAGAACACGATGTTCTGTAAAAAATGGGTTGGCATACTCAATAAATGCTCAATGGACTTACTCCTGCTAGTTGTGGATGAATCCACTAAAGAACTTGGGATAGTAAGGAGCAAGTTAGCCTCATTTGAAACCACACATAAACCGGTGTTGTCTGCAGATGCCCAAACTGATTGGTGTGCTAAACTCAACCAACAAATTGAACAGTATCGACGTGAGCTCATAAGATTCAAGCGAGAGAAGAAACGCAAGGTAGAACTTGATTATGAGCAAAACAGAGTATACTTATGGCTGAGCACCGACAGACCTAAAGGGGGCAAGAAACCTTTTGAAAGACGCTACAGAAATCGGAATTATGCCGACTACGATGGCACTAGCACGTCTGCTAGTGATATGGATGTACAAACACCTTCAACGTCCACAACCATCAATGCCCACCCTTTAGGTGCCACCACACGCGCCTCCCTCAAGCCACCAGCAGGTCGAGGCGCAGGACGAGGCGCGGACAACAAACCGAAAGGCAAAAGAGGTCGCAAAACCACTCGATAGGTAAGGACCTCGTATTTAATCTGTCTAGTATCCCTTTAAATGAGAGTGAGGTGGCAGTACTATCTAAAGGACTATCGTTTGTCCCCACCTCTAAAAGAGATAAATTCCAGTGGAAAGTGGACACATTCAGATTCGGTCGGTCCCTGAGGCTCCGAGAGCATTTTTCTAATAATCCTAATACTAATAGTGACATTTTGACACCCTCCATGCCTGTACAGCTGAAAAAGTTACAAGAAAAATCTACCTATGACCCACAGTCCCACAACCCCTCCATTCGGTCCTTTACTAGAATGATGGACAATGCCATAGATTCTGTTAAATATGAGACACTTTCCTCGAATAATTTGACACGCATGGAACAACAGGCTCTGCGTGACTTACAACAGAGGTCTGATGTAGTCATAAGAAGAGCCGATAAAGGAGGGTCGGTTGTGGTACAAGATTTAAGCAAATATCTTCTGGAATGTCAGAGACAATTAACTGATTTAAATGTATATGAACACCTAACCAAAGATCCTTCCTGTGAATACAAGAAGGAGTTGGACAGTTTATTGTTAACAGCGGTCAATGGTGATCTTATAACAGAAGAGATCAGTGCAGCTTTGCGCACAGAGTTCCCCATTGTCCCTCTTTTTTATACCTTGCCTAAGGTGCATAAGAGCTTAATTGACCCCCCTGGTAGGCCGATAATTTCAGCCAGGGGTTCTTTGTATCATAAGGTCTCTACTTTTCTGGATGCGTATCTCAATCCCTGCATACAAAACACCAAATCATATTTAAAAGATACTAATATGTTGATTAAAAAATTGCAGGAGGTTGAGATATGGCCAGAAAATATGTTATTATGTAGTGCAGATGTCACTGGTTTGTACACCTGCATCCCCCATCAATTAGGGTTGGAGGCAGTGAGTGAACTAATCAGTGACAATGCGACATACAAGGGCCCCCCCGCCCAGCTCTTTATGCAATTATTGTCATTGGTACTTAACAGGAACTTTTTTACCTTCGATGGTGGCATGTATAGGCAGAAACTTGGCTGTGCGATGGGGTCCCCAGTGGCTCCATCGTACGCCAATGCCTTCATGTGCACCATCGACAGATTACTGTTCCATCAGGGACCACACAGTTCTAATGTGGTCCTTTATTTAAGGTACATAGATGACCTGTTAATTTTTTGGCAAGGGTCCAAACAATCATTGGAGGACATGTTCACAATACATAATCAGTCTTCTAGTCCTGTGAAATTTACATTTTCCATCAGTGACACTTCCATTAATTTTCTGGATGTCCTAATTACACAAGAAGATAGAAGATTGTCTACTGTTATTTATGTGAAAAACACAGATAGGAACACATTACTCCGCCATGAGAGCTGTCACCCATTGCCCTTGCGTAAGGGCTTGCCCTATTCGCAAATGCTTCGGGTGCGGCGCATCACTAGTGACCCACAGGAGACCATGAAACAACTAGATACTATGCAAGCCAAATTCGAAGAAAGGGGATATAGACGCAGTGAACTTATTAAAATCAAAGAAAAAGTGTTACAGATACCCAGGGAAGTTACTTTAAATCCACCTGACAGAATGAATCAAGTCAATCAAAGGATCCCTTGGGTTAATCAATTTGCTAGTGATAGTCAATCAGTCACTAAAAAAGTTAAAAATCACTGGCCCCTCATTACCACTGATAAAGATCTACCAGGTTTAAATAAGCTGCGCATTATGCCAGCTTATAAGAGGGGAAGTAACTTAAGTGACTTACTAGTTAAATTAGATATTAGTAATTTAACTAAAAAATCTGTTCCTACTCATTTTATGACACGACCAGTGGGCTGTTATAGATGTGTGGGTTGTACTACTTGTGGGTCTTTACTCACGGGTAGTTATATATCACATCCCCACACAGGCCGTAAAATACCCATTAGGTCAGTGGTCACCTGCTCAACCCGCTTCGTGGTTTATGTTCTGTCTTGCCCATGTGGTCTTTACTACGTGGGCAAGACAGAATGTCAATTCAAAGAAAGAATGGCTAACCATCGCCATGCAATACGGCAAGCTATCTCTAGTGGAACTAGTGATCAGCCGGTGGCCCGGCACTGTGTAACCTATGGTCATAGTGTAGCAAGTCTACGCTCTAAAATTGTACACCATGTGCCCCCCCCTTCAAGGGGAGGCAATAGGGGTAAATTATTGTTACAGGCAGAGGCAAGGTGGATCCACGTACTGGACACCATTGCCCCTAGAGGGCTTAATGAGCAGCATGGTTTACAAAGTTTTTTGTAGCACATAAAGGTCTGTATCACAGACACACATATTGGTACGCTAAAAATGTTTTCAGTGCTAGTAACTTACTGCTCACACGGGAAGTCTGCAGTTAAGTAGAGGATGGTCAGCGCAAATTATATAATATTATAATTCATTGTTAAAATTAAATAATTTATCTATATTTAAAAGATAATAATGCGCTAGTCTTTTGACACAGCTGGTATTCCTCTTTTTAACATTTTTTATATTTTTTCTCTTATAGTTTCACATATTTATTCACGTATTATTGATTTTGTAACTTTATGTATCATATGTTTAATTATATGCTAACTTTTATGTATGTATCGTATATACAGGTGTCTCCCAGGTACATATTGGCTGTGCGTGTCATGAGGCGGAAATCTCCTAGTCTCTGAAGTTTCCCTGCGTGTCACAGACCAGATGCGTCATTGATGACGCATCCAGGAAGTGCAGCGGGGGATAGGAGACGGAAGGATGAGACGCTGGAGGCGCCACGCTGATACCTGTGCCAGGTGAGTAACCCTGCTGATTACAATGGGGGGAGTGACCTTTTGGGGTATATAACATGGTGTGTGTGCAGTGAGGGGTTGTACCCTGAGGACGAGCCTGCGGCTCGAAACGCTGGTGTTGGTTATTACCTTGTGCTTAATAAAGCAGTGAAGATTTGAATTCACCTGTCTCCGAGTGACGCCTTGCTTTTCTACCTACATTTGGACCTTGCTGTCTGGGGAGGGCACCGGAGCAAGAAACCTACATTGTAACCAGTGGAGTGCCGGACCCCGCATCTCTTTATATATATATATATATATATATATATATATATATATATATATATATATATAAAAAACAGATGTAGATGGCACTCTAGAGATTTTTACAATACTGCACGGCGGCAGTCAATGATGCAACAAAAGTCAAAGAACACTGGTCTAGTGTGTCAAAGTTTCGGGCATTCACCCTTTATCAAGACATAACAGAATACACAAAACTTATTTACATATATAAGGCTGTGTGGGGGCAGGGGCACCTCGTGCAACCATCACCTGCACGGCACCCGGCGAACAGCAGATGACGTCATCCCAAGTTGGCTGTTTGTGATCCAAACTTGGCTGTTTGTGATCATTACTCCCCGTGAGTGCCGCCGCTACTTGTGTCGACTATCTACTCTAACATTGGAGGGCACCGGGACCTTTTGTCTTATGCAGCAGTGAGTGCCTATATAGTATGGAGGGACGCGGCAGTCGGGACTAAGATAAATAAATACACATAGCGAAATCCTCGGTTAACGTTTCAGCCCTTTAATGGGCTTTTCTCAAAACAGCTTATGTAAGCTGTTTTGAGAAAAGCCCATTAAAGGGCTGAAACGTTAACCGAGGATTTCGGCTACGTGTATTTATTTATCTTAGTCCCGAGTGCCGCGTCCCTCCATACTATGTTATCTGGACTCGCCGCGGCGGCTCCAGTCTCGAAGGCACCGGGCGTCCAAGAATTAAAAAGGAGTCGATTGCCGGCGCACTACCCCGATTATATATATATATATATATATATATACACACACACACACACACACACACACACACACATGTGTATATACATATATATATATATATATATATATATATATATATACACACATGTGTATATACATACAAACATACATACATACACACATGTGAACATACATACATACATACATATGTATATACATACATGATACATACTGTACATACACACACATGTGTATATACATACATACATACATACATACAGTGTATATACATACATACACACATACATACAGTGTATATACACACATACATATACACACAGTGTATATACACACACATATATATATATATATATATATATATATATATATATATATATATATATATATATATGAGAGATAGACGCAGCACAGCAGGTCAGGATATTATATGACTCACTCTGTTTTCAGCGCCGCCAGCCGCCGCCCATCGGATTCCCAGTCCCCACTCCTGTGCGCTGCCTGCTGGGGTCAGGGTTCATGTGGCAGCCGGCGTCCTTGCTCTGGGTGCCGCGGGAGCGGCTGTGTGCGGCCGCGCATGCGCACCAGCCCTCCCGCGGCCATTTTAACTTTGGGCAAGCCGGGGCTGGCCGGGGACTGCCGCGGCCGGCCGCGGCCATCTTTAAAATGGGCATAGTGCTGCGGCCGCGGCCGCTAACCACGTAGATGGCGGTCCGCGGCCCAGCAAGGGAGGTAGCGGCCGCAAATTAACTTAAATGAGCCGGCCCACCGGGGAAATACCCGGTTTCCCGGCAGGCCAATCCGCCTCTGCACAGTGTGATAGTCCACTGGTGCTGCTAGTGCCACTGCCTGCCTTGCACTGCCTAGTGTCTGCTGCAGTCTGCTCTCTGCTGTTGCCACTGGCTAGTGCCTACCAGTACCTATTGCAGTATATAATTCCAGTGTGCTGTTGCCCCTGGCTACCAGTACCTATCACAGTATATAATTCCAGTTTGCTGTTGCCACTGGCAGTGCCTACCAGTATTTTATTTATTGCAGTATATAATTCTAGTCTGCTGTTGCCACTGGCTACCAGTATTTATCGCAGTATTTAATTCCAGTCTGCTGTTGCCTCTGGCTACCAGTATTATTTATCACAGTATATAAATCCAGTCTGCTGTTTCCACTGGCTACCAGTATTTATCGCAGTATATAATTCCAGTCTGCTGTTGCCGCTGGCTACCAGTATTATTTATCACAGTATATAAAAATCCAGTCTGCTGTTTCCACTGGCTACCAGTATTTATCGCAGTATATAATTCCAGTCTGTTGCCACTGGCTACCAGTATTTATTGCAGTATATAATTCCAATCTGCTGTTTCCACTGGCTACCAGTACTATCAGTCCAGGGGTGCCCACATGTGTGCTGTATCCATCCAGGGGTGCCCACATGTGTGCTGTATTTGTCCAGGGGTGCCCCCACGTGTCCTGTATCAGTCCTGGGGTGCCTGCATGTGTGCCGTATAATTCCAGGGGTGCCCCATGTGTCCCATATCAGACCAGGGGAGATGCCCTTTTTTTTAATGAAAATAAAATTAAGGTGTTTTTTTTTTTTTTACTGCAAGGGCTGTTAAATGCGCTGTAGTCCAGGGGTGAGCCAAGAGTGCTGTATAATTCATGGGGTGTTGCTAAGTAAGGTGTGCTGCTCTTTTTTATAATTAAAAGAATACACATTTTTATTTTTACTGCAGGAATTTGTCTGCCGTATAATTCCATGCCTGCCGCCATGTGTGCCGTAACAGTCCAGGGGTGCCGCCATCTGTGCCATATAATTCCATGTGTGCTGTATCAGGTCAGGGGTGCCACCATCTGTGCCGTATAATTCCTGGGGTAAGCCAAGTCTGCCGTATAATTCATGGGGTGCTGCCAAGTGTGCTGTATTAGTCCAGGGGTGATGCTAAGCGTGCCATATCAGTCCAGGGGTGATGCTAGGTGTGCCGTATCAGACTAGGGGGGATGCTAAGTGTGCCATATCAGTCCAGGGGTGATGCTAAATGTGCCGTATCAGTCCAGGGGTGATGCTAAGCGTGCCGTATCAGACTAGGGGGGATGCTAAGTGTGCCATATCAGTCCAGGGGTGATGCTAGGTGTGCCGTATCAGACTAGGGGGGATGCTAAGTGTGTCATATCAGTCCAGGGGTGATGCTAAATGTGCCGTATCAGTCCAGGGGTGATGCTACCTGTGCCATATCAGTCCAGGGGTGATGCTACCTGTGCCATATCAGTCCAGGGGTAATTCTAGGTGTGCAGTATCAGCCTAGAGGGGATGCTAAGTGTGCCATATCAGTCTAGTGTTTGTGCCGCACACTTGTGTGGCTTATCATAGTTATCCAGCTACCTCGGTGCAACCTTTTGCCCTAAAAACAATATTGTAAGGTGTGAGCTGTTCAGAATAGACTGTAAATGAGTGGAAATTAATGTTATTGAGGTTAATATAGCGTAGGAGCAAAAAAAAAACAAAATTATGCGATTTTAGCAGTTTTTATGCTTTTTTAACAAAAAAATCAGAACCCAAAACCCAAGAAATCCAAACACAAAACACTTAGTAGGTGTTTTGGCAAAACCCATTAGAACCCAAAACCTCAAGGTAATCAGAACCCAAAACCCGAAAAGTGGCCGGTGCACATCTTTAGTGGACATACCTATAGGTTCCCAGTATACCATTATCAGATCAGGCCGAGTGTCCAAACCCAACCCAAAGTTTCAAGATTTTATTGTATGATACAATTTCTTTTGCTCATGCCTAATATTGTTGTATTTGTTTCATTCATGTTGTATCCTTCCGGTTTAAAAGGGGGGATGTAAATGCATGCTGTGCATCCTGGGAGATGATGTCATGCTGAGGGGACTTACTTCCTGTTGGTCTCCTGTTACTTTCACTTAGTGGGCGAGATGTACTAAGGGGAAAATGCGGTAAAATCCCTGTTTTATCGCATTTTCCTATGTATTAAAACCCGGCCTACATATGCGCTGGCATCGCGGCGGACAGGCGGCAAAGGGCGGCGATGTATATTAATCCATACCGTCCAGTGTCTGCCTCATGGTGAATAAAGACCTGTGTTACAGCCATGCTGCAGGTGTGCTCGTGATTCTGCTACTATACACATCTACAAATGTACAGTATGCCTGGACACTCCAGGATGCCTGGGAGGGAGCTGCACATTACTGACATAATAGGTGCCTCACTCTAGGGCAGAGCCGGCCCTAGCCTAAATGACGCCCTAGGCAAGATTTTGGCTGGTGCCCCCCTAGCACCGCCACTAGTTCCGCCTCTGACCCTGCTCCCCTTTCTCAGCACCATCAACCCTCATCATAGCAGTCATCATTTTGCTCCTACCCGCAATATTTTAAATAGAAACCCCCAAACAGGAGTATGTTCTTGCTGGGAAGGGGCATGGCCACCCAATAGTACCCCCAATTCAAATTATGCCACACAGTAATGCAACTTTATTCACGTTATATCATGCAATGGTGTCCCTTATTCACGTTACATCACACAGTAGTACCACTTTACCTTACGTACATTACTCCTCACATTATTCACATTATACCCTTAGAAAAAAATCCTGAAAAAATATTGTATTTTAAGCACCTCCATGGCCACACTGCAACCCAGCACAAAGCCGTGTGTGCTGGGCAGAGGAGAAGAGCTGCAGCTGCTGCTGTCAATTAAGGGGAGGGGGCCCGGGGCCCCCACTGGGCCCTTCCATCAGACTTTGGCCTGGGTAATTTGTACCCCCTACCCCTTTCTCTCGGCACCCCTGTAATACCACACAGTAATGCCCATTACACATGACACACATTATTAATGTCCTTATAACCATAAGGCCCCTTACACATTATGCCAACCTTAATGCCCTTCATACACATAATGACACATATAATGCCCCTTACACATATGTTGCACATTATTAATGCCCTTATACACATGACACACATAATGCCTGTTACACATATGTCGCACATTATTAATGCATTTATACATGATACACATAATGCCCCTTACACATATACCGAACACTGTTGCACAACCAACCCACCCGCAGACAGCACTCGCACAGCCGCTAACACTGTGACCTCTGCCTCTGCTTGGATACAGATGTTTCCTCATACATCTTGACTCAATAGGCCATGCAGCTCCTGGCCAGTTCTGCTAATGTTCGGTGCCTTTTTTGCTGAAAATTCATCTTATTTGCATTGTAATGACCAGCATACACAAGGAGCTTCCAATGATTAAAATGATATGTGGCATGCCTATATTCTGTGTGCGACTGTGGCTGTACCTGCATACGGAATGCTATGTTACAGTGATTTCCATGAATACACTATTTCATATGCAGATACAGCCTCACTCACACACAGAATATAGGCATGCTGCATATCATTTTAATCAGCAGAAGCTGCTGGTGCCCCTAGGCATTCCAAATGCCCTAGGCACTTGCCTAGTTTGCCTATGCCTAAGGCCGGCTCTGCTCTAGGGGGCCAGATGCACTAAGCTTCAAAAGTAATTAAATGGAGAGTGATAAACAGCCAGCCAATCACCTCCTACCTGTCATGTCGCAGGATGTGTTTGAAAAATGACAGGTAGGAGCTGATTGGTTGGTTGTTTATCACTCTCCATTTTATCACTTTTCAGGGCTTAGTACATATCACCCTCTGTCTGTCTTGATCCTGACAGTGCCTGTATGTATGTATTATGTATATGCCTATAGGGGCAAACACAGGATTTTCAGAAGGCGGTTTCCAGAGAGGGGCGGAGAAAAGCACGGAGATGGACACTTAGGTAACCCAGTATATGCATTTAACATAGTCATTACCCACCAGGGTGGGTGTACAATCAAAAATCGGGTCTGGGGGGGCATTTAACATAGGAATTAGGCATCTGGGTGCCTGTACAATTAAAAATCGGGTCCAATCGAGTCGCATCGCATGCGATTTTTGGTCGTACAATGCCCTACGATGGAAAACGTGGGCGCCGTGATAATACACAAGTACCCAAGCTACTAGTGTCCAGCAAAGGGGGAGAGTCCCAGCTTTTGGAATATACCCTCAGAAAAACTCTAAGCCAGACAGAACCTGAAATATCTGACTGGGAAGAGCAATTAACAGGCTTGGATGGTGACCACTGCTTTGAAGTCAGATATCTCCGGTTCCCAAGGGCCGATTTTTAAAATTCTTGTACCAATGGAAATAGGGGACCCTCAGCTTTCAGCCTAGGGCCCTTAGACTCCTGGGGGGCTTTCTGGGTACTCAGAAACCCCCCCTGCGTGCACCACTGGCCAATGTGACCCTGCCTGTTCGTATATTTAAGTGGCATTAATCTATCCACTTTGCCGTTGCCCTTGCGCTGGTATAAAATCTGGGGCATTATGGATGGTGTAATGGTTAGCATTACTGCCTCACAGCACTGAGGTCACGGGTTCGATTCCCACCATGTCCCTTACTGTGTGGAGTTTGTATATTCTCCTTGCGCTTGCGTGGGTTTCCTCTGGGTACTACGGTTTCCTCCCACACTCCAAAACTATACTGGTAGGTTAATTGGTTTCCAACAAAAATGAACCCTAGAATGTCTGTGTTTTTGTGTACGGGATACGTCATTGAGTCACCAGCAAGTTGTTAGACAGTCATTAGGTCGACATGGGTTAGGGTGACATTCAAAAGGTCGACATGGGGTTTTTCACTGTTTTTGAGCCGACATGTGCCGACAGGCGGTATTTCATGCCCTTCCATCCACTAGGGTATGGTGGGAAAATCAAATAGTCTGCTGAGCGTAGTCAGCCATGCGAGGGGACGCGGAGCACTTTAACCCGTGTCGACATTCGGGTAAAAAAACTGTGAAAAACCCCATGTCGACCTAACCCATGTAGACCTTAGTAAATAGCCCCGGTCACGTCACTGTGTTCTGTATAGGTTATTAGGAATGCGCAGTTTTGTGTTCACAATAACCGGTTTCACAGTCTGACGTCAAGCTGCCTTTTTGCGCTGCCCTTGGGAAGTCATTATACAGTATAAGGTATAAAGTTCCTGCGTATTGATAACTTCCTCCTCTTCAGCCTGTTAGTGCTGTAATGTCTTTGTACATATGACCTTGTTTGTTGCTGATTACAATGTTGTTCTTTAGTAACCGTCCTGGTTTCAGTGTCTTTGTTGAGCTGTTAGTAATGACCATTGTTTAAGACAAAGGATCAGTTCCATTAATGAGATGAAGAGAAGCATTATTATCTTTAATATAGGAGGAACGGGATGTACAGAGTCATGCCCCCCCCCCCCCCCCCCACCTGATGGCACCGCCTCGCCCCTTTATCTTGAGTCGGTGCCATCTTTCTGTCTCTTTCTTTCTCTTTCTCTCTCTCTCTTTCTCTCTCTCTCTCTTTCTTGCTTTCTTTCCCTCTTTCTCTTTCTCTCTCTCTCTCTCTCTCTCTCTCTCCCTGTATTAAGTTTCCCCCAAATGTATCAGGAGGGAACGCGACAAGAATCTCCAATCCCTCCTGCTCCGCCAGCAGCTAGGTTGCTATGGGGATATAATGCTGCCCGATGTCAACCTATTGCATGTGTCGAGCTTTTGACCATGCCGACCTAAGGTATGCTGATCTTTTTCATGTGTCGAGCTATTGACTGTTGACCTTTGCTGACCACATCCATTGTAATGATCATAGAGCGCTGACATTTTCAGCCGGCATATTGGTAAAGTCACTGTAATGGTACAAAGTGTCACTTTTAGGGATGAGTTGGGGGCATACGACCTCCTAGGTTTGGCTGGTGTGACTTACCTACAGTACGTAACTACTGTAGCACCTTTAACATTGTATGGGCCGGATAAAGGGACCGATTCTGATCTCCTCGATAGCAAGTTCATCCCTGTCCCAATGTTTCTGGGACTGCGCAGGGTCTATTATGCCACGTTCAGGCTTCCGCCATGTATGCAAAAGGCTCAGTGACTATACCAGTCGCAGAGCCTTTTGCACACATGGGAGTGGGCTGAGGGTGCACGGCGGCAGGGACTTGGGTCGCCAATGGAAACGCCCATTCCCATGGCTACGTGGTTGGGCGGATGCCTGGTCAGGGTGGTTGACATGACAGGACGTCAGCTGCCCTCCCCATCTTCGTGATGTTTCAGTATTGGCCACAAATTTCTGAAAATCTCATAACACGATTTTTGCCAATCTGCTCTTACTCTGAATCGGTCCCCACACCCAGGCCGACAACATGCCATCCCCCCCAATCGCATTCGGCATGCACTTGCTATTGCCGGCACCTCAGTGGATCCCCGTTGGTGACAACATAGCTGGGTGCACACATCTTTTATCATGTACCCAGCTTCAGTATTGGGGTCCCACCAGATTAGGTCACCTGGTCATGCTAAACACATCAATCTAAAGGTGCCCAAAGACGCATCAATTATCAAATGCGTTTTGTACTTTTTAAGTACAAATTGCATCTTATGTACAATTATTGGATGGTGTTTATGGGCTTGTGCGATGCGATGCGCGTTCCCGGGAGCCTGATATTGTATGTCGTGCTGCACGTACTTTTTAGACTACATCTGAAATTTAACATTACAAACATGGGTTCATCGCATCGCATCGCATGCATCCAAGTGCACATCGCATCGCAAGCTGGAAGAAAAATTGTATAGAACCATTGTACAGTCAAAAACACATAGCACAGTAAAATTGATGCGTCTGTGGGCACCTTAAAGGTCCCCATACGCTATGCGATTTGGGCACGATTTTGCCCAATTCGGATGAAAATCGGCCCAAATCGCATGTGGAGACATGCCCTCCGACCCGATGCGCGGCCCCGTGCGCATCGGATCGGAGTCGGCAGGTCGGACGGGCTGCACATAAGATTTTCTAAATCTTATGTGCTGCCCGGAGCCGTGCGGGGACTGCAGCTGGCGGAGGGACCTACCAGAGCCGGGCGGAGGGATCAGGGGGGGCAGCGCAGGTAGCCAGGCAGAGGAGGAAGAAGCTGCCATCAGCGGGAGCAGGGGGGCGGCGCAGAGCACCAGAGAGCCGGGCAGGAGAAGACACTGCAGCGGCAGCGCGAGTGGTGCCGGGAGCAGAGCACTTAAAAAATAAATAAAAGCCCATACAAACGCATAGGAAGCCATTGATTGGCTGAGACCTCTCTCAGCCAATCGCTAATTGGCTGAAGAGGTCTCAGCCAATCAATGGCTTCCTATGCGTTTGTATAGGCTTTTTTTTTTTAAGTGTTCTGCTCCCGAGTCCCGCCGCTGCCTGGCCACGTCTTCTCCTGCACGGCTCTCTGGTACTCTGCGCTGCCCCCCTGCTCCTGCTGACGGCAGTGGCTTCTTGCACGGCTCCCTGCGCCCCAGCCTGGCCAGCTAAGTGCTCAGGGACCCGCCGCCCGCCCCACTGCTCCCCCTGATGAGGATCACTAGCGCCCCCTGCCCCTCACCGCCTGCCCCCTGCTCCTCACCGCCCGCAGCTCCCCGTTACACGGGGAGCAAGCGATTTATCACATGTAAATTTGGCTCATCAAGTGACAAATTGTATGTGAGCCTCCCGGGGAGCTGCCGGGTGGCTCACAGGAGAATTGGGTCCGACTTGTCCTAAGGACAAGTCGGCCTAAATTAATGTATGGGGGCCTTTAGAGTGCAGAGATTATTATAACCATTGTGATTAGCAGTTCTCAGTACTATATACAGTGGGCATTTGTACATTCTCAGCAGGATTGTAACTGTGCCCTGCAAGGGCCCTCTGCCCCATATAGGCATGTGGGTACATAAGGTGATTGGGGGTTATTGTCTTCTTTATTTAGGGGAGAATTATTAAAGGAGAATGCTAATTATTTCATGTTGGGACTATTTTTTTTTTGGAGGGGGGGGATAGGTCTATTTCATAAAAAGTGAATACTCTTAAAATAGTGATAAACCACCAGCCAATTGGCTCCTAACTGTCATTGGGATATTTGTCCAGCAAGTGCTGCAACCTTCCATTGACGCAGGATGCAGATTAAAAAAAAAAACCCACGTGCCCATTTTTCCGGAGACCTGCTCACCCCTAGTGCTCAGAGTCACTGTTACTGTCACGGGACTCCATAGAAGGGAAGAAATGGGAGCAGGGAGTGTGGGGTGGGCCCAACACACCCTGCACTCATTATAGATACGCGACTGGGTGCTTTCCTCATCAACCAATCAGATTCAATTTAGTGCATTCCAAAAATGTTAGCTAGAAGCTGATTGGTCACCATAGTCAATACCTCCACTTGTCTTCTGCACAGAGCTGTGGTAAGTTCTATTTACGGAAAGTCATTGTTGGATCTTGATTTTCATTGGGACCCACAAACACATGGGGAAGTATATCAAACCTTGGAGAAAGTATAAAGCAGAGAGAAACAACCGATCTTCTTCTGTTATTTTACTGTGTGAAAATCGGCAGATAGAAGCTGATTGGTTGATTCATTATCCCCCTACACTTTATCTCTTAGCGTGATTTGATACATCTCCCCCACAGGGTGCTGATTCTGAGATGGCGACAAGAGGGCGATAGCATGTACGGAACTAACTGTGGACCACTCTCGCTTTGGTACACGCCATCATCATCGGTGCAGACCCGCCTACGGCACTGTTCCAACGGGTTCTGTCTCCGTTAAAGCAAAGTTGAGAAGCTTAAGGAAAGAATATTAGCCAGGTAGCCAGTAAGATTGTAAACGTTTAATTTCCCATTCATTTACATTATTGTACATTTCTTCAGATATGAAAATAATTTAGCAAACCGAAAAACTAGAGATTCACCGGTAGAGTCATCTACCCTTTCCATATGTACAACGCTGGTTTTTACGCCTTCCTTTCCAGGTTTTACTAACTTTGTACAGTACATTCAGAACTCAGTGTGACATAACATAAACTCAGGATGGGGTGAATACCGCTAGCTACAAAGTGGACTGGTAAGAGTTGATCGTAGGGTAGACGACGGACTTTAGGAGAGACATGCTGGTTTCACCTGAAAGAGCTTTAAGTAGGATTTCTCCTATCCTATTGGCCCTTTTTGTAGGAATTTTTAATGATGGCGTTTTTGAAAAGAGTCATTAGAGGTGTCTGGCTTCGTTCTGGGGTCATAAATCCTCCGTATCTCTTATCTTTGGGTGGCCCTTCCCACCGAAAATGGTGCATCTTGTATTTCCTATCTTTTTTGATTGGGCTGTCCACCAACTCGCCCTCTTCCAGATTTTCTTCAGAATTGGTTTCAGGGTAGTCAAACTCCAGGGACAACTCTCTCCTCAACTCCATGGGGTAACTCTCCGAGGATTCTTCTTCGGCGTCACTTGGGAAGACCTTAATGGGTCTCCTCTTCCTGCCCACTGGCTTCCCCCATCGGAAGTGCTCCATAGAGTATGACCTCTTGTTGTCCTGCCTGTCCTCCTCTTCCAAGTTGCTGTCTTGAGTGTTTTGGTTGTCGCTACTGGGAAACAGGTTAAATATGGGATAGTTGGCGATATCTTCCCGTTTGTAGCCGGCGTTGCTGCTGTCGGTGCCGGTGTTGTTTCTTCTACCAAATTTATTCCAGCGGAAGTGGCTCATGACGTACTTTCTGATGTTTTCGGAGAGTGGCTGCATGTGCCCGTTCCCGGGAAACACCGGCGACTCGGCGGTCAGATCCATTTTGCAGGCTTTAATACAATCCTGTCGGGAGACAAAGGTTGGAATATTCCTATTAGACAACTGTTATGACTTTCTTTTTGTTCAAGTAATTGGTAAATGATTTCACCAAACACATATACAATCCCACTACCCAAAATATGGTAACACCATTAATAGACAGATGATGGACCTTGTTCAGGTTGTAATCGGTGGAGTATTGTAACTCCCAGAGACATTGAAGACAGTGGCTGCTGGGCTCCAGCTGTCAATGGGGTCCCAAGAAAGGGGGCTGCTGAACTAGGATATATCTCTCTCTCCACTCATTTCCTAAAGATTTCTCCAGTCACTTCTGACTCACAAACCCCGTTTGCAGCTCCTTTAAGCCGCATAGTCTAGGAATGTGATATAACAGATCAAAGTGTTTATATACTGAGCTACAGGTGACTTACAGAAAGAAGAGCAGAAGTTGTTTTAAGGACTAATACATTCATTATATGTGGGGTTTATCAAAGTTTGAAGAAAGATACAACTGTGAGCAATAATGTACTAATCAATCTGCTCCTAACTGTTATTTTGAAAACACTGATTGTAACATGTAAGGCAGAAGCTGATTGGCTGGTTCTGTATCTCTCGCAATATCACCTTTCTTTGAGCTGTATTAAAGAAAAACTCTCAAGGGGGGACTCCCAACAGCCCCCCCTCACCGCGGGACACTGCCGGCCGTGGGAGGGACAGCGGGACAGGCCCTGATAATCGGGACTGTCCCGCTGTAATCGGGACTGTTGGGAGGTATGTGTGCAGGCCGGAGACACTTTTACCACCTTTTGTATTTCCTCTGGGCATCGGGTATGAACTTATGCCACTGATCATAATTCAAATGTTGTACTAGTAATAAAGGCAGGGTGAGGATTCTCCACACCAGGGGCGGCCAACCAGCCAGAATAAAATAGTCCAAAAATATTTTTAGGGATGCCCAAGAGCCAACATCATTCGTATGCCACAAATTGGCCATGGCCTTTAGCCCACACCCCTAGTATAAAATACATTGAAAAGGCCAGATCCAACATAAAATACAAAGGCAGATTCACATAATAAACGCACGCTCCAGCCCCAGACCAAACGGAACTAGTCACAGGGACCAACTTACAAGGTACGCTGCTCACAAGGCCGGATTATCAGGGGTGCCGAGAGGGGGGGGGGGGTTTCAGGTACAGTTTACCCGGTCCATGGCCTGTCAGGGGGGCCTGGGTCTGGACGCAAAGGTTTTTTTTATTTGGTCGGGAGTGCTCCGGGTCTGAGTGCGCCGGAGTCAGCTTTTAGTGGTGACATTGGGAGTGCGGATGTGGGCCGGCATGGGGGCAGCAGCATCACAGAAGTATTTCCACTCTCTACATCCAGGGCGTGGTGAGATCCTGCCACATGACTTGGGAGTTTACCGTGGCTCGACGACAGGAGGATACTTAAGGATGGGTAGGTTGTCCCTGGGTGCCGTGAGGAGCTGGGCCAGAGAGAGGCCACCTCCTGCAGGAGTACCAACTCTGGAAGTAACCCCTGACAGAGCATGTACTGTAACTCCATGACAACGAGCATGTTAACCCCTGGCAAAGCATGTAACCCATGGCAGAGCATGTAAATCCATGGCAATGAGCATGTTAACCCCTGGCAGAGCAGGTTAATCCCATGGCAAAGAGCATGTTAACCCCTGGTAGAGAATGTGAACCCCTGGCACAGCATGTTAACCCCTGGCAGAGCATGTAACTCCAGGCACAGTATGTAACCCCTGGCAGAGCATGTAACTCCAGGCACAGTATGTAACCCCTGGCAGAGCATGTAACTCCAGGCACAGTATGTAACCCCTGGCAGAGCATGTAACTCCAGGCACAGTATGTAACCCCTGGCAGAGCATGTAACTCCAGGCACAGTATGTAACCCCTGGCAGAGCATGTAACTCCAGGCACAGTATGTAACCCCTGGCAGAGCATGTAACTCCAGGCACAGTATGTAACCCCTGGCAGAGCAGGTTAATCCCATGGCAGAGAATGTTAACCCCTGGCAGAGCATGTAACTCCGTACAGAGCATGTAAACCCGTGGCAACTAGCATGTTAACCCCTGGCAGAGCATGTAACCCCTGGCAGAGCAGGTTAATCCCATGGCAAAGAGCATGTAAACCCCTGGCACAGCATGTTAACCCTTGGCAGAACATGTAATCCCATGGAAAAGAGCATGTTAACCCCTGGCGGAGCATGTAACTCCGGGCAGAGCATGTAAACCCATGACAACGAGCATGTTAACCCCGGGCAAAGCATGTAACCCCTGGCAGAGCATGTAACTCCAGGCAGAGCATGTAAACCCATGGCAATGAGCATGTTAACCCTGGCAGAGAATGGTAACCCCTGACAGAGAATGTTAACCCCTGGCAGAGAATGTAAACTCATGGCAACGAGCATGTTAACCCCTGGTAGAACATGTTAACCCCTGGCATCAAGCATGAAGCCCATAGCAACAAGCATTTAGGTAAGCGGAACTTACAATATGGGGCATAATATGTATGGTATTATATGTAATAGACATTACAGTGTGTGGCATAATATGCAATGAGCATTACGTTGTGTGGAATAATATGTAATGGGCATTATGGCATGTGATAAAATATGTACTAGGTATTACGGTGTATGGCATAATGTGTATTGGCCACTACGGTATGTGGCATAACATGTAATGAGCATTATGGCATGTGGTATAATATGTAATAGGTGTGTGACATGTGTAATAGGCATTACGGTGTAAAATTTTGTCCCTGTATCCACCTTGGAAGCAGTGGCGTAACAATGGGTCCGCAGAGTGTGCGGAGAGCTCTGTCCATGGGGGGCCCCAGGAAATTGTTGTACCGGGGCCCAGGATTTCTCTTGGCGGCCCTGCGGATAGTCACAGGCTGTCAGTGCTGGGAGCCACATGTAACTACAGAAAGCCACAGGTTGGCCACCACTGCCTATACCCAGAGGCGTAGGGAGGGTGGCTCTGGTGGACGTCAAGCTCCAGGAGCCGAGGAGAAGAGAGGGCACGCTGCCGGCCCCTTCTTGAGGATGGGTCACTGGGTCAACACAAATTATGTTGACATGCATTGGGTCAACCACAGAAGGTTGACAATGGCTAGGTTGACAGTCAAAATGCCGACATGAGTGTCCTCCTGCACACAGTATCCTGCATTCGTTTCATGTGAAACTCGCCAAAGGCGCTTGCTCCAGGGGATTGCACATGTGCAGATTCGTGCATGCACATGCGCAAATTACAACAATTGGCCGGACTAGCGAATTTCGCATGTCTGAATTGCCCCCTTAGTACATAGATCCCCAAATAATTGTAATGTAATGAACACGCCAACCCATGTACACGGGGAGAGAAGACTGATGGATCTCCGGCACATAGCAGGGGCTGATAGAAATGGTGGCAGTGGTGGCGTCCAGCATTAATACAATGGTCAGCAGTCTCCTCTTGCAGACGCACAATCCCCCATATTAGGTGATAGGGTCCCCACGTTAGCATAAGGCAGTAATTCAGGCCGGTAACTACAGCCACTTAGCGGCAGCACCAAGTCCCTGTGTGTATACCAGAGATGCTGGAACAGCCATTGAACATTTGGGACAGACCCTATTTCATTGAGAGCGGCATCAAACTTGTGGGATAATGGGCCTAATTCAGACTTGATTGCAGAGCAAATTTGTTCTCAAAATGGGCAAAACCATGCTGCACTGCAGGTGGGGCAGATGTAACATGTGCAGAGAGAGTAAGATTTGGGGGAGTAGTACTGTTTCTATGTAAGATAAATACTGGCTGCTCTATTCTTAAGGGGCATATTCTTTATTTATACAGTACTGTACACTGTAATTAAGATTTCAATTTGATCACGCCCCACCCAAATCTAACTCTCTCTGCACCTGTTACATCAGCCTCACCTGCAGTGCATCATATTTTTGCCCATTTAGAGAACAAATTAGTCCTCCAATCAGGTCTGACTTATAGGTAGAAAGCGATGATACATGTGCAGTATCTCACCAGAATCCTGTCGTCGCTGTTGAGGTCTGCGCAATTACTGCTCTCCCAGCACTGGCTCTGCACCTCTCCCACATGAAATATAAACACCCCGAGCAAGACGAGGACACAGCTCCAAACGGGCGGTGGCATTCTCAGGTGGAAGTGCTGAAACAGAGAGGAGACTTTGTTACACGCTGATTGCATGGAAACTTCTTACACAGTCATAATCCACAGCAATGGTTTCAGCGTTACTGTTCTGACGACTCAGTGATGTCACAAGGCGACATAACGGTAACACAAAACCCAGGTACTAAGAAGACACCCGCTGGAATATACACTCCGTCACCTGTTGGTATATAGTAACACTCCCATCACCCGCTGGTATATAGTAACACTCCCATCACCCGTTGGCATATATAAAACTCCCATCACCCGGTGGTATATAGTAACACTACTGTCACCCGCTGGTATATAGCAAAGCTCCCATCACCCGCTGGTATATAGTAACACTCCCATCACCCGCTGGTATATAGTAACACTCCCATCACCCGCTGGTATATAGTAACACTCCCGTCACCCGCTGGTATATAGTAACACTCCCGTCACCCGCTGGTATATAGTAACACTCCCATCACCCGCTGGTATATAGTAACACTCCCATCACCCGCTGGTATATAGTAACACTCCCGTCACCCGCTGGTATATAGTAACACTCCCGTCACCCGCTGGTATATAGTAACAATTCCGTCCTCCGCTGGTATATAGTAACACTCCCGTCACCCGCTGGTATATAGTAACACTCCCATCACCCGCTGGTATATAGTAACACTCCCATCACCCGCTGGTATATAGTAGCACTCCCATCACCCACTGGTATATAGTAACACTCCCATCACCCGCTGGTATATAGTAACACTCCCATCACCCGCTGGTATATAGTAACACTCCCGTCACCCGCTGGTATATAGTAACACTCCCGTCACCCGCTAGTATATAGTAACTCTCCCATCACCCGCTGGTATATAGCAACGCTCCCGTCCTCCGCTGGTATATAGTAACACTCCCGTCATCCGCTGGTATATAGTAACTCTCCCATCACCCCTGGTATATAGTAACACTCCCATCACCCCTGGTATATAGTAGCACTCCAGTCACCCCTGGTATATAGTAACACTCCCATCACCCCTGGTATATAGTAGCAATCCTGTCTAATGCTTCAACTGTCACCCGCTGGTATATAGTAACACTCCCGTCACCCGCTGGTATATAGTAACTCTACCGTCAACCCTGGTATATAGTAACAATCCTGCCCAGTGCTTCTACCTTCACCCGCTGGTATATAGTAACACTCCTGCCCGGAGCTTCTCCCATCACCCACTGGTATATAGTAACACTCCAGCCTGGTGCTTCTCCCATCACCTTCTGGTATATACTGTAGTAACACTCCCGCCACCCACTGGTATATTGTAACACTCCTGCCCAGAGCTTCTCCAGTCACCCCTTGATATAACCCAGCATAACAGCATAATAAACCAGCATAGTTGCAATATACATCACTTAATATAACAAACACATGAACAAAAAACACGGCATGCAAAACATCACATAAAACACAAATCGCATATACTGCTGCCTTTTTACTGTGAATTACAGTAATGAGTCACCGCTGATCATGACTGTGTTCCAACATCTTCTTGAAATTGTGGCAAACACCTAGAACCTGCCCATGCTGGTCTTTTCTCCCCCAGTTCGCTGGGTCAAAAGAGATAGGTGGCTTTCATGGTCCCCACCCAATAAAGTTTTCACCAAATTGTCAAATAAAGCTATGGTATCAATCCTGTTTGTGACGCCAAATGTGAAACCCGGGCCGGGGTATGGAAGCGGAGGTAAAGAATGGTGATAGCAGGCCAACTTATCACAAACAGCAAGCAGTTTATTCCCTGTTCAGACAGGGTTATTGTCAAGGTTATCATATATCAATCCTTATTCTCCTATCTCCAGCACAGTCTTCATATAGGCTACATCAGATTACAGCCATTCAGCTTTGCCTTTCATTCACTTAAAAGGCAACATCAGCATAAATAATGATGGGACAGAAATACATTGCATACCTGGGCATTCAGGGAATCAGTAGTCCTATAGCCACAAACTGAGATTAATTTTGATGCGTTCTTGCTTATTCACTGGCGGATCTCTCTTGCAGTCTATCTACTGGGATTTCTCTTTCACACATCTCTGGGGGCCTTTCACACCTCACATGGTTTGTTACCACTCACCCAGACCATCTTCTCACAAGACTTACACCTCCCGTCCTGCTTCTAGGGTACCTCTGAAGGTTGGGATACCCCGTGCTTTCTCCCACTGCTGCCTCATGCTGTTACTGCCTCATTCCTTTCACTGATCTCTCCTGCTGCTCTCCTTTCCTTAAGGCCAGGGGTTGTGAAATATCATTCTGCTTGTTCTCCAGTACCCCAATCTGGGCTTTAATCCCTGGACACTTTAGCCTGCACCTCTCATACACCTTAGCTCACACTCAACTACAGCATATCCTTTGTTCTAAAACTTCTTGTCCTAAGAAAACCCCCTCACTTCTTGTCCTATCCCCTTACATGTGGCAGGACCTGGAAGAAAAGGTTTGGGGACCAAAAACTCCCCCACTCACTGATAAGGCTGCTATTCTAAAGCTTTTCACTAAACAGTTCAGCTAAAGGCTGGGATTCCACACGGGTTGTTAAGTAATACACATGCAAGACGCAGGGCACGCTCACCCGGACGCAGCAAAGGCTGGAAGGCATACATGCTACAGTGACACACAGCAATGACCTAAGCTTTGCTACATACAGAACAGAGTACATGTCTCATTCTTTTACAGAGCCCATGATATTGTATCTGCCGCACTGTACAATGCAGCCATTATGCACAGATAGGACCTTGGGGAACTAAAAGGATGCGACATAGACTTATTATTATACAATGTGATCTTACGCTTTTATCTTTATCTCACAAACGTCTCTAAGGGGCCTATGTACTAAGCGTTAGAAAGTGGGGAGAGATAATGTTCCAGCCAATCAGCTCCTAACTGCCATATTATAGGCTGTGTTTGAAAAATGACAGTTTCAGCAGGCTTACACCATAGAAGTCTATTTACTAAGCCTTTGCAAGAGATAAAGGGGATGGAGAAAAAGTACCTGCCAGTCAGCCCCTAACTGTCATGTTACAGGCTGTGAAAAATGAAAGTAGCTCATTGGCTGGCACTTTATCTCCCTCCAAGGCATCTCTCTCGAAAGCTTAGTAAATTACCTCTATGTTCTAAGCCTTGAAGAGAGAAAAACTAATTTTTTTTCACAGTCTGTAACATGGTAGTTAGGAGCTGATTGGCTGGGACTTACTTTATTGGGGTGCTGAGGGCCTACACAAAGTGGGTCAGGGAAGCAACATATGGCAAAGTTGCATAACATAGAGGGGGTAGAGGACATTAATTGGGGACAGATGAGGTTCACAGCCACTAACTACTGCAATCCCAACACTGCTGGGGGCCCAAAAAGGGGCCCAGCCACAACAAAGTGGGTCAGGGATGCAAGATATGGCAGAGTTGCATAACATAAATGGGGTAGAGAACATGGGGTCTAAGAGCCCACCACAATTGAATGGGAGTTTTGAAATCTGCCTCCCCGCTACCGCAGAGTCTCTCTGAGGCGGATAGCGCTGCCAACGCTGCTGTCCGTCAGACTGACATGACAGGCAGCAGCAGCAGAAGTTGGCGCCTCTCCTGCCCGGCGCTTTCCTGTTCTGCAGGTTATAGCTGTGTGCCAGCAGTGCCGTAACAACAGCCCTTTATCGGATATGATATATCGCAGGTGCAGCACCTGTGATATGACTGATGCATCTGATTCCAAAAGATCATACGTGCTGCTTGTTTCCCATGCACATCGGGAACCCGCATTGGGTCACATCGGATGACAAACAGGTCCAATTCGGTTATTCATCCGATATATCGGCCCGATCCGTCAGAATCAGGCCAAATCGGACCTGTGTATGGGCACCTTTAGATGCAGGTTCTCCCTTCACGGCTTGATATACGGTATAAAAAGTCCCTATAACTGTGAAAAGCAAATGGGACACACAACTCTTCATAGACACTATGGGGTTAATTTACTAAGATGTGAGCGCTATTGACGACGGGATGTTGCCAATAGCAACCAATCAAAAGCTACTTCTTATGTATTTAGCAGATCCTAGAAGCTAACATATAGAAACTGATTGGTTGCTACGGGCAACCTCCCATCTTCAATAGAACTCCCATCTTAGTAAACAAAGAGAGGGGCGCTAATGTACTCACTGCGGCAATCTCGCGCACAGCGAATGCGTGAAAATATGCTGCCGCTTGGTAAGGGATTGAGCTGACCACAACCATCCTCACAGTGGTGGTGGCAGATCCTTCTCGGTAGCCCTATGGTCCTGCAGAATGTCCATGTGATCTGAGGCACGGGCGCCATCATTTCTGCCTTTGGATCACTGTCGTAGGCTGAGACATTCCCTGGTAAGGGTTACGTTGCTCCTGCACTTTTGTGCTCCTCAAAAGGTCCCTGACTGTCCTCACTGCCCACCTGCCCAACTTGTAAATGGCCCTGATGATATGATGATCGGCCATAGTTATATTGAATCATCCCTGTCTGACTTCATTTTTCCACAGACTTAGTACAGCCAGATCTTTCTTTGCGGCTCATCATTTAGGAGCCTCTGCTCTGGGCATGTGCAGAGCTCCTCCAATGACAGCCCGGCAGATGCTCCTCTTTGACTGGACCCTCCCCTGAGGAGCACAGCCGCTCAGGGTATGAGGATAATAGCCTCTGCCTTATATTCCCTGTATTCTGGAACCTAAGAAATGTATATTAGCTCTCCTCACTTTCTGGGGATATCTTGGGAGTTCTCAGTGCAGAAAGCAGACAAAATATATTAACATGGTCTGTCCGTCATGAGAACTGTTATCCCACTATGCTTTCATTCCTCGTGTCTGTATTTGCCTGTATCGTCTCCACATGTAATGTGGTACGCGCTCTAGTATGCGCCATGTGGATCCCACTGAACGCTGTCACAGTATCGTCTACAGTAACGTATCTGGTTAATTATAAATCTCATCTGTTCTGGGGTTGGCATTTCAAGATTATAAAGAAAGTCGGAGAAGGGAAAATGGTCAATCAGCCAGTACTATAACTTTGCACCCAGGCACACCATGCTGCACTGCTGGGGGGCAGATGTAACATGTGCAGAGAGAGCAAGTTTTGGGTGCATCGTGTCCTAGAACTCTAAATTGCAGAGAAAGGCTGGGTACACACTTAGCGATGTGTACCCAGCCCACTATCGCTGCACATACACATTTACAGATGCCGGGTCCGGAATGACACACACACGTATGACATGCTACAGTGCCGTGTATTTCATGGGAACATCCTAATTGTTTTACTCTGTATCTATTACATGTGTATATATATATATATATATATATATATATATATATATGTGTGAGTTTTATATAAGGTGAGTTTTCAGGGAACTTTCAAGCGTTCCCTGAAAACTCACCTCTTCAGGCAGCCTATCATATTTAAGTTCCACACACATAACCTTAGGCACTTATGTATTATATAGCTTCCCTTCTGGACTTGTAACTTGGTGGGACTGCTATGCTATTACTGGTGCCTGTCCTTGTGTTTCCCTCCTATGTCCCTATAGATTGTAAGCTTGCAGCAGGGCCCTCCTACCTCCAAGTCTGTCTGTTGTTACCCAGTTTGTTCTTTCAGTGTTTTCAACATTTGTAAAGTGCAACAGAATCTGCTGCGCTATATATGAAACTGTAAATAAATAAATATATATATATATATCTAGAGAAAATATAGAACAGAGGGGCGCTCCATGGTGCATGTAAACGATATATTTATTATGGAGGAACAAACACTCCTTAAAAAGGATAAAAGCAATTGCTCGTACCAATAAAAGAACAGTGTGGGCTGGTTACCACATGATAAAACAAACAATACCACGGCAAATCTGCTCCAACCGCATCTCCACTGGCATCAGGTCGACAGGGACTCGCAGACGCTGGGTTGCGCCGACAGGACTCGGAAACCGGAGGCCGGGGACACAGGCAGAAGACAGCGCCGGGACACAGTCAGCACGGGTATCACTGACCAAGCCCTAACATGTTTCGTCAGAGACTTCGTCGGCGCAACCCAGCGTCTGCGAGTCCCTGTCGACCTGATGCCAGTGGAGATGCGGTTGGAGCAGATTTGCCGTGGTATTGTTTGTTTTATCATGTGGTAACCAGCCCACACTGTTCTTTTATTGGTACGAGCAATTGCTTTTATCCTTTTTAAGGAGTGTTTGTTCCTCCATAATAAATATATCGTTTACATGCACCATGGAGCGCCCCTCTGTTCTATATTTTCTCTAGATTCATACGTCCTGACCCTGGATGCTTGGTCATTTTCCAATTGAGGGAGCTGCAGTCTATATAATTGGACTTTGGTGAAACTTCTGTGCCTCTTTGTTTAAAGGGCTAACATTGCTGGACTCATTAGAGACTTGAAAATCATCAGCGCCACCTGCACTACGGTTTTTTCTAATATATATATATATATATATATATATATATATATATATATACTGTATATATCGTAAGTCTTTGAAACAAACAATTGGACATATTGCACCATGACGACGGAACTTGCATACAAAGGGGAGTGCCAGTTTTTAAACGGTATTATATATGTGAATATATTTAAGGGGGGCACCAATGAGCTTCATAGTGGCCCTTTCTGCTGCTATTTCCTTTCCCAGTGACAGCATCTGACTGGCCTTCTTGTGGCCGATATTAGGTCTTCTATATTCTGCCTTTGTTTTTTTTTTTTTTAATAAAGTTCAAGTGCTCCAGTAGCTACCTATTTCATCACCACCACCACCACTTATTTGGTTTGGTCCTGCCCCTGGTGCGTCTACCCTGCAGCATAACTTTGTGTGATCTGCAAAAACTAAACCTCAAATTCCATTATTACAATTATCCAGACAGCTATCTGACAACACTAATTAATTAGCTAAAATGAGAAAAAGTTTAAGTTAATATTAAGGGAAGAAAAAAAATAACTTAAAAAACCCCCGGAAAATTATGTCAGTGACGAGTTGCTTGAACAGAACTTGAATCCCCCCCATAAGGGTAAGGAGCAGCATTAGACTTTTATTAAATACGATTCAATTCTAACCGTAGAGACCTATCTAGCTAATAGTTAAAAATTGCAATTACCATATATACTCGAGTATAAGCCTACTTTTTCAGAATAGTTTTTATGCTGAAAAAGCCCCCCTCGGCTTATACTCGAGTGAGGGTCCCACTTGAGTCAATAAGTTTTCCCAGTTTTTTTGTTGTAAAATTAAGTGCCTCGGCTTATATTCGGGTCGACTTATACTCGAGTATATACGGTATTTAAGACCCAGTACTAGTCCTGTATTGTCTTGAACATTATATTACTGTGTTCTTATTTTGCATATTTGTTTATGTATTCTGTAATTGGGCGCTGCAGAGCTCTTGTGGCACCATATAAATGAAAGGATAGAAATAATAATAATAAATAATAATAATGATAATAATAAAAATAATAATATATAAAATCTAAACATACACTTATTTTTTCAGTTATCCTGTCATTCAGTGACAAATAATTGAGGAATAAGAAAAAAGTTCTGAACTTTTACATAACTGTATTCATTATTATCAGAAAAGACTCACTATAAATAAAGTAAAATAAATAAAATAATGAATTCATAAATGTCTAAGTTGTGTGACAGCTCTTTGCGCAATGGTAGATTACAATAATCATAAATACGTGTAGTTCTTTCCCAGGATACATATATTGCATTTGATATCATCTTCATATAATAAATGAATTACTGCAGTCATATTTCTGAAAACATGTCCCCCCCTATGTAAAAATGTATTAAATATGGAAAAATAGTATATGAAAATATTAAACAAGCACAACAAAGCAATAAATAAACATGTAAAGCAAAACAAAACAACACCAAACAAAACAATAAATAAACATGCAAAGCAAAACAACAAACAAACAAAACAACCCCAAACAAAACATTAAAAATATGCAAAACAAAAAAAAACATAAATAAACATGCCAAACAAAACAATAAACATGCCAAAGTAAACAACAAACAAAACAATAAATAAATATGCAAAACAACAAACAAACAAAACAACCCCCCAAACAAAACAAAATAAATAAATAAACAAATAAACACACAAACAGCAAACAAAAAAAACACCTAAATATTAAAACAACCTCGATTCCTTTGAAAAATGTAAAACCTCAATCTGGAAAATAATAATATTTTCTATAATTAAGATGTAAAACTATCACATTTAAATTGTGATTAAAATAGATGCCTGCAGGCAAATCTGCATATAACAAGGGCAGGAGGCAGACGCTGTATTACAGAATGTAAGTTTCCTGCTTACCTGTTGCTGCCTCAGTGACTTGTACAACCTGTGACTCCTGTGCTGTGCTCTGTGCTCGCTGGAACCACAGCAGCCCTCTTTATACATGTTTGTAGTATAGGGAGGTGCACTGGTTGGAAGATGACGTGAACATCTATAAACCACAAAGAGCAGAAGACAATGGTATAAGGATTAAGTTGCATCGTGGACACAACACACGATTAGTGGGTGCATGGAGAACCCTATGTATATGATATCTCAGGGATTAGCTTCAGTTAATGCAAAAAGTGGGGAAAATTTCCAGATGAAATTGATTGGATTTTTTTTTCTTTCTCATAACTGAGATTATCTGAGAATTAGCAGCTTTGAGCCGGTATTGAGTACAACCTGACAGGTGACATCAAAACGCGCCAATAGTTTATTTTGAGGCCGGTTGGAGCAATTAGTTTTGTCTCTCTCTAATCTGACGGCGGATATTCCATCGTTTATTAGCAATTAGTCACCAACAGGACAGGTGTCAAGTGAATGTCTCGTTAGAAGTTGTTTGGATAAAAGAACGTTGTTATCGTCAAGCTTCATTATAGACAAAATTAATTTGACCACAGTTCTAAAGTTTCTGAAAGATCGGAAATTGCTTATAAATCTTCCACTTTCCTAGGTGCATATTTACTCTCCACATTTGGAAACAGCGCCCCTACACTCACCCGGACTCGACTGTTGGAGGCGTGGGGTAGGATAAGTCAAAATGTCATCATGTTCTGAATGTGGACAGTGTTAACATGGACGTTAGGTTGTTAGAAAAATGTCTACTTGTTCATAATATTGATATTTAACATGTCAATACCACAAAGTAATATGTCATTTCTGCAAATTATAGCCTATCCCACAGTGGTGTAACTCCCAGAGACATTGGAGGCACTGGCTGCCAGGCTCCAGCTGTCAGAGGGGCACCAAGAAATAAAGAATGAGTGGGCTGCTGAAATAGGACAGTTTTCTTTTCTCTCATTTCAGTGAGATTTGCTACAGTCACTGAAATGCATTATTATAAGAAAAGTATTTTTGGGGTGGGGGGGGGGGGGTGGGTTGGTTATCAAGTTTGGAGAGAGATGTTTGAGTATTTTACTACAGCGAAGAACAGCAACGCTATTTTCTCAATAATTTCTACAGTGCTACTGCCATTGGTGCAGGATTTTAAAGGGGTCATTATTTATAAAATGATTAAAGCATGGGTTGGGACCCTCTGGACTCAGGACCCCCTGTACATTGCACACACTGCACCCATTATAAATACGTCAGTGTTTCCTATACATTTCTGCTCATTCTAGCCTCATTTGTGTATTTATCAAATAACAGATATGAGGGGACATCTCATTGATTTATTAACCTGTTTTGCATGCTACAGTATGAATAGGAAAAATCTCTGCAGAATGCATTTACTGTACATCCAAGTCTACATTTGCCCCAAGTGTGCCGTGGTACAGGGCCGCCACCAGGGAGGGGAAGCCGGCCTGACAGTTTACTGTGTTAGATTATGGCTATGTCCCTGCTTCCTCCACATCTGTGTCTCTGCTCCCCCCACATCTGTGCCTCTGCTCTCACCACATCTGTGCCTCTGCTCCCTCCACATCTGTGTCTCTTCTCCCTCCCCACATATGTGCCTCTGCTCCCCCCAAATCTTTGTCTCTTCTCCCTCCCCACATATGTGCCTCTGCTCCCCCCAAATCTTTGTCTCTTCTCCCTCCCCACATCTGTGTGTCTGCTCCCTCCCCACATCTGTGCCTCTGCCCCCCCCCCCAAATCTGTGTCTCTGCTACGCCCACATCTGTGTCTCTTCTCCCTTCCCACATCTATGTCTCTTCTCCCTTCCCACATCTGTGTCTCTGTTCCCTCTAAATCTGTAACTTTGCTCCGCTCACATCTGTGTCTCTGCTCCCTTCCCACATCTGTGTCTCTGCCCCCTTCCCACATCTGTACCTCAGCTCCCCCCACATCTGTGTCTCTGCTCCGCCCACATCTGTGTCTCTTCTCCCTCCCCACATCTGTGTTTCTTCTCCCTCCCCACATCTGTGTCTCTGCCCCCTCCCCACATCTGTGTCTCTTCTCCCTTCCCACATCTGTGTCTGCCCCCTCCCAAATCTGTGCCTCTGCTCCCCCCAAATCTGTCTCTGCTATGCCCACATCTGTGTCTCGTCTCCCTTCCCACATCTGTATCTATGTTCCCTCCCACATCTGTAGATCTGCCCCCCCCCCACATCTGTGTCTCTGCTCTGACACATCTGTGTCTCTTCTCCCTTCCCACATCTGTGCATCTTCTCCCTTTCCACATCTGCATCTCTTCTCCCTTCCCACATCTGCATACCTCCCAACTGTCACGATTTTAGGGGGGTGGCAGTTGGGAGACCCCCAATCTAGTAGAATGCATGCGCACAGCGTCTATTCTCGTATGAAAATGAGGTCGCGGCTAATTAGCATAAGCCGCGCCCTCATTTGCATACGCCCCGCACCCTTTTCGGGCGCGCGCGAGTGTCCCTATTTCATACGGACAGAAGTTGGGAGGTATGCATCTGCATCTCTGTTCCCTCCCACATCTGTACCTCTGCTCCCGCCCACATCTGTGTCTCTGCTCCGCCCACATCTGTGTCTCTTCCTTCTCCCCACATCTGTGTCTCTTCTCCCTCCCCACATCTGTGTCTTTGCCCACTCCCACATCTGTACCTCTGCTCCCCCCACATCTGTGTCTCTGCTCCGCCCACATCTGTGTCTCTTCTCCATCTCCACATCTGTGTCTCTACCCCCTCCCCACATCTGTGTCTCTTCTGGTGTCCTGTGCTGCCTAGTGCTGCTGGTGTCCTGTGCTGACTCGTGCTAGTGCTGCTGGTGTCCTGTGCTGCCTAGTGCTGCTGGTGTCCTGTGCTGCCTAGTGCTGCTGGTGTCCTGTGCTGCCTAGTGCTAGTGCTGCTGGTGTCCTGTGCTGCCTAGTGCTAGTGCTGCTGGTGTCATGTGCTGGCTAGTGCTGCTGGTGTCCTGTGCTGCCTAGTGCTGGTGCTGCTGGTGTCCTGTGCTGCCTAGTGCTAGTGCTGCTGGTGTCCTGTGCTGCCTAGTGCTAGTGCTGCTGGTGTCCTGTGCTGCCTAGTGCTGCCTAGTGCTGGTGCTGCTGGTGTCCTGTGCTGCCTAGTGCTAGTGCTGCTGGTGTCCTGTGCTGCTGGTGTCCTGTGCTGCTGGTGTCCTGTGCTGACTAGTGCTGGTGCTGCTGGTGTCCTGTGCTGCCTAGTGCTAGTGCTGCTGGTGTCCTGTGCTGCCTAGTGCTAGTGCTGCTGGTGTCCTGTGCTGCTGGTGTCCTGTGCTGCCTAGTGCTGCAGGTGTCCTGTGCTGCCTAGTGCTGGTGCTGCTGGTGTCCTGTGCTGCCTAGTGCTGCTGGTGTCCTGGGGTGCCTAGTGCTGGTGCTGCTAGTGTCCTGTGCTGCCTAGTGCTAGTGCTGCTGGTGTCCTGTGCTGCCTAGTGCTTGTGCTACTGGTGTCCTGTGCTGCCTAGTGCTAGTGCTGCTGGTGTCCTGTGCTGTGCACGTCTAAAACCAGCATAGTTGCTATGGCCTCAGTAATTTGCTTTGCGACTGGGTGACTGCTAGGGTTGCCACCTCTCCCGGATTTCAGGGATTCTCCCATTTTTGGTGGCAACCCTCCAGGAGGCTTTTCCAGTCTCCCGGATTCCGGGATTCTCACAGAATCTGGGTGTCTAGAAAAGCCTCCTGCGCCTCTCCCCAGTGGCCAGTGGCCAGTTCCAGCCCGTTCGGCCGCCCACCACTGTACTTGCCTGACGCTTGCGAGATGATATCATCTCGCAAATCTTCCTCCTGCAGCCAGTGTTCCCTCTAAGCTGTGCGCACAGATATTAACAACAGAGCGCACAGAGCAGCAGTGGTCCCTTTTTGCAGTTGTGGACTCAATTAATGTGTGTTTCACCCATTAACTACATTGTGTGCTGTGTTTTGAATGTTAAAATGTTTAATATCATTTTGAAGTAAAGTTAACACAAATGCTGAACGTCATTTTCCAGTTATATATAAGTGACGCACAAAATTTTTAATTTCCTTCCAAAGTTGCACAGCCAAAATCTTTTGCCGCACACAGCCTTTGTAAAATTAGAGGGAACATTGCCTGCAGCCCCGCCGCACTCGAATCTGCTGCTGCTACGCTAGGCCGCCGCACTCCTCTCTGCTCCGGCAGCCTTCCGCCCTCCTCTCACTGGTCCTTCTGTCATTGCCAGATGCCCTGCCCAGCCGCTCATAGCCAGCCAGTTGTTAGGTGAATTAAGTTAAGGAGACAGTGAATATATATATGTATATAGATGTGTGTATGTATATGTGTGTGTGTATATATCTCTTATATATTTGGCAACATCTGTCACTCAATGCCTCTGACTCCGCCCACACACACTCACATAGTGACCGAGAACCAGCCCACAGTGCCAGAAGCCCTCTGCCTCCCCATGCTGCCAGGCAAAGACACTGCTACTCCACAGCCACCAGGTGAGCGGCAGGTCTGCCCGCACCCCCCCCCCCCCTCTGCCAGCACCCCCCCCTGGTCCCCCCCTCCCGCGATTCATGAGTCTTCCCCTCCCCCCCTCTCGCGATTCGCGGCACCCCCAGCGCCACACCCCCCCCTCCCGCGATTCACAGGCCCCCCATGCCCCCCCTCCCGTGATTGGCGGCACCCCCTGTGCCACACACCCCCTCCCACGATTCACGGGCCCCCACGCCCCCCCTCCCACCATTCGTGGCACCCCCGCGCAACAAACACCACCTCCCGCGATTCGCGGCACAACCACGCGCGACTCGCGAGACTCCGCCACCCCCGCGAGACCACCTCCACCACCCCGACACCCCCTCCCATGATTCGCGGCACACCCCACCACGACCCCCTCTTCCCGCGATTCGTGGGACCCCCTGCGACCACCCTTCCGTGATTCACGGCACCCCCTCCGCGACCCCCTCCCACGATTCACGCCCCCCCCCACGATTTGCGGACCCCCGCCCCCCCCTTCCGCAATTTGCAGACCCCCCTGACCCCCTTCCGGCAATTCCAACCCCCACCCCTGAGACCGCAATTCGCGGCACCCCCACCCCTGCAACCCCCCCTCCCACGATTCATGCCCCTGCGACCCCCCTCCCGCGATTCACACTCCCCCCGCGACCCCCCCTCCCGCTATTCCCGGCACCCCCCCGCGACCCCCCCCTTCCCACATTCCCCTATCATGCTTTACCACCCAGCCTCCTGCTCTCATGCACCCTAACTCCCACCCAGTAGGAGGAGACACTGACTCAGGGCCACCGTCCTGTACTCATACAATTCTAACCATATTTCTCACAATACAAACATTCACAAATAAAGGGGGTGCA